>NC_066585.1:12635440-12952944 GCF_024323335.1 Lathyrus oleraceus | reverse complement strand
TCACTCAAGATAGGATTTAGTCTTATCTGATGCTCTCTAGAGGTTTTACAGTCCTCCTCTAGCATAATGCGATGCATACATATAGAGGGACTTATTCCTTTTAATTCGGAGATGTTATAGCCTAGAGCTGTTGGATATTTTCTTAAGACATGGAGTAATTTTTTGGTTTCTATTTGTCCTAAGTCAACATTGATATAATTGGTATTTCAAGCTCGGTATCTAGGAATTCATACCTTAAATATTCAGGTAGTGTTTTGAGTTCTATTGAAGGTTTCTTGGGGCATGGGATTGGATTTGGTGTTAGTGCTAGACATTCTCTGAAACTGTCATCTACGCATGGCTCATGCCAATTATCGTCTTCGAATATAGGAGGTGTTGTAATTTTCAGTACTTCAGTATACTTAAATGGTTCTTCTCCATTTCTTTCACACATTTGTCTATGACGTCTAAGAAACGACATGAGTCTTCTAAAGCTGGTGCTTGTAGGAATTTAGCTAAGAGAAATTCAACTTTTTCTTCTCCGACTTCGAATGTTAGCCTACCTTTCTTCACATCTATGATGGCTCCGGATGTGGCTAAAAGGGGTCTTCCTAAATAATAGGGATGTGGGAATCCTCATTTATATCCATTATTACAAAGTCGATGGGAATATAAAATTGTCTTATACGAACGAGAATGTTCTCTAGCATACCTATTGGAAATTTAACAGAGCGGTCATCTAGTTGTAGAGACATCTTTGTTGGTCTTAATTCTCCTAGATTGAGTTTTTCGCATGTGGATAAGAGCATTAGACTAACACTGGCTCCTAAATCGCATGAAGCTTTGTCTATGATAAACTTTTCGATTACACATGGTATGGAAAAGCTACCAGGGTCTTTCAGTTTAGGGGGCATGCTATTTTGAATAATAGCGCTACACTTGGTAGTAAGCATAACAATTTCTTCATCCTCAAGCTTTTTCTTGTTGGATAGAACCTCTTTAAGGAATTTAGCATATGGAGGAATTTGCGTAATGGCTTTTGTGAATGGCATAGTGATGTTAAGTTGCTTCAGAAGTTCTACGAATTTCTTGAATTGTCCTTCATTTTTGGATTTTACAAGTCTTTGGGAAAAAGGTACAGGTGGTTTGTATGGCGGTGGAGGCAAATAAGGTGGTTCTTTATCTTTTTCCTCTCCGTTTTCATCTTCTTTTCCATCATTGGTTGGTTTGCTTACCCTTTCATCTCCTTTACTAGAGTTTTGATACATGGTTGGATTTTGGATTCTTGGGTCAACCGGTTCATCTAGTTATGTTCCACTCTGAAGTGTGATAACATTAACATGGCCTTTTGGGTTTGGATGAGGTTGACCAGGAAATGATCCAGCTGGGGCTGCTACTGCGGCTTGTTGTTGGGCTACTTGGGAGATCTGGGTTTTTAACATTTTGTTATGGGTAGCCATAACATCAAACTTATTTGACAATTGTTTCATCAGTTCACTCGTATGAGCATTTTGATTTGCAAATTCTTTATTTTGTTGGGCTTGGGCATTTATAAAGTTTTCCATCATGATCTCCATATTTGACTTTCTAGGTGCTTGTGCAGCAACTAGGGATCCTTTCTGATAGCCAGGTGGAATAGCAGATGTTGGGTTTGGTGGAAACAAATCATTGTTATTTTTATAGGAAAAATTTGGATGGTTTCTCCAGCCAGGATTGTAAGTGTTTGAATATGGGTTTCCTTGAGCATAGTTTATTTGGTCGGTGGAAACACCAACAAATAACTGACAATCAACATTAGTGTGCCCAGGGGTTCCACATAATTCACAGTTTGGTGTTCTAGCATCTACGGTAGCTGCTGGTGTTATGGATAAGCTTTCAATCTTTTGAGTAAGCGCATCCACTTTAGCGTTGACGCGATCTATGCCATTAACTTCGTACCTTCCGCCTTTCGAAGTTGGTTTTTCTAAAGCAGTACGTTCTCCTCCCCATTGAAAATGGTTTTGAGCCATGTTCTCTATGAGTTCATAAGCTTCGTCATATGGTTTGTCCATTAGAGCACCGCCAGCGACATCGCTTAAATTCATCTTAGTGTTATACAACAAACCATTATAAAAAGTATGGATAATCATCCATTCTTCAAGTCCATGATGTGGACAAAGTCGCATCATGTCCTTGTATCTTTCCCAAGCATTGAAAATAGATTCATTGTCTTTTTGCTTAAATCCGTTGATTTGAGCTCTTAGCATAGTTATTTTGCTTGGTGGAAAATATCGGGCTAAGAAGACATTATTCAACTAGTCCCATGTGGTTACTGAGTTTGAAGGTAGACACTGGAGCCAAGCTCTAGCTCTATCTCTTAAGGAAAAATGGAAAAGACGTAGTCTAATCGCTTCTTGACTGACACCATTTGCTTTCACTGTGTTTGTGTACTGCACAAACACTGACAAATGTAAGTTAGGATCGTCTGTAGGACTACCTAAAAATTGGTTTTGTTGAACGGCTGGTAACAACGAAGGTTTCAACTTGAAATCGTTTCGATTGATGGCAGGGGCATTGATGCTGTTATGTGGTTCTGCTTGCGATGGAACAATATAATACTTGAACAAACAATTTTGTGGTCTTTCGGCCATATTTTGTTCTGGTTCTGAAATTGGGAGAATAGGGTCTGGAAGATCGTATTTAATACGAAATCTGTTGATTCAACGTCTTAAATTAATATAACGCTCGATATCGTCAATTGGTTGCTCTAAGTCCTTGCTCTAAGAACGAGTGTCTGGCATACAATCGACAAAGAAAAATATTTTTTTTTCCTTAGTTAATACTGCGCAACAATGGAATCACAATATTGACTAAATTAGTTCCCGACAACGGCGCCAAAAACATGACCGCTGACTGACGTGTCTGTCGGATGATGAGTGCAAGTGCACAGTCTATCGTGTAATTTTAAAAGATTATCGAACCCACAAAGACTAATGGTCAAGCCAATGTTATCTATTGTTGCAGTGCAAAGTTAAGGCTAAAGGTTATAAGGCTATAAACGGGAATGCAAATACTGGTTTCTAACGGTTTAAAAGTTATGATAAAAACGAGTCTGAAATATGGATTTCGTGTTCCTAAGGGCTTAGGTAGAAATAAAAAGGTGTGACAATCCCTCTATGTGAGTTATTGCCACTTTTACAGGTAAGTTTCTGCCTAGAACTAAGACGAAATTTTGGCAGAGCTTCCGTGCGGGTTCAATTGGATGTCCAACACTCCAAAAATGGCTCTATATATAGAGTTCATAGGCTTGGTAACTGTCTTGGACGTGCTGATTTAGTGGAGGGAGAAGTGGTTGAAAAACTGCTAAGAAACTGCCCCATTAGTGCAGTTCTGTTTCTGCATGAAGATGGCAAACGCCATTAGGGCAATGGCGAACGCCATTGTCTTGCTCATTAAATGACGTGGAAGGCAATGGAGATGGTGAACGCCATCTAGTAGGTGACGAATGCCATTTGCTCAGATTGGTTAAAACTAATTCTTTTGCTCCATTTTGGCTCCTTTTTCACTTCTTTTTCGCGAGGCTTCCAAAACTCCAATGAAATCGGCTAATAAGTGCAAAACAAATAAAACGGAAGTAAAAGTCGATAAATTGCATAAAAACATAGACATATAACATGTAAAATAAGCCTAAAAATACCATACAATTTCTCGTTATCAGTCTGCCTAGGGGTTGGGGGAATTTTCGCTCATACCTCAATTCATAGTATGTTATATATATATATATATATATATATATATATATATATATATATATATATATATATATATATATATATATATATATATATATATATATATATATATATATATATATTGAGAGAGAGCGCGCGCTAATGTCAATCGTGAGAAAACCATACTCAATCTTTTTCTCTTACACTGATTATTTAAATATTAAAATTGCGATTATACTCTTAAGAAATTAAAATGCAAATATTAAATAATATTCTTAACTTATATATTTTAAAACAATGATAAAATAAAATTAAATATATATTTAGTTAATTTAAAATTTTAAAATAGGTATAAAAGTTCTAAGTGAAAATAATTTAGACAAATATATAGAGATGAAACAAATTAATCTGTAATTATACATTATTTTAAAACTAAGTGAAAAAAATTTCAACTAAGTTTTAGTAATTTATTAATCTACTGTAATTATACACGGTATACTAAATATATGATGAAACAAATTAATATGAAGGGTTTGTTGTGCAATGGTAACATGTTTGACTCTTGATTAGAAGGTTGTGTGTTTGATTCTTGTTGGTTGCAAAATTAAGTTTTTTTTTCACATGTAACACTCAGGTGCCAGATGCATTGGCGCCTCTTCATGAGGCCCAATACGTGTGCGCCAATGCATCTGGCGCCTCCTCTTAAAAGGTATGTGGGTGCGCCAATTCCCCGGTGCATTCTCTATCAAACAAACTTGGTTATTTTCGTATTTTTTTTGAAAAACTTGGTTATTTTTTAAAAAAACCCGATATACTTTTAATACTAGTAAACAATTTATGTTTTTGATTATTTTAAAACTAATATTATTTTTTAGAAGTTTTATTTTAAAATTCTTATTTTAGTTTTGAAAAATATTTATATTTTATGAAATTTTTATTTTTAAAGTTAGAAAATACATTTGAAGTATATTTCATGAAAATATCCTACCTAAAATTAAGTATGTTTATAATAAATATTTTAATAATCACAATAAAATTAGTTTGGTAAGAATTTCTTTTTATAGAATTTTTAAATAATAAGTGTAATAGAAAAAAGATTGAGTAAGGTGTTCTTTATATAGAATTTTTAAATCTAAAATGGTTATTAAATCTAATGGGTTAATAATGATAGTTCTCGATTCTCACGAATGATATCACTTCTGGTTGAATACACTCCCTATAATACGGATATATTTTCTATTTTCTTTTTAAAATTAATATTATCCAAACTATAAATATTTTTCAAAACAAAAAAAAAATTCAAAACAAAACTTCTGAAAAATAATATTAATTTAAAAACAACCAAAACCATATAACGTTTACTATCTTCCTAGTATTAAAATTATTTTTATATAAAATACTTCATATAATTTTAGAAAAAAACATCACTCTTTAAATTTTAATTTAATTTAATAAAGAATTTTAACATTGTATCTCATATTTTATAGAATCATATTTTTTTCACAATATATTTTGATAAATAAATTGTTCTAGATTTACTAGTAAAATGAAACGATACTCTCAATATTTTAACAACAATTTAATTATTACAATAAATTATTATTAAAATATTAAGAGTTTTTTTTTAGTTTTGAAAGTAGGTATAGAACAATTTATTTGTCAAAATAAATTATGAAAAAATATGATATACAATATTAAAATATATATTTTTAATTAAATTAATTTTCTAAGATTGATTATTATTTAAAAAACTATATGACATAATTTTATATAAAATAATTTTAATACTAGTAAACAATTTATGTTTTTTATTATTTTAAAACTAATACTATATTTAGAATTTTTTTTATGAAAATTTTCTTTTAGTTTTTAAAAGTGTTTATATTTTATATAATTTTTATTTTAAATAAAAATAGAAAATATATTTGAAGTATATTTTATGATAATATCCTAACTAAATATTAGTATGTTTATACTAAATATTTAAATAATAATTTAATAATCTCCGTAACTTTTGTTTGGGTAAGAATCACTTTTTATAAAATTTGGAAAATGCTAACGAGTGCCCCGGATACTGTTTAAGATATTAACATGATAAGTTAAACATTATTTAAGAGATTAAAAATTCATATTTTTTCTAAATATATGTGTATTTAATGCACTGAAAATAGAAATAATTAACTTTTTTTAAAGAATATTGTATGTATTCAATGAACTAAACATAATATTGTCTTTATTTGGAATTCTTAACCAGTGCCCCGGAACACCAGTTAACATGACCCATAGAATTTTTAAATAATAAATTTAATAGAAAAAGATTGAATAAGATGATATTTATATAGAATTTTTACATCTTAAACGTTTATTGAATATGCCGGTTGATAATCACAATTCTCATTTCTCACGAAAGATATCAGTTCCCATCGGTGGCAATGGGTAGGGTATGAATAGGTTATCATACCCGTTGTTTGAAAAACACTCTGTACCCGATCTCATACCCGCGTGGACACCAATATTTATACTCGTATTCGTATACTATGTGTACCTATGTACTCGTGCCCATACCCGTTTACCCTTGTTTCTAATAAAAATAATTAATCAATTATAATTTAGCATGTTATTTTAAATTTTTAATAATATTAAAAAAATCCAAGAATATTATTTTTTGAGTTAAGAAATAAATAAATATTTAAATAAAAAATGCATACAAGTTTAATAGTGATGAATTTAATAAAATTGATAAATTAACTTGTATACATAATAATAAAAATAAA
This sequence comes from Lathyrus oleraceus, assembly GCF_024323335.1. Lineage (NCBI taxonomy): Eukaryota > Viridiplantae > Streptophyta > Magnoliopsida > Fabales > Fabaceae > Lathyrus > Lathyrus oleraceus. The sequence continues at coordinate 12,946,481 of NC_066585.1, read as the reverse complement.
AATATATAAATATATATATTGTGCGGGTATGGGGCGGAATGTGTAATAAGAAACTCTTACCCATGTCTATACCCACTTATTTTAATGGATAATCACTGATTCTATTCAAAAATAAACTTGATTTAATGGATATATATATATATATATATATATATATATATATATATATATATATATATATATATATATATATATATATATATAGAATTTTATTGTCGGTATAAAGTGTCAATCCTGATTCTAGTCAAATAAATTTGATTTATAAATTGGAAAATGCTAACGGGTGCTCCCGGGACACTCGTTAAGAAATTAAAATGGTAAGTTGAGCATTATTAAATAGATTAAAAAGACATGTTTTTTTTCTAAATATGTGTATTCAATGCATTAAAAACATAAATAATGAACTTTTTAAAAGAATATTATGTGTATTTAATGAACTGAACATAACATATTTTCTTTATTTATGTGTATTCAATAAACTGATTATAAAAAAATAATAAAATTTTTAAAAGAATATTATTTGTATTCTCCAAACTTTTAAAAGTAATATGACATTAAATTATAGTATTAGATTGGTTAAACATACTAATACTCAATTAAATGTTCACTTTTTTAAAATTGATCTTTTAAAAATATTATATTCTAATATCTTTAACTTTGTAGTATATATATACATTTGTACATGAATTACAAATTCTTCAAAGTAGCTTCGAAAATTCAATGAATCTAATAGTCTTTCTAGTTCTTAGTTTGTGCATCACAAGTTGCAAAATTGATGCCAAAAACAACACTTTACTGAATGGGGAAAATCATTTTACTCGAGCTGATAGCCTCATAGTATGTGATCTCTTATCCCTTTTTAATTTCTTATACTCGTGATTTAATCGATTGTAATTTTGGTTCAGAAAATTCAACATCAACTGCACAATGATTTTGACTGTGTTGATATCTACAAGCAACCTTCTCTACAAAATCCACTATTAAAAAATCACAAAATCCAGGTATAAAAGTTAGACAGCTTATAAGAATAACTATCTTACTTAATTGTGATGTGAAAAATAATTGGATATAATAATCTTTCTGATTCTTAGTTTGTAAATTATTTCACCTTCAATTATATTGCGTTGTTTAATGAACTTTGTTGTATTTTCTCGTTATTGCAACTTATGTAGCTTTATCCAACCTTTGCGAATAACATCATGCAAAGTAAATCATCTTATAGTAAAATTGTGGAGGGATGTTCCGGTGGGAAAAGTGCCTATTTACAACTGAAGAAAAATACAACAAAATATTACTAACTCATCTTCAAGGTTAAAAACGGATAATTTTCAGCGGTATTCAAAAAGTTTTCCTGATTATCATGTAAGTGATTATTTTTAATAAAATATATTTTACATGAAATTTAATATTCCTAATTTAATATAATAGATATTAGTTAAATATATAATTTAATATTATATAAATTTGAAATGCTACCTAAGTCCAATGGGAAAGAGCTTTATTGATATTAATATTAATGCTCTTATAATTATTAAAATTTAACTATTATAAATTTTTATATATAAATTCTTTAGTATTATATATTATTTTAAATATAATAAAATTTTAAATAAACATGACTATTTTTCTATACTTATTATGAGATAATACCAAATAAAGTAATAATAATAATAATAATAATAATAATAATAATAATAATAATAATAATAATAATAATAATAATAATAATAATAATAATAATAATAATAATAATAATAATAATAATAATAATAATAATAATAATAATAATAATAATAATAATAATAATAATAATAATAATAATAATAATAATAATAATAATAATAATAATAATAATAATAATATATGTTTTTATATTCTCAAGACGGTTACTCTAGATACAACTCGAAACATGATATTTCACGGAGCATCAGCCGGCATAGGCGCATATAATCTGCCGCTTCAAGCAAACCAATTCAGCATATCTTCAATATGGCTAGAAAGTGGACCCCCAATGGAACTTAATAGCATAAAAGTCGGATTTGGAGTAAGTTATTTTCATTAATTTTAAGCGTTCTCTTAATATCAAAATATTACATTCTATTAGAGAGAAAGTGTGTGTTTCATATATTGATGGTTTCATGTATATGTTATCCTAAAAAACTCTCATTTATAATATACTATTCACATCCATTCTTTATTACGTAGTTTATATGGAGACAGGCAACTGCGATTAACTGGTCATTGGACCGTAAGAATGTAGATTTAATACATCAAATAGTTAAAAATATATAATTCGATTATTTTCAAGCTTACTTTGATATAAACATTCAGGCTGATAGTTACAAAAAAAAACTGGATGTTACAATATTGTTTGTCCGGGTTTTGTGCAAGTCAACCATGACAAAGAATATGCTATTGGTTCAGTTTCGCATCCTGTTAGTTCAATTGGATCAAAAACAAAATATATTGGTTATACCAAAATCAAACAGGTAAAAATTTGATTTTGAATATATTTAAATATATTATAATATGTTTGTACAAATAACTATAACAAAAATTAATGTATTTTAAATAGTATTTTTTTAAGGTGTAGAGTATCTAAATATTTTTAAATTTCTAACATTATACATAAGAATATTGATAATTAAATTGACTAAAAAAATCTAGATTAAATAAACGACTTAAAATATTTACAATTAATGTTTTTGAATTAATTTTTCTAAGATCGGTTAATATAATCTCCTAGTAATATATCTAATTATATGTTATTTGCTGAAATATATCCAGGATCGAACTACAGGTCATTGGTGGTTAATTATTCAAACTACGAAATCAATATATGTTGGATATTGGCCAAAAGAATTATTCACTCACTTAAGCAAAGGGGCCTCTTTAATAAGAGTTGGAGGTCAAACCTATGCCCCACCTAATAAGGACAGTCCTCCCATGGGTAGTGGGAGATTGCCGAGAGAAAAATTCATAAACTCGGGTTTCATGGAATTACTGAAGACTATTGATTTAGAATATAATGAAATTGACATAAAACCCAAAGATATGAAGCGGTATACCGATACCAACTCAGGCTGTTATGACTTGTGGTACTGTGGTTATGAAGGAAATCAGTATAGGCAAGCTTTTCTTTATGGAGGTCCAGGTGGACGAAATTGTGATATATGATTGTGTTGTCAACTTTATTAATAATTTTTTTTTGAAATATGAATAAATAACACTTTTCTTTATTACTAAATGATGATCAATACATTGTGTATTTATAGAGTGTACGATCTCTAAAATATATAATCATAAGGAATTATGTAGTTTATAGATCCCGTATAACCAACTCTTAACTACTTACATTAAGACATGATAGTTGTAGTGTTATATTTGTGAAGGTTCTAAATAAGGGGGGTCCATGTGTCCTCGCTTAAGATTGTTGTCGCCTAGGCGATATCCTCACAGAGAAGAGGGGCTCGCCCTAGGCTCTAATGATGTGTATAATGTTGTTGGTCATATGGTAGGGAGTTCACCACAATCCCCTATAGGATAGGTGTTTAACAACTCCCATAGTCATATGGCAGAGGTTGTCACCCATAATGGTTTCTAAAACCCTAGACCTAAAATAGCCTTTATAAATACTTTTCCCCCCGGTGAGGGTGGAAAGATCTTAAATCATACAGATTAAACCATACAAATGTTTATACCTAAAGCACCGCATTCACGTACATAGCCTCTCACCTCACATGAGCAGGTCCTTTAAACCACCATAAACACCACAATATATGACTTATCGCTGCCGTCAAAAAGCCCTAACCATCATAGAATGTGATATACCTACTAATGTCTCTGAGCATCTCTGCCAATTATATGTGTGACATGCACACCTATAATTTTTGCCAGGTACAGTGGCGCCCACTATGAGACCTCGGTAAAACGAACCTGAGCCACATCTTCTTCACCACCATCACCTTACTCACTATTACCCTTCACTTCCACGCCTAGCCACTTTCGACCATGGTTAACAAGAAAGCTTCATCCTTTACACCAGAAGGTACTAGCGGTAATGGTGATTCATATGCCATGGGGGAGATGTGTGCTTACATGGACCAATTAAACTGCCATAACTAGACATTAGAGGATGATGTCCATAACATTATGTAGCATCAATAGTAATCCAATCCCCTAGAGGAGATATAAGTATTGGAGCCCTAGCTACTCTCAAACGTGATATGGGAGGCATCAATCCATGAGGGATTCAAACCTCCTTTTTTAGCTAAGTTTGATGGACGTAGTAATCCCAACGAACACGTCACCTCCATCAACACACAGATGACCATAGTAAGACCGTCTAACTCTATAAAGTGCAAGCTATTATTTGGCACTTTCAAGGATGCTTCCCTGTGATGGTACATATGTATACCGCATGCCTCTATTTCTAACTATCAGGAGTTTGTAAGGAAGCTTTTGCACCAGTTTTCCCCCAACCACCACAGGAAAATATCCACCACCAACCCATTCAACATATGTCACGGTCTATCAAAGTAGTCGAGGGACTACCTTGCCCGATTTAACGAGGCCACCATCAGGGCCATCCTACCAAACCTATATATGTTTATGGGAGAATTCCATAATAGACTAAAGGCATGACACTTCAACGAGTCTCTCTCTCAGAAGCCATACTTTTGTTGGTAGAAATGGTCACCAGAGCATAATGTTATATAAAGGGCAATGAGAGCAAGACAAAAAATAACACATGTAATGTCAAAGAGCGTGTTCCTAGCGTTGTAGGTTCAAATCACCAGAGGAAGAGTAATTATACCTCTCCTATAAAATATAAGACTGCATTCAAGAGAGTAGACACGGCGATCGAAAACTTCACGCTCCTGAACACCCACTGTGAAAAGATTTGGTGAGAGGTTTTTCACCTGCATAATATCCATATGTCACCCACTCAAAGGCGGATGTAATTGGTCTTGAACCTAAAAGATGGGGCAAGTTACATATAATCAAGGGACACCACACTAAGAATTGATACCAGCTTAAGAAAGATATTGAAAGACTAATCCAAAGACTGAAACCTCAAGAAATATGTAAAAGGAGTCTCTTCCTATGGGTCAGGCAAGTCCAAATCGTGAGGGAGAGATTATATAGGAAGCCCCAATCCCAACAAAGAAAAATATCCACCCCAAAACGAGGTTAGTAAAACAGTGCACCACATACTCAATAACATAATAGGGGGATTTGCTGACGGTGGGGAGAATAGTTCCTCCCGTAGAAGGTACGCTCGCCAAATCCTGAATATAGAAGACCTCCCCAATGTCAAAGGAAAATGTGAGTCTTGAGCTTTAGAATCCACAATCACCTTCTTAGAGAAAGATGCAGTTGGCATCCACCCTAACAAGGATGACCCCATAATCATTACCATTAGATGTGATAAATGGGAAATTAAAAGAGTCCTCGTAGACCAAGGGATTTATGTAGACATTATGTATTGGGAGGTATTTGAAAGACTTTGTCTCAAACCATATGATCTAAAACCCTTTAAGGGTTCACTTGTGGGATTCTCTAGGGAATAGGTGCAAGTAAAGGGATACATCACATTGAAGACCACTTTTGAAAGGCAGGACCAATCCAAGAAATAAAGGTTAGGTACATGGTTATTGACACCCCTCTTCTTAAAACATGATTATAGGGCGACCAAATTTTAACCAGATGGACACCACCTTAACTACTTTGTATTTATGCATGAAGTAGTCCAGATTCAGGCCAACATTGACAAATGACCAAGTTCCTCCTTGATTTCTCTTTATTGGAATTACCTTGATGCCAAGTACCTACTTGTAGTTAAAATGTTTCATTCAAAAATGGTAATTTAATGCGATACTTATGTAGGTTTTGAAAAAAGCATTACTAAAATGACGAGGTAATGTACAACGAGTGGACCACTGGTCCAAACGTAATGTTGATTCAACTTATTCAAAGTGCGAAAGATGATGTGAGAATATGATATCAATACAGATGATTAGAAAATCTCTAGGACTCTGTTTCATGCAACCTTATTGTAGTATGCCCTTAAAATAAACCCTGCTTCTATTATATCTTTTGAGGGTTGTAATGTAAACTGGTTCATGGTTTTTGAACAAATGTTATAAGACTCAAAATTTAATTTTACCCCACCAATTCTTCTTGATGATCTCTAGTCTCACGTTCCGTTAATTCGACACACACACATTCAACTTCCAAGAGAGTTTGAAGGTGTAAGGTAAAAATGAAAATTCAAGATCTAATGAGATTTTCTTGAAATGGAAATCGCCTTATTTTTATTTTTGTCAAGAATATTGGTGACCCTTTGATTCTTGATATGGTGATCACCTGATCTTGTTTTTCTTTGTTTTCGTTGAGGATTCAAGAAATCTCTTTTGATTGATTTTTTTATCCCTATTTTTTTCCTGGACCCTTTTTTTGAAGATTTCAGTCCACCGGGACGCCCTGTTTTTTTTCCTAAGTCACCTTTTCTGGTGTTCAACTTAGCAAGCTTTTATTTCTTTTCTTTTTTTTTTGTTGAAAGGTTGTAACTACCTTGTTAATGGTTGGTGAGGAAAAACCACTATAAACCTTTAGGCTTTTCAAGACTTCTTCGACACTTCATGATATGTGCGACAAAGAAAATGTGGTTGAACATCTTAAGGGAATGTGTATAAATGAACCGATTCTCTTACAATTTGAATGCATAGTCAAATTAACTAAACAAAACTACCCTTCCCATGGTTAAAATTAAGGGTTTTTAATTCTGAAAGAAACACCAACTTGTAGACTCAAAGTGATTGACTAGGGATTAACTCCTTATTTCTTCCGTGTTTGGAGATTTGGAAGAATTCCTTACATCATCAACAAAGTTTTACTCAAAAGCATACTGTACCAATTTTGGCTATTTCGTTTTTCATCATTCTCCCTCAGATCTTTGCTTAAAAAAAGCTTGATAAAGATAAGTGAATGGGAGAAGTATTGATATTTCTTTTATCGTTTTTGTGCGGTAAAAAAAAGAAAAAATGAGTGAATACGAAAGGATTAATTTAAAATATGCATGCTCATTTCATTAATATTACAATTAAAAACAATAATGTTTAATAACAAGTAGTATTTAATAGACACTGAAATTATAAATGCAAATGATAAAAATAGGCTAATGATCCTTAGCGTTGAAGATGACTTCCTGTGTAACCCACTGGCTTTAGGGGTAACTTCTTATGTCTGATTCATTTCTTGGTCGTCCTTTTTCCTACCCAAAGGTTGATTTCATCATGCTCATCAAGATCATTATGATAATCCCTAAAGTATTATCCTTTAGCCTCTCCACCGGATGCAACCATTTCAGATTTATCTCCTAGATTTTCTTTGCTTCCACTTGCGTGAGTCAGATTGTAATTCCATGACGTTGTCTCAGCATTCTTGCAGGAAAATAATGACATCTCATCTATCATTTGTTCGATGTTTTCTTTATGGTACAAGATCCTCAATGGTCCAAAGGTCCTTGGATTTTCTCCTTACCAGGCTTCTGGATTAAACCATCAATCTCATCTTCCATTTGGTCGATCTAAGCATCACTCACTTAAAAGAAATCAATCTAGTAGTTCTCTTTTAGTAGAACTACATATGCCTTGAGTTCTTCATAACACATGAAGATATGTAGGAGCAAGATTGAGAGATCTTGTCAGGCACATTAATATTAAAAAACTCGATTATACCCCAAAATTTACCCTCCCTTTTTCCTTTTGCATAATTCATTTACATACATCAAATCATATCATGCATGGCCGTTGCATTTGATCATTGGATCACAAGCATGGCCACTTTGTAGTTTTTATATTAACATAAGGTTTCATCTTGATTTTTCTTAAACAAATAACCCTAATTTCAATAAGATATGGTACTTGGTTTTTTTTGTTACTCATATAGGTGATCATGCTCCAAATCAAGGCAAGACAAAGGCGATTTGATCAAGGGAAATGCAAGTTTGATTCAAAGGTGGTTCAAGTGTTTATTTTCATGCCACATCACTTAATCTTCAAGTTATTCTCAATATCACTCAAGCCCTAATCAAGTTTTCATCAAGGGATGCTTGTTCTATCATCATGGTGGCTTTAAATGCAAGAAAACATCAAGTTGGTACAAAGGGGTACAAGTTGGTTTGACCTAGTTTGCAAGTATGCCATGCCTTTGTGTAACACCTCAAAATTTGCCCTCCTCTCTTGGGACTAGCATAACATATTACATATCATTTTTAGGTCATTAGGCATTGCATATTGCATATCATGTGGTTACATTGTGCAAGTCATACTCCTAAGTCTTGATCAGAAGATGAGGAAGTCAAAGTGCAAGCTAAGGTTTCATTGGACTGGTCATTGATCATCTGAGGATGTGGGGGTCCAAATTAGGGTTTCATGGTTCTCAAAGGATATTGGTATTCATCTTGTTTGAAATGATACATCATCATCATCATGGTTTGATTTCATCAAGTGTTGAAGCAGATTCCTTGAGATTAGGGTTTTGACCACTGGTCAACCCTAATCAGTTGCATTGGGCCAATCAGGGCATGGTCAGGAGAGGGGGTTTGTGATGGTTATGGGGTTCATTATATGATTATTTTGTGCTTATTGAGGCTGGGGTTTCACCCTTGAGCCATTTCAGTTGGAGATTGGAGCTTAATTTGATCTATGCATTGCCAGATTCATCTATCAGATGAAAAAGTCAACTGTGGTCAACTGTACATGATCTGATGATTTGGAGGTGGAAATGAGTTGGATACACTTCATTCATGTTGGAACAAGTGTTATTTGACATGTCAAAGCTTAAGAATAAGGAAAATCAGGTCAGAACAAAAACTGCCAAAAATAGAAAGTGACTTGTAATGGAAGTTTCCAAAAATGGAAAGTTTTTGACCTCAAGACCACGTGTCCAAGGAAGCTTCAAATGAAAAATTGTTCAACATGAAAGTTGTAGATCTTGTTCTCACCTTTCCAAAAAGTCCAAGAACTTGAAAATCCCATGTATGGTTGGAAAATTATGGCTCAGTGAATTTCAAAAATGACCCATAATCAGGAGGGCATAATTTCCACATGGAGCATCCAAATTGGAAGTTCTTTATATGCACAAACTCCATTTGACATGTACTTTCATGGTGCATAATTGGATTTCTTCAAAAGTGGTCAATGCAAAAAGTCAAATTTCAACTGGACAGTTAAATGAACCAGGGGCAAAATTGTCCAGCTTGTGAAATAATTGGAATTTTTGAGTGGGGATTTTTGCAAACACTTCACAAATGGTATTTGAAAGTTGTTGGAATCATCATAACATGTTAAAGCTTCATGGTTTGGAAAATGGCTTTTGGAATGAACTTGCAAAAATGGACAAAGTGCCATCACATAGTGAATTTCCAAAATATGCATCCAATCAACATGAACCAAGTTGCAACAGCTCACACATGTCATTTTGAGAGTGTGTGAGCTGTCCATGAGGTGGCAATGAGCTGGCATGTGGAAATACAATTTTGCCCTTGCTTGAAATTAACACATTTCACTAACACATTCCAATTGATTAATTAGCATGGTTAATCATGGTTTAAGCTAGAGTATATATTCCTAATCACAACTAAATCATAACAGAATTCACAATTCCCCAAAATCAGATCCAAATTCATCACATTCTCTCAAGTTCTCCAAGAACCTCTCAAGAACACTTCACACTCAAATTCATCAAACTTCCTCCATTCTTGCTCAATTTGCGAAACTCTTTTAGCATTGGTCTTGATTCATCATCATCTCCATCTGTTTTTGAAGATTGGAAGGAAAGGAGCTTTGAATCGTGACTGCACATACAAGCATCATTCATGGCAAATTGCGATTTGGAGCATTAGGAGCTGATTTGTTCGAACCTGAGCGCATCAATCACTTTCCTTATCACACTACTACATCTGTTTGTGGAAAACACGCACGAAAAACACCAATTTCATCGCTGCATTCCAGGTATTTGATTTTTTCGAATGTCATGGTTCTTTGATTGCTTATATGCGTTTGGTAGAACTCTTCATGTAGAGCATCGTGATGCTTTTAGTTTTAGAAATGATGAACTGTAGGCTGAGAAATCTTGATTTGAAGATACAATACCAAACCCTAACTCCATCGATTTAGAAAACATAGGAAGAATTGGACAAAATTAGGTTGATATTTGGATTCCTCATGTTGAGACGGTTCCAACGACTATTCGTTTGTGAGTTTTGGTGGAGATTTCATGTTCTTCGTGTTCTTGCTTTTTCTGGAAAATCTGGAATGAAAACGATGATGAAATGGTGTTTGATCTGAAATTCCATTTGAATATTTGAACTCAGTGTTTACCGCCCCCGCGTTTTGTTATTTACAACTATGCCATTGGTTAATTCATTTAAATTATATTAATTCTAAAAATCATTAAAAATTCACAATCATCTTAAAAAATTCATAAAAAATTAATCAAAAATCAGAAAAATATGTGGATTTTTTTGTTGACTTCCTAATTCCCTGTAGAATTTTGTTGACCTATTGATTGAAGTTGTGCTTGGTAGAAATTAGGTTTGACCTAGGGTTGATTAACATGTGTGCAATTTTGATACCTTTGGCCATTTTGATTGTGAAATCCTCATGCTTACAAAGAAATGTTTGAAAATTTTTGTGGTAATTGTAGACTGGCTAATGTTTATTTACATGTAAATTTCATGAATTTTGGATTCCTGGTGTTTGAGTTATGAATTTTGGAACCTAGGTGTGACAATTTGTGTCACACCTCATTATGTCAACTTGCTGGATTTATTTGAATGACCTAGGCTTGTTGAATTGATATGAAATTTTGCATGGATGTTCATTAACATGTTAAGAAGCTATGTGAATTTTTGTGGAATTTTATGTGGCATTTTCAATTTGATTGCTATTTTTCATCTCTGTTGGTCAAATATGCAAGTCCATGTGGTACATGTTTGTAATTTGGATGTGAAATGCTCATATGGTATTGGATAATCATGAAATTTGGTATTGCTGGTTATAGATACATGATAGAACATGATGCTTTTGGTCCCAGTCATTTCTTTATTGTTTTCATTGACTTATGAATTTTTGAAGTGAATGCATGTGTTGATGTTGTGATTTGGCTCATATAATTGTGTCTGTTTTTGTTGATTTTCATTGACATGGTTTCCTTTGTCCAATTAAGCTAAAATTTGACATTCTGGACCTTGATTATGTCCTGTTTAGGTGTAAATTATTCGAGGATTTTTGGAATTGTTTTGATATGGATTTGAATGCAATAGTTCTGTTTGGATATTTGGTGTTCCATTTGAACTAGTTTGATTTGTTTTGTGCATAAAAGGAACATGATGAATGATATGGACATGGGACTAATTGTGTTGGCTTTTGTTTGACATTAATTTGACTTTGGTTGGATATCCCTTGCTGTTTAGGAATTTTTCTTGCCTTTGGACCCTAGGCTTGGCCTAGTGGTCTAGTTTCTAACATTTGATTGAGTTTTCAGGATGAAAAGGTGCAATGCTTATGGAGAATGATCCAAGTCAATTAATTGATTTTGTTTGATGTTTGTACACTAACATAACTTTGTTTTGTAGGTTGTGAAGTTTGGGCTTGAGCTCATAGCTTGCCTTTGTTGTGCATTAGTTTGTATAGTCTGACTGATTAATACTTGCTGTTTATTTTTGTCTGTCTGAGTACTAACTGTGTTTGACTGTTTCCAGGTACTTTTAGTTGCTCAGTTCCTTGTGAACTTTTGCTTTGCTTTGCTTAAGCAACTTGCATTGAGGTATAACTTCCTAACTTCATGTAGTCTGGAGACCCGGTCTGTTATTTGACCGGGCAAACTGTCTGAAGTCCTCCTTAAGAGGCAATGTTTGTGATTGTTTAATATTGTGCCTAAGCAGGTAAAGTCCTTAATCAAGGCAATTGGTGGAAGCCAAGGGATATGCAATCTATCCCCCACTATTCTGTGAGTCGTCCCTCTGCTCACACGGCTGTGTGTTGATGCATTGGGACACAAACCCAAGATCTGTGCTGTCGCACAATCGAGTCAGAGTCATTGAGCGTAGAAGGGTCCCTCCATTCTGGACCCACGCTCCCTTGTCTGAAGCTCTCCCTGGTCAGGGATAAGAGCTGTGAGGTCTGATCCTCACTTCACCTTTCATCTGCTTCACCTTAGCCTCGTAATGGCAAGGTTAAGAGCAAACACAGCCCGTACAGATGACTTGCTGAGGCAGTCAAACCTATTGTGTGAGCCCACTTGTTTGGTTATAGTGCGTGCTATGTGGATATCTGTTTGAGATGCTTGTTCTCATTTGATGTATGCTTGAATTATTTTGTATGCTTGTATGCTTGCTTCTTTCCTGGATAGGAGTAGTTTGCTTATGCAAGTAGGATAGAAAACTGAACTTAGGGTAACGATGCATGACAACACTAGGCTCGAGTCCAGCTCCCTGGTAGTGTGTCTTCCCCTGGTTTCTGGCTAGTAATTCAGTCCCTTTCAGGGGAACTACATCGCCCTGATCCTTGTTCCAGACGAGGTATGTAGGCAGGTGGTCGTGCGAGACCACTCCGGGCAACCTTTTTCTTTTTTGCGTGTGTTTACTTGTTATCTGATTGTGTGTTTGGCTCGGATGCCGACGTAAGTCCAGTGATTGGCTGTCGGGCTCCACGTTTGCCGTTTTGTGCGTGTTTTGGTTCGGATGCCGACGTAATTCCATCAAGTGGTTGTCGGGCTCCACGTTTGCCCTTTTGAGTGTGTTTTGGTTCGGATGCTGACGTAATTCCATCGAGTGGTTGTCAGGCTCCATGTTTGCCATCTGTTTGTATGTTTTGTGTTGTTTGGCGTGCGTAAGCCGAACTACAGTGGCTCTGATTCTCGTTCCAGACGAGATATGTAGGCATAGGACGCGATGTCCTATCGAGCTCCCTTCTCCTAACCCCACCTGCGTTCCCGTGTGTGTGTGTGATGTTTAGCAACCTTTTCTTTTCTTAGAACGTGGATCCCGTCGAGTACGACGGACGTGAGGGGTGCTAATACCTTCCCCTTGCGTAACCGACTCCCTTACCCTTTCTCTTTGGTCGCAAGACCATTTCCTTTCCAGGTTTCTCTGAGCGTTTCCTTTCCCTATCTTGGGATAAATAACGCGCAGTGGCGGCTCTGTGTTGTGTTTTTCTTTGAGCTTCGCCGGTTGTTTTTTCGCGGATGCGACAGCTGGCGACTCTGCTGGGGACCTGATAGATGTAGACCTATGCTGGTCCATCTTCCCTATGCGAGTCCTTCCTAGCGTTCTAGGATAGTTTAGGTTGCTTGTGTTGTGTTTTTTATTTGTGTTATTTATCGCATTTATTATTCTAACCTGTGTATGTATTTGCATAAATATCTGCATGCATCATACTATCATGTTGTTACCGTCCTCTGTGCAGGTGGTTCCTCTGTTTGGGGTGGGTGTTCTGAGTGGGGCTAAAACCCAGGCCCGAGTATACACCTAGGATTAGTGTGGTCTCACGTTCCTCATTTGCTTTATCAGCATATTGTTGCAACGTGACATGCCACAAGCCAGACGAGGTTCATTTGATAGTGCTTGCCTCTGTGGGGTACTCCACTTTGGTTGAGTTACTTCATCTGAGCTGTTGACTCTGGTGACCGATCATTTCCCGGATCTTTGGTTTAGACGATCTCAGGAGAGCTACAATGGCACACCCGAAAGGGCAAACCCATTGAGTATCTTTGCCCGATTGTCGAGACTATTATCCGCCTTAGGATGACCTGATTAGAATTTACCTGTGAGGGGAGGGTGATTCTTACAGATGCATGTTCAGATGGTGACTCAGATGGTGACTTTTTGTTCCGTGGGTCCTATTTATGAGGCGGATTTATGGCCATTTATTGCGGTGACGCCGGAGTGCTGTCCGTGGTATTTATCAGTGGGGATCCGTTTATTTCAGGATTCCCCGGGCCGATTTTATCAGTGGGGATCCGTTTATTTCAGGATTCCCCGGGCCGATTCAGATGTTGTGGGTATCTGCTCAGAGTTTTGTCTGGTGATGATGATGATGTATCTGTCTTCCGTTTATTTCGGAACCCTTGGATCGGATTGGTGATTGTACATTCCTCAGATGGTTGTGATCGGTTCAAAGATCCGGGTTGTGATTCAGAGCAACAGATGATCAGATGACTTGGAGGATGGCCCAGTGCATTCCTTCATCAGCATCATTCTCATTTTGCATTCATCTGCACTAAACCTACGTCTAGCCATATGGGGAGTATTATGGATTGAGAATCTGGTTGAGAGACATCTTGAATTTCAGAATATGGATGTCAAAATGTTATCTGTCTCGATGAAACCAGAATCAAAGGACGGAATCTTCCTCATATGGATAGATGTTGCATTCATGCATATTAACCCATTTGCTGTTTTGTAGGTGTCAACCGGTGCGCATAGCTTGTTTGCTCAGATATCCTGCTAGGGGCAACAAATCCAAACTGATGGATTCTCCCAACGCCGACATCCTCGAACTGAAAGAGATGGTGAGGGATTTGTTCGGTGTTGTGCAAGGGCTTGCCTTGGGGCAGAAAGCCATGGCCGAGAGATTGGAAAGGATTGAGGGCTGGATGATCGAGGAGAAAGTTCAGGAAAAGGCTCCGTCATCCGAAGTAACAAATCCCTCTGGCTCTGTAGCAAAGAAATCCTCTGGCAATGGTCATCTTGAGAAGGAAGTTGAATCAGGCGGTGCGCAGGCCAAAAGAGAACGCGGTAAGGATCGTTATCACCCATATGCTGATAAGGTAACAATCCCTACTAATAATCAATCTGCACAACAGCGGCAACCACCACCTCAATTGAGAACACAAAGAGCAGTGGGCCAATTGAGGAGGAGGACGACAGACCGTCATTTCAATAAGCCGCCCGTGACTTACGCTTCTCTGTTTAAAAGGTTGAAGGATATGGGGTTGGTACAACCAAGGATGTTGACTCTGTTGAAACCTGATCAGAGGCCTGCCAGTTACGATGAGAATGTCAGGTGTGAGTTCCATGCTGGGGCACCCGGACATCATGTTGAGGATTGCAAAGCTTTTTAAGCATGTGGTCCAGGACTTGGTGGACTCTAAGGCAATCAACTTTGCACCGACGACAGATGATAGTGTTAACCCCGTGACAAGGCATGGTCCTGTAAAAGTGGAGATGATGTCGAAGGACAAAAAAAGGGATTGAGGTGACTGAGAAGGATCAGTTAAAAATGCCAATGTCCGTGGTCCCAAAACGCCCGACGAAAAATGGAGCTTTCCCTCGTGTTGATGATTGTTGTGTGGCCATCACTACAAAGGGGTGTGTAGTAATTGGGGAATCGATCCAGGGAAAGATGAAAGTAGAAATGGACGATGTAAGGTGTAAAGCACCCAGTCTGGCAGTTGAAACCATCCAGGTGAAAAATGCCGATGGTGTTGAGAAAGAGAAGAAGCCGTCCATTTCTTCTTACAAACAGGCGGTGGAAGTGGTGAGAAATGGAGGGATCCCAGGCTGGGGAAAAATCATAGGCATTGTGGTAAAGTCGGATATGTTTGGGGTTGGCTATCAGCCAGGTCAAGATTCGTCTGAGCAGAACAGAGGACGTCGTTCGTCGTTCACCTTTGTCAGTGCTGGAATGTTGGATTCGGGTCACGCCTGTGCAATGGGTGAAAGGACTGTCAGTGACTGCGAGTTTGATGGTTGGATAAAGCCGTGCGCACCAGGGATGGGAATCCAGAACTGGAAGGCCTAAACAAGATCATCACTGACACTCATCCGGAAGAGTAATGATTTTCTGTTTTCAGTTGTTATCTGCATGAAAGCCGTACGTGTTGCCCGACACGTAATGGTTCATTGTAAGGGTCACCTCATGTTTAAATTTGCAACATTTCTGCATCATTAATAAATGGATGTTTTTCAGTCAAAAAGCGGTTCCCTGTTTTTCATTTATTTTTGCAGTTTAAAAACAAATAAAAATGGCAATGTTTATTTTCATTTTTCTTTTTTGATTTGTCTCGTCCCAAAGTCGAAAAATAATTCTCCGGATTTCCTTGATAACAATTTGGTTACACCTCATATGACTTCGACAATCCGAGCAATCAGGCTGAAGAAGAAGGCGAAGAAGATTGTGATCTGCTGGAATTAGCCAGGTTATTGAAACAAGAGGAGAGGGTGATTCAGCCGCATGCGGAGCGGATTGAGATTGTTATTCCAAGCACCGCCGAGGTCAGGAAGGAAATGGAAATTAGGGCCGCTTCAGAGGCGAGTCAAGAGCAGAATGGTAGTCCTGTTGAAGGGACATGTGGATACCTTCGCCTGGTCATGTCAGGATATGCCAGGGTCGGATACCGGTGTCGTTGTGCACAGGCTACTATGGAGAGAAGACTGTCCTCTAAAGAAGCAGAACGCCAGTGCCTGTATCAGAGAGCCATGGTGACTTTGTTTCATGATATGATTTATCATGAAATTGAATGCTATGCTATGACATGATAGCAAAGTCCCAAACAGGAGTGGGGCATCTGGTGGAGATAATTCAGACTGAGGTTGAATCCAAGTAAGTGCGCTATCAAAGTGCGCTATCAAAGTGCGATCCGGTAAGATGTTGGGGTTCATTGTCAGAGGGGAATCGAGGTTCCTGCTAAAAAAAAAAAAAAAAAAAAAAAAACAATGTGAGAAATGCCTGAACCGAGAACAGAAAAAGAGGTTCGTGGTCTATTAGGTAGATTGAACTACCTGTCATGGTTCACATCTCACCTAACAGCCACGTGGGAACCCATTCAAGAAAAAAAGATCAAACGGTCAGGTGAAATAATGATTGCCAAGGGGCACATTGAAAAATAAAAGAATAAGTTGCAGGAGCCTCCGATTCTGTTGCCTCTCTATGGAAAGCAATTGTTAATCTGGTACTTGACGACCTTCGAGGGGTCTACGAGGTGTATTGGGTCAGTATGACGCGTCTTGTCGAAAAAAGCATGCAATTTACCTTAGCAAAAAGTTTACCGACTGTGAAACAATACATTCACTGTTCGAGAAAACTTGATGTACTTTGGCATAGGCTGCTCGCCGACTGAGACAGTATATGCTGGTTCATACCACTTTGTGGATTTCCGAGATGGATCCGATCGAGTATGGGTTTGAGAATCCAGCATTGACCGGACGGGTTGCGAGAAGAGCAAAAGAATGTTGACTGATTTGTGATGCTCTCAGAAAGCAATCAAGGGGTGTATTGTCTGATTACCTCTCTCTGCAACCCGTGGAGGATGATCAACCGATGAAGTTTGAGTTCCCTGATGAGGACATCTCGAGGTGCTCTAATCGAAAGATTGAGAGTAACCGATCCCGGAGGAGGGGCCTGACCCTGAATCCGAACGGATTCTGATGTCTGATGGGGAGGTTAAGGTGAATGAGCTTTTGTTGCCCGGATAACGTTTGAATGCACCGACGGTGTGATTGTGCAAAAAATGGTGGTAACCTACAGAGACTGGCATGAGATGTTGCCGTTTGCGTTGCATGGGTATCGAAGGTCGGTGCGTACATCTACCGGGGCAACTCCTTTCTCATTGGTATATGGGATGGAGGCTGTATTACCTGTTGAGGTTCAGATTCCCTCTTTGAGAGTCCTGATGGACGTGAAGTTGCAAGAGGCGGAATGGGTAAGGACCCGGTACGAAGAGTTGAGCCTGATAGAAGAGAAGAGGCTGGCAGCCATCTGTCATGGGCAGCTATACCAGCAGAGGATGAAGCGTGCTTTTGACAAGAAGGTGCGACCTCGGGTATATCACGTAGGTGATATGGTGTTGAAAAGGATCCTTCCTCCTCAAAACGATCGTAGGGGCAAATGGACACCGAATTATGAAGGTCCATTCGTGGTCAAGAAGGTTTTCTCTGGCGGAGCCTTGTTGCTAACGACCATGGATGGCGAGGATTTTCCATCCCCTGTGAATGCGGACGCAGTTAAAAAATACTTCGTATGAATTGACCCGCTGGACGAAAAGAATAAAATAGTCCAGGAAAAAATGGGCATCCCGGCGAACCGAAAACAGAAAGAAAAGGTTCGGGCAAAAGTTAGGGATAAAATGAAAAAAAACTGTACACCCGGCAAGTCGAAAACCTGTGAAGGCGACTTGGGCAAAAATGGGTATCCCGGTGGACTGAAAACCTGAAAGGGCTGTCCAGGCAAAAGAGGGATTGAAACGAACAACTGCGTCTGGCATGATCGTTTGCGCTTTGGTTAAAGCATCATGGATAATACCCGGTAGGGATCAGTCAGAAACGTCTTGTTCAGAAGGCAGAAAGCACGGAGAGTCTGAGGACATATGGGGTGTAACCGAGTTGGAACTCGATGAGATCACGGGTTTCACATTGCCATTAGGATAGATTTTTCCTTTTGTGCGCAATTACCTCTTTTCAGGAATTGCTTCCTTTGTATTGCTCATTTGAGCCACACTTTTCAATCAATAAAATGCATATTCTGTCAAATAATTTTGTTTTTGTTTTTCATTACCGCTTTGATTGCAAAAACATCCGATTATTTTGATAAAGAATTTTGCATTTTAAGACATACAGGTCCCTTCCAATGCGTGTTTATAAGATTGAAAGCTAGAAATCTTATTTGGAAGGTTGAGTGACCCAAATGTTGAAATCTTGACACGCCTGGGGCACGGTTTTATCTAACGATCTGTTTTGCAGGAACTGTTAGATATTTTTACTCACTTGCAGGTTGTGAGGCGGAAGCTTTGTAATAGATCCCCAGAGAGTTCGATCAGGAACGAGTGTATGGGAAAGGATGACGAGACGTACGACGATCCTTGATTTTAATCAAGAAGACTCTTCAAAATCTGAGGATTTGAAAGTTTGTGAAAATTCCCCGTAGGGTTCGATCAGGAACGAATGGGTAGAGGAACCGTGACGAAGACGTCGAGACGTCCGACGACCTTTGGAATTAATCAAGAAGACTCTTCAAAGTCGGAAGATTGAAATTTCTGTATAAATCCCAGGAGTTCGCTTTCCGTAGAGTGCGGAGCGATTGGGAGTACAAGATGATGGAGCAGAAAAGGTCCAGACGAGTCTGGAAATTCTCAAAAGTGGAAAGCTTAAACGAGATTGGGAGGTGGATATCGTGGTTCGACGAGTCGATGGGTGTTCTGTACCAACTTTTCTCATTTTCCCAGCTAGGTCCCCAAGCAGAATCATAGGACTAGCTCCCCTGCAGATCCAAGGTCTATGACTTCCCCAGCCGAGTCATGATGGTTATCCCCGGCAGGTTTACAACGGTGTTTCCTCAGCAGCCAGGCCAGAAGGTTGCTATTCCCCGAGTGGAGTGGGTTTCAATGAAATATATCTCCAGCAGTGTTCATCCTACCAGTGGATTGGACGAGTTTCCGTAGCAGACGGATTTTTGCATCCCCAGCTGAGTGTATCCTACGTGTGGATTGCATGGGTTGTCCCCAGCGGAGTAGCATTCGCTTCCCTAGCAGGGTTTGGATGGTTATCCCCAGCAGGTGTCAGATCGATGCTTCCCCGGTTGACAGTCCTGGAGGTTGCTGTTTCCCAGCAGAGTATCTGTGAGCATTTCCCCAGTGAAGTCGTCAGGTATCTGTGAGGGTTTTCCGAAGCAGAGTCGGGATTGATATCCCCAGCAAGTCAAAGATCGTGGTATCCCCACAGAGTGTTGGTGGTTCTTATCCCCAGCAAATTCCCGAGCAGATTGGGTGCAAAGGAGGTTTCCTCAGCAAGGGTTGCCTTTTCCCAGCAGCAGTGCTATTCCCCAGCAGGGTGGAGTTGGAGTATTGACGAGTTCCTCAGCGGAGTGTCTCGTGCTCCTCAGAAGAGTCCCTTGAGGGGGATACTTTTTTATACATTCATCATGTAGCGTAAGCATAGCATATTGCATAGAAAAAATAATAAATCGCGTAGCATTTCCATAATTATGGAGCATTACGCAGAAAAAGATCATGCATCATTGTTGCAAGCATAGAGCTAGTCTCAAGCCGTGGTTACCGTTTGAGAGGTGGTTGTGCCAGAAAGCGAAGATGTTACTCTGTGGAGTTTAGCATCACGACGTCAGATCAGCAATGTTCCCCAGTAGTGCGATATTGGAGGAAATGTTTCCGTCGGACAGAGATGGAAATAACATCAAAGGACGTTACGCGATCAGCGCGATTCAAGCCGTGGTTACCGCTTGAGGATTGGTTTTGCCGGACAGTGAAGACGATACTCCGAGGAGTTCAGCATTGTGAGTTTGTGAGCAACAGTATTTCCCAGTCATCAGTAAGTGTCTGGTCGAGTTTTCTTTGATGTCCTGTAAAACATCATTGTCCGATGCCAGTAAACGTCGAGTTTCTTCCCAGTCATCAGTTAGTGTCTGGTCGATCATTGTTTGATGTCCTGTCAACATCCTTATTCGATGTCCTGTCAACATCCTTATTCGATGTCCTGTCAACATCCTTGTTTGATGCCTGTCAACATCATTGTTTGATGCCTGTCAACATCATTGTTTGATGTCCTGTCAACATCATTGTTCGATGTCCTGTCAACATCATTGTTTGATGTCCTATCAACATCCTTGTTTGATGTCCTGTCAACATCATTATTCGATGTCCTGTAAACATCATTATTCGATGTCCTGTAAACATCATTGTTTGGTGTCAGGTAAACATCATTGTTCGATGTCCAGTAAACGTCGAGTTTCTTCCCAGTCATTAGTCAGTATCTGGTTGAGAGTGTTACTCTGAGGAGTTCAGTATCACGACGTAAGATCAGCAGTGTTCCCCAGTAGTGCGATATTGGAGGAAATGTTTCCGTCGGACAGAGATGGAAATAATATCAGAAGACGTTACGCGATCAGCGCGATTCCGGGGTTCAAATGGAGAAAAGGAGATGTTGAGGCATTTTCTGGAGATGGGGGTTCAATCAGAGAAGAGTATATGCTGAGGCATTTTCTGGGGTTCAAATGGAGATTGGAGTTGAAGATTTTATCCGAGATGAGGTCCTCAGGATTATTTTATGTTCATGTGTCACCTTAGACTCTGGCTGAGGCCAATGGAGGTCGTTATAGGTGTCTTCCGAGGAAGAGATACACATGCTACCTTCCTTTTGTGAAGGTATACCCTCTGACAGGTCGCCCTCAGAGTGGTTTGGTGTTATTTCCGTCATTGCCAGCGGAATTATCACGAGAGATTGGAGATTGGGGTTCAAACGGAGAAAGGGAGATGTTGCGGCATTTTCTGGAGAACGGGGTTCATATTGGCGATCGCGAGTTATCGTCAGGCGACTGGGGTTCAAATCGGAGAATGGGGTTCAATATTTGGCAAAAAGGAGAACGGGGTTCAAATGCAAAGATCCGAGGATCGTTTGCGCAGAGAAGAATTTTTGGGGTTCAAGAATGCGGTGATCCGATGATCATTTGCGCAAAAGAAAATTTCGGGGTCCAAGAAAATGAAAAATAGAGAAAACTTCGGGGTTCAAGAAAAGCATAAAAAGAAAGAGATAATAATCCCGAGCGGATGTGGTGTTCAGACCATGGTTATCCCTGTGTTACCATTTATTTTGGTATCCAGGTCGACGTTTTTCGGTGTTCGAGCCGAGTTTTCTCCGTACTAGACGGATTTTTTCTTCAAGATGGTGTTCTTCGCCGATGCTGGCAGGCGTTGTTAATTATTTTCCCATCAGAGTGCAAATTGTTCGTCTGTTCTTGGTATTCAATCACTCTTCATCCTGATCATCCGACAACCGAGGCTATTCGTATCGACAGGTTCACAGTGGATTGAATAGGGGCAGCTGTAACACCTCAAAATTTGCCCTCCTCTCTTGGGACTAGCATAACATATTACATATCATTTTTAGGTCATTAGGCATTGCATATTGCATATCATGTGGTTACATTGTGCAAGTCATACTCCTAAGTCTTGATCAGAAGATGAGGAAGTCAAAGTGCAAGCTAAGGTTTCATTGGACTGGTCATTGATCATCTGAGGATGTGGGGGTCCAAATTAGGGTTTCATGGTTCTCAAAGGATATTGGTCTTCATCTTAATTGAAATGATACATCATCATCATCATGGTTTGATTTCATCAAGTGTTGAAGCAGATTCCTTGAGATTAGGGTTTTGACCACTGGTCAACCCTAATCAGTTGCATTGGGCCAATCAGGGCATGGTCAGGAGAGGGGGTTTGTGATGGTTATGGGGTTCATTCTATGATTATTTTGTGCTTATTGAGGCTAGGGTTTCACCCTTGAGCCATTTCAGTTGGAGATTGGGGCTTAATTTGATCTATGCATTGCCAGATTCATCTATCAGATGAAAAAGTCAACTGTGGTCAACTGTACATGATCTGATGATTTGGAGGTGGAAATGAGTTGGATACACTTCATTCATGTTGGAACAAGTGTTATTTGACATGTCAAAGCTTAAGAATGAGGAAAATCAGGTCAGAACAAAAACTGCCAAAAATAGAAAGTGACTTGTAATGGAAGTTTCCAAAAATGGAAAGTTTTTGACCTCAAGACCACGTGTCCAAGGAAGCTTCAAATGAAAAATTGTTCAACATGAAAGTTGTAGATCTTGTTCTCACCTTTCCAAAAAGTCCAAGAACTTGAAAATCCCATGTATGGTTGGAAAATTATGGCTTAGTGAATTTCAAAAATGACCCATAATCAGGAGGGCATAATTTCCACATGGAGCATCCAAATTGGAAGTTCTTTATATGCACAAACTCCATTTGACATGTACTTTCATGGTGCATAATTGGATTTCTTCAAAAGTGGTCAATGCAAAAAGTCAAATTTCAACTGGACAGTTAAATGAACCAGGGGCAAAATTGTCCAGCTTGTGAAATAATTGGAATTTTTGAGTGGGGATTTTTGCAAACACTTCACAAATGGTATTTGAAAGTTGTTGGAATCATCATAACATGTTAAAGCTTCATGGTTTGGAAAATGGCTTTTGGAATGAACTTGCAAAAATGGACAAAGTGCCATCACATAGTGAATTTCCAAAATATGCATCCAATCAACATGAACCAAGTTGCAACAGCTCACACATGTCATTTTGAGAGTGTGTGAGCTGTCCATGAGGTGGCAATGAGCTGGCATGTGGAAATACAATTTTGCCCTTGCTTGAAATTAACACATTCCAATTGATTAATTAGCATGGTTAATCATGGTTTAAGCTAGAGTATATATTCCTAATCACAACTAAATCATAACAGAATTCACAATTCCCCAAAATCAGATCCAAATTCATCACATTCTCTCAAATTCTCCAAGAACCTCTCAAGAACACTTCACACTCAAATTCATCAAACTTCCTCCATTCTTGCTCAATTTGCGAAACTCTTTTAGCATTGGTCTTGATTCATCATCATCTCCATCTGTTTTTGAAGATTGGAAGGAAAGGAGCTTTGAATCGTGACTGCACATACAAGCATCATTCATGGCAAATTGCGATTTGGAGCATTAGGAGCTGATTTGTTCGAACCTGAGCGCATCAATCACTTTCCTTATCACACTACTACATCTGTTTGTGGAAAACACGCACGAAAAACACCAATTTCATCGCTGCATTCCAGGTATTTGATTTTTTCGAATGTCATGGTTCTTTGATTGCTTATATGCGTTTGGTAGAACTCTTCATGTAGAGCATCGTGATGCTTTTAGTTTTAGAAATGATGAACTGTAGGCTGAGAAATCTTGATTTGAAGATACGATACCAAACCCTAACTCCATCGATTTAGAAAACATAGGAAGAATTGGACAAAATTAGGTTGATATTTGGATTCCTCATGTTGAGACGGTTCCAACGACTATTCGTTTGTGAGTTTTGGTGGAGATTTCATGTTCTTCGTGTTCTTGCTTTTTCTGGAAAATCTGGAATGAAAACGATGATGAAATGGTGTTTGATCTGAAATTCCATTTGAATATTTGAACTCAGTGTTTACCGCCCCCGCATTTTGTTATTTACAACTATGCCATTGGTTAATTCATTTAAATTATATTAATTCTAAAAATCATTAAAAATTCACAATCATCTTAAAAAATTCATAAAAAATTAATCAAAAATCAGAAAAATATGTGGATTTTTTTGTTGACTTCCTAATTCCCTGTAGAATTTTGTTGACCTATTGATTGAAGTTGTGCTTGGTAGAAATTAGGTTTGACCTAGGGTTGATTAACATGTGTGCAATTTTGATACCTTTGGCCATTTTGATTGTGAAATCCTCATGCTTACAAAGAAATGTTTGAAAATTTTTGTGGTAATTGTAGACTGGCTAATGTTTATTTACATGTAAATTTCATGAATTTTGGATTCCTGGTGTTTGAGTTATGAATTTTGGAACCTAGGTGTGACAATTTGTGTCACACCTCATTATGTCAACTTGCTGGATTTATTTGAATGACCTAGGCTTGTTGAATTGATATGAAATTTTGCATGGATGTTCATTAACATGTTAAGAAGCTATGTGAATTTTTGTGGAATTTTATGTGGCATTTTCAATTTGATTGCTATTTTTCATCTCTGTTGGTCAAATATGCAAGTCCATGTGGTACATGTTTGTAATTTGGATGTGAAATGCTCATATGGTATTGGATAATCATGAAATTTGGTATTGCTGGTTATAGACACATGATAGAACATGATGCTTTTGGTCCCAGTCATTTCTTTATTGTTTTCATTGACTTATGAATTTTTGAAGTGAATGCATGTGTTGATGTTGTGATTTGGCTCATATAATTGTGTCTGTTTTTGTTGATTTTCATTGACATGGTTTCCTTTGTCCAATTAAGCTAAAATTTGACATTCTGGACCTTGATTATGTCCTGTTTAGGTGTAAATTATTCGAGGATTTTTGGAATTGTTTTGATATGGATTTGAATGCAATAGTTCTGTTTGGATATTTGGTGTTCCATTTGAACTAGTTTGATTTGTTTTGTGCATAAAAGGAACATGATGAATGATATGGACATGGGACTAATTGTGTTGGCTTTTGTTTGACATTAATTTGACTTTGGTTGGATATCCCTTGCTGTTTAGGAATTTTTCTTGCCTTTGGACCCTAGGCTTGGCCTAGTGGTCTAGTTTCTAACATTTGATTGAGTTTTCAGGATGAAAAGGTGCAATGCTTATGGAGAATGATCCAAGTCAATTCAATTGATTTTGTTTGATGTTTGTACACTAACATAACTTTGTTTTGTAGGTTGTGAAGTTTGGGCTTGAGCTCATAGCTTGCCTTTGTTGTGCATTAGTTTGTATAGTCTGACTGATTAATACTTGCTGTTTATTTTTGTCTGTCTGAGTACTAACTGTGTTTGACTGTTTCCAGGTACTTTTAGTTGCTCAGTTCCTTGTGAACTTTTGCTTTGCTTTGCTTAAGCAACTTGCATTGAGGTATAACTTCCTAACTTCATGTAGTCTGGAGACCCGGTCTGTTATTTGACCGGGCAAACTGTCTGAAGTCCTCCTTAAGAGGCAATGTTTGTGATTGTTTAATATTGTGCCTAAGCAGGTAAAGTCCTTAATCAAGGCAATTGGTGGAAGCCAAGGGATATGCAATCTATCCCCCACTATTCTGTGAGTCGTCCCTCTGCTCACACGGCTGTGTGTTGATGCATTGGGACACAAACCCAAGATCTGTGTTGTCGCACAATCGAGTCAGAGTCATTGAGCGTAGAAGGGTCCCTCCATTCTGGACCCACGCTCCCTTGTCTGAAGCTCTCCCTGGTCAGGGATAAGAGCTGTGAGGTCTGATCCTCACTTCACCTTTCATCTGCTTCACCTTAGCCTCGTAATGGCAAGGTTAAGAGCAAACACAGCCCGTACAGATGACTTGCTGAGGCAGTCAAACCTATTGTGTGAGCCCACTTGTTTGGTTATAGTGCGTGCTATGTGGATATCTGTTTGAGATGCTTGTTCTCATTTGATGTATGCTTGAATTATTTTGTATGCTTGTATGCTTGCTTCTTTCCTGGATAGGAGTAGTTTACTTATGCAAGTAAGATAGAAAACTGAACTTAGGGTAACGATGCATGACAACACTAGGCTCGAGTCCAGCTCCCTGGTAGTGTGTCTTCCCCTGGTTTCTGGCTAGTAATTCAGTCCCTTTCAGGGGAACTACATCGCCCTGATCCTTGTTCCAGACGAGGTATGTAGGCAGGTGGTCGTGCGAGACCACTCCGGGCAACCTTTTTCTTTTTTGCGTGTGTTTACTTGTTATCTGATTGTGTGTTTGGCTCGGATGCCGACGTAAGTCCAGTGATTGGTTGTCGGGCTCCACGTTTGCCGTTTTGTGCGTGTTTTGGTTCGGATGCCGACGTAATTCCATCAAGTGGTTGTCGGGCTCCACGTTTGCCCTTTTGAGTGTGTTTTGGTTCGGATGCTGACGTAATTCCATCGAGTGGTTGTCAGGCTCCATGTTTGCCATCTATTTGTATGTTTTGTGTTGTTTGGCGTGCGTAAGCCGAACTACAGTGGCTCTGATTCTCGTTCCAGACGAGATATGTAGGCATAGGACGCGATGTCCTATCGAGCTCCCTTCTCCTAACCCCACCTGCGTTCCCGTGTGTGTGTGTGTGATGTTTAGCAACCTTTTCTTTTCTTAGAACGTGGATCCCGTCGAGTACGACGGACGTGAGGGGTGCTAATACCTTCCCCTTGCGTAACCGACTCCCTTACCCTTTCTCTTTGGTCGCAAGACCATTTCCTTTCCAGGTTTCTCTGAGCGTTTCCTTTCCCTATCTTGGGATAAATAACGCGCAGTGGCGGCTCTGTGTTGTGTTTTTCTTTGAGCTTCGCTGGTTGTTTTTTCGCGGATGCGACACTTTGGTCCAAACTTCATAACTTCTTCATTAATTTATCCAAATACCAAGCTTCTTTGACCCAAATGTTCCTTTTAGGATCCTATACAACTTTGATTCAAGGGTCAAACACAAATTCATTCATTAAGGACCTCATTTGTGCAAAAGACCAAGTTGCCAAAATGGACCAAAACCTTGCCATAACCACTACGTTTCACCCTTTCCATTTTTAATCTCAAGTAATCTCTTGATCCCATTCCTTTTGCATCTTGTTAAGCTTATGTAAAATATCATTTGGCCCAAGTTTGGCTCAAAATGCACGAGGGAATCAAAAGTTATGGTGTCATCAACTTGGGACCTCAAAAT
The DNA here is from genome assembly GCF_024323335.1 of Lathyrus oleraceus. NCBI lineage: Eukaryota > Viridiplantae > Streptophyta > Magnoliopsida > Fabales > Fabaceae > Lathyrus > Lathyrus oleraceus. Next base: position 12,919,264 of record NC_066585.1, on the reverse strand, counting down.
GACCAAACATGCCTTAAATTGCTTGACCAATTGCCCAGCCTAAAACTCAGGTCCCAACCCCAACTTCCCAAGCATACCATTTCCACCTCAAACATCCTTTGAACATGGTTCTTTTTGCATAGTGTTCTACTCCATGAAAGTAACATTTGGCTCAAAGAAAATTGGAAAACGCATGAGTGGATTGGAACTGGTCTAAGCATGAACATGGTGACCTAAACTCTGTTTTTCACCGTGACCTATAATGTGAAGTCATGCCAAATTCAACTTTGGTCCACTTCTCACACACACAAACTCGTTTCTAATGACCAAACGCATCTCAACATAACATGAAACGACTTGAAGAGCTCCAAAATCACGAGTTTGGTGCCAATTTTTCACACGGTTTGGATCTCATAATTTCTGATTTGATTCACACGTTTGGGATCCAATCTCACACGAACCTTGATATCACTCACTTCCATATAAATAGAGAAAGGTTTTACCTAATTTTTTAAACCTCAATAGCCAAGAAGCCACTGCCTTACTAAAACTCAAAAACACCAAAAAAACCCAGCTAATGGTTTAATCGATTCAAGCCCTTACCTTCGAGATGATTTACCCAGAAAGCTTCACCGACGTCCTCTGAATCTTCTCCAACTAGAACCAAGCTTCGAGACTGACTGAGTTGCTCTGACCATTCTCACCATCTTCAACCTTCGTCCTCAATTTGGACAAGGTAGTTACGAGTGAAATTACACTAAAAATAAGTTACCACTCTCTTTGTGTTATTCCATTGATTTAAATCCCCCATCTACCTTTGATTTATCTTTTGATTTGGTAGTTTAATTTAACTTTGAAGAACTAGGGTTCTTCACGAGTTTGAGCAAATTCTCTCTGCTCACAACAAATCAATTGCTCTGATGCAGAGGGACATAAACGATGAATGAAGTAAAAGCTTGCACGATGGATGTTTCAGCTTAAAACTTCAAGTTCATGAACCTGCAAAAATCAAATTTGAGAGGTTGAAGACGAGGTGCTTCGCACGCTTCAGAGGAAAAATTGAATTCCCTGGCCAATCAGAACGTGCCAACTTCATTAGTCGTTACATTTGAATATTTATTTTTCTATTTTATTTCACTTTATTTTATTTTTCTTTCAAAATTCATGTTAAATAGCTCCTTTATTATTTTTTTATTCCAACTTTTTTTCATAATTTCATAAAAATATTCTCTACTAATAATTTTTTTGCATAATTTTTAAAAATCATTTTGCATTTGATTCATATTTTCTTTTATTTTCCATTTAATTTCCATTTAAGATTTTAGTTTTAATCATTTTAAAACATTTTCACCCCAACTATTGAGATCGGGTTACTTATAATTTTGTTGGCCTCCTCCATTTTTCTTGGACTTTTATTTGGTGTTTTGATATCTCTTTGGAATTTTCTCTTTTATTTCCTTTTATAATCACATTTAAATTATTTTTAATTATTTTTATTTCTTTTTGTTATTCACTTGATGTTTTGAATTAAGTTGATTGCTTGGTTCATGAGGTCTTCCATATCTCAAATTATTTATAGATGGACTTGAGGTTAATTCAACCTTTTTTTATTCAAATCTTTTGATAGATGATCATGAATCATCTTCAATACTTTGCATCAATGATAGGTTATCCTTTGATGCGTCATATTTTGAGTCCTTTGTGTTATGGATATATTGATCCCTATATGATTGCCTTAACTCCCCTCTTCACTCTTTCTATCTCTATCTCTTCTCTTCTTTGATCATTGTGTGACATGTTGCAGGAGATTAACTTGTGTTAATTCTCTAACATGTCTGACACATACATTGTTATTGACCGTCCTCAGATATGTATCGCTTCTACATTAGCCTACTTACGATTGCTTAACATATCACTGAATTGTCCTGACATAAGTAATTGATCACCAACTCCTAACATTACTTCTTGCACTTTACTTTATATCCATTTAATTATTTCCCTTTAATTCAAGTCATTTAGTTTATGTCATTTACTTTTATACCATTTACTTAATGCACTTTAATTTTATGTCTCATTAATCATCACCTCACTTCATACTCTATTCATCTTGCCTTATTCGTCTGTTGCTTCTTATCTGTTTTGATTGATCTGCTTGTTAATCTCAATGATTCAAAACACGATAAAGTGACCTTGACTTGATCTTAAAAATATTCTTGACTTGAAGTGTTAATGACCTCTTTGGACTATGGACTTTGGTCTTAGGATTATGCCCTTTGCTTGACTTCGAGTGACCTTTGACCCATGGACCTTGTGGATACTTTGACTTGCCTTTGCACCTATTGAACTTTTGAGCTTCTGATTGTGATCATTTGCTTTATGCCTCTTGCTTATTGCATTCATCTGCTTAGGATTAGCACACATTGCATACATATGAATTTCTCTTAGGCTACCTGTAGCGGGGTATTCGTTACCATTAGAGATATTGACTAAATCTAAGGTAAACCATACAAGTCGAGTCGCCACCGCACTTCTATTTATCCAAGGGAATGGTTAGAAAGCGAACAAAAACCTAAAAGTTTTAACAAAAACTAGTAAAAGAGAAACAGAGATCTGGGTAAGGGGGTTGGTTATGTAATGGGAAGGTGTTAGGCACCCAAAACATCCTAGGTATTCCTAGGGAGCCCTTTCCATACTTGTTGCAAGGTTGTTGTCTTGTGAAAATTTATTTGTGCAAACATGATTGAAGAGATGAGAAGAGAATATACAAGTTTATTTACGTTTTTGTGTTTGGATGGATGAACCCATTGCCTACGTACCATCTTAAAAAAAATTAGGATCAAAACCTCGTAGTTCGGGGTAAAAATCTCAAAATGAGTTGGTGAATTGATTGATCCAAAATCCTTAAGGTCTTTTGTTATCAGAGGGAGAAAACTCAACTAAAACCACAAATCCACCATGTGAGGATAGCTTCAACATGCTAGTGAGGGGTTAACCCTATAATAAGCAAGGAAGACTCATTGTCCATCACTAAGGATATAGCTGAGTATTATATCTACCACAAGGATAACTCAAACCTAATAGCTAAAGGTTATGAAAAGTTTGATTAAAGAAGTGGCCATTGGAACCACAAAAAGACATTTGAATGGGTTATGTTTACCAATTAGAAGTATATACAAAATGGTCAAAGTTGACTTAACGGTTCAATTCAAAATAAGTGTTATGAAAAGAAAGTTTGAAAATCAAAAGCATAAGGCTTAGGTTTCTAATGGTTGAAAACAAAGGTTAAATGTTTGCACAAAGAGTTTTGGCTTGGGTTAGAGTGGAGAGAAGAACAAGAAAGGCTAAGTCCTAAGCAAAACAAAAGGTGAGGGATAAAGAAACAAAACCACAATGGGGTTCCTCTCTTGAGATCATAGTGATGATCCAAGTAGCTCCCATCCTTTGGAATAAGCAATCACAAAATAGTAAGCTCAAGCAATCAAACAAGTCTTTTAAGAGATCCCCAATGTATCTTGTGTCTTTCACTTTGGATGAACATGACAATGGTCCTCCAATTTGAGCTCTCATAGAATTCCCTAACACAAAAGCACACACATCAAAAGTTTCATGAAGTAAACCAAGAATGGACAAGAGTGAGTTTAGAGACTTGGTCCTTCTACCCATCTTCATCATTAAGATCCTTTTACTCCAATTTTGCATAGGGAATATCCTAGAATCTAAGTCCATTTCTCCATTCTTTGCATAGGGTATGTCCTAGAATCTAAGTCCATTTCTTTGCATTTGGTTCACATCAATCAAAACAAAACACAAGCACAATAGTATATACACAATTATGTGCTCAAGTGAGCAAAAGGCAAATGGCATTAACATAAACATGTGCTTAAGTGAGCAAAGAGAAAAGCAAATGGATAATATGTGCAAGAATAGTAAATTGCATAAAAGTAAAGAGCAAAAAGTAAAGGTTAATTGTTAATGGTTAGTGTTAGTAGTTAGTGTGTCATAAGGCAAATTTAGCGCTATGTTAAGCAATCGTAATTGGACTTATGTAGAAGTCACAACTATCTGAGGTCGGTCAATAACAATATAGGCAACAACACAAGTTAGAAGTCTTGATTAGTGAACCAAGTTCCAACAACTTGCCATGCCAAAAAGAAGAAGAGAAATGATCTTGTATTGGTTTAAGCCTTTTGCATGATTTAGAAAACAACCTATCCTTAATGCAAAGCCATTCACTTGATCAATCAATCAAGATGAATTAGATTTGAATCAAGGAAGATTAAGTCTCCCTAATCAATGCTAACTTATCAACCTTCAACTCATTGATCCAAAAGAAAATAAGAAGAGGAAGAAGAAGGAGATGGATAATGGAAATAAAATGGAAAAAGTACAAATGCATTAAATGAAATAAAATGTACCAATCATCATATGTTGACCAATAACATTGAAAGTCAAAGTCAAACAATCAAAAACAGAAGTGAGATGAAGATTGGAAGTCAAGAAATGAACAATTGGCATTTTTTTAATATTAAAATAAACTTGAATTAAAAATAATGGAAAGGTCAAACTTCAAAATCACTTCAAATCAACCTTGAAAGGTCCAAGTAATTTATCCCAAGTTCACCAAGGTCAAACTAAGCTTGACAAAAAATTTCAGCATTTTTTAAAAGTCAGAAACTATTTTTAATCAATTAAAAATGAATAAAAATAACCTAATTGAACTAAAATCTCAAATAAATCTCAAATCAATTAAAAAATTGATGAGAATATTTTTCATAGATTCATCATCATTCAAATAGGTTAGGAAAATATTTTTGTATTTTTTGAATATCAAAAACTATATAAAATGAATTAAAAACAACCAGAAAAGAGAAAATTCACCAAAAATATCAAATGATGAAATAGAAAATATTAAAAATCAGAAATAGAAACTAGAATTTATTTGGAGACTAATGCAATTGGTCCCATAATTTTTGTATTAAAAATGAAGAAGATATTGATTTTTGAAAATAATTGGAATTAAAAGAAATAAAGAAAATAGAAATCAGAAATTAAAAAAAGGAAAAAGGAGAAACGTTGGATCAGAAGCTCATTAATTGAGCTGGCGCATCAAACGGATCATATGCGTGCGCCTACCAAACACTCGAGTTAACCGAGCAACACGCTACCATTAAAAAAGTCATAACAATGAAGGAGCCAGATTAGATCTGGAAATTCAATCCAACGATTCATAACACATCTGGCAATGGCACGGCCACCGGAGCCACCGTCTTCTCCGGTGAGCCTCATAATTCCGGCCAGAGTTGCAGAGAAAAAATATTAACCAAATGAAGCGATCTAGGCATCAATCGAAAGAGGAAGTGATGTACATCACTCCTATACCATTCACTTCCACTCTAGATTCCTATAAATGGAGAAATCAGAGATGGAAGTATGATGGTGTTCATCATGAACTTCATGTTTTTGCAAAATTGAAAGCACAAATCAGTTGCCTCTATTGAGAGGACTTCAGCCAAACCAAGGAACTCAAGAAATAAGCAAGAAATCAGTTGCCTTGAGATCTGAATTTTTTACAAGAAAATTGAAAGTCCTTTAGTGATGGCTATGGAGAGATTTGTGCAGCATAACAGGTTGAATCAGGGATTAATTTTGAATGGAATATGGTCTCTATTTATAAAGGGAGTGGCAAGGAAATGATGAATTAATCCGTGTGCATGAACATGGATAATCCTTGCATGGGCTTGCATGATCATGCACAAGGCCCCAAAACAATGTCAAATGCAAGCTGAGCTCAGTCTGGAATGAAATGGACGTGTAATTTGCTTTGAATTTGCTTGTGTATCAAGATTTCATGTGCATTCCATAATTGAACCTAAACATTCACCTCTTCGAAAATGCTAATTAGAAAATCCAAACATAAGCATGTGGGTAATGGTTGGAAAGGTCTTGATGTAAGGAACAATTGTTATGTTGGAAAAAATCCATTTGAAGTGTGGAAATTAGTGAATTTTGAGTTTAAAGTGTAATGTGCAAAACATGTCAATGCAAGGTTTCCAAATTTGGGCAATGTTCAATCCCTTCTGTTTTGATGATTCAAGCTTCAAATGAAAAAACCTCCAACATCAAAGTTTTATATCTTTTCAAGACAATCAAAATGGACTTAAATTTTGCATCATTTCGATTTTTTATGAAAGAGTTATGGGCATTTGAAGTTGGACTTTTTTGCCTTTGAATGCATTTGGCCTAAAAGGACCTATAATGTCTTGCATTATCACATGTATTTCCTTTGAGATTTTGAAATTTTGTTCAGCATAACATTTGAAGTGGACATCTTAAGATTTCCAATTCATTTGATCCCACCTCAAAATCATAAAAAATGAATGAGTTATGTCCTTGGGAAGTTGACCCAAAATTAGGGTTTCAGTCAAAATGATCTATAATGTATTGGAATGGGAGATGGCTTTCCAATGTTCAAATCAATTTTTTATGAACATGAAAGTTGTTCATATTGTCCTTAAGAACATTTTTGCTTTTGGAATCATCTCCATTTGACCAACACATAAAAAGTTAGGTCTCAGTGAATTTCAAAATAGTTAGATGAATTGACTGATCAACTTCTCAAGTCCATGACTCACATCTTGATGAATTGGTGATTGAGGACACTCAAATAAGTTCAAATATGCATGAAATGATGAATTAAAGAACTTCCCTTGATTGTATTTGACCATGGGCTGAGGTTGCTTCAAGAGTAAGGCATTGTGGTGCATATATGAATTAGGGTTTCTTTGGGGAATCAACCTCAAACCCTTTGACTTGCTTTGATCAAAATGACGAATTGAGATGCTAGGGGGGCATATTTGATGGATGAGAGCTTTGGGAACCATTACCATGCTTGTTATCATCTCCTCTTGGCCTTATCATTGCACAGATGATCTCTTAGAAGCTTTGACCTTGTGATTGCTTAAGCTACAAACAAAAGATGTTAGTGACATGTTTTTGTGCTTTTGGTTAGTAAAAAAAATGAGAAAAGCAAGGATATACAATTCAAGCATGCTTGGTGATCTCAAACCACTCTCAAGAAGTCCCACCCAAAGGTAAAGGGAACCAAGATGCTAGTGATCCTTGAGGCAATGCAAATGCAATATTATGATGCCATGAGGGATCTTAGGGACAAAATTAGGGTCTTATAGATGCCCCTATTTAAGGTCATTCTAGCCGGAGAAGTGAAGGTTAAAATCTTCGTCTCAACGGGGTAGAATGGACTTAAATAATAACAAAGAGACGAATTTTGGTCCCTAAGAGACCTCATGATGCAGATGTGTGCATGCAAAATGGTAAAAACTCTGTGGGGATAGGCGTCCACAAAAGAAAAAAAAGAAATCCGGCGAAACTAAAAATCCACAGGAGTAATACACTCACTAGGGAGACAGAGACTCTGGGGGAGTAAAAGGGTGAAAATGCGTGAGCAGGTCACGACTTGAGACTTGCTGAGAGACACAGAGAGAATCCATGAAATGAATCAATGGAAGGACTCGAGCTGACTCGAAGATGCATGTATTGGGGAATATTCCAATACAGCCGAAAACTTATCCGCAACGGATACTTCGGATAAAAATCCGGACTCAGGTGGGGATGTCCACTAAGGACTCAACTGAGGAAGCAACGGGATGAGGTATTACCGGTTACTGGGTAATAAGCTCAAAGAGACGTGTGATCTGAACACCGGTATAAGGGTGAGAGAACAACATGCTCGGGAAGAATGAGTATCTAAGACCGGTATAAGGGTGAGAGATATCAATCAACCAAACTATCTGAGGAAGACCTAGAAAGGTATATCTCAACTCAAGAAAATCTGACTCCACAGGGGACAAAAAAGTCATAATAGGGAGCAGAAGGAAGGAACACCAGGGATGCCGGTTACTGGGCATATAATAGGTGACCAACCAAAGCGTGAATTGGGTAATATTCCTAAAACACTTATCATCCAAAAAAGAGGGCAAAAAGCAAACTCGATTACGGGATGGACATTCGATTCCAAAACAGGGATACGAATCTTACTCAACTGGGGAAGACCAAAAGGCTTCGACCAAAGAGTGCATGAGATATATTATCTATTACCGTCAGAACGTAGATGATATACTCGCATGGAAGATTATCCACAACCGGTTACTGGGTTAATAAAGGATAGATCGACCGAGAGAGAAGGACATCGGGATACCGAAACTAGGTATATAATGATGACCCATCAAGGGGAGCAACAAACATTACCGGCAACCGGTATATGAGAGATGATTTGCTGGGGATAAAATTGACTAATCAGAGCAATTATCCAAAAGAATGAGGGAATATCACCACCGAATATTGGATAAGGATAACCGTCAAGGAGGGGATTACATCTACCGGATACTGGGTAGAAAACCACGGAAGAGTAACCGTCATCGATTAGGATGAACAAGAAGATTAACTCTGCAAAGGGGAGAAAATAGGGTTTACAACTACCGGTATAAGGGTAGAAAACCACATACTCCGCCGAGGATAAGATGAATGATTACCGATTACTGAGCAATTATTCATTCATACCACGGAGAAACACAGGAAACAGTCACAAGAGGCCAATTTAGGATCAAACCAAAGAGGCAAACTGAATCAAAACTCGTCCTAATGAGGATATAACTCAATAGGGGAACCTATCCCAATATATGTGTTGGGAGGAAGCAAAAACAACCATCGTCCACGAGGATATAACTCAGTGGGGAACGCGGAAGGAAAGATAAACACTTTCTGCTTAATGGGCTGACCCTATATTGAGGGATCAGACACCGACATCTGCTTGGGGAATGGACTACCAGCTAGCAGAGAATAAAAAACAAAGATATATGGCAACGAATGCAATATGAATATCCGAATGTTTGAAAAATTATATGCACACATGCATGGTTTGTGTATGATGGATGCTGACAAACAGACATTTCTAACACAAACAGCTTCAAAGAAATAAGCACGCAGACATCCGGTACTACATCTCAAGAGAGAAAACCAGGTTCACCGGAGAGTATCCAATCTGCCGGGGATCAGAGATACCAGGAAGCAACAAAATCTCTGCAGGGGATGAATCATCGGTCAATCCGGCTGGGGACAGGAGTTTATTGCACAGATAAAATCTGCCGCATAAGCAACTCTACTGGGGAATCTATCCAAGGGATAAAGGGAATCTGGGGATCAACCACCAAGTATTGTACCCACCAAGGAGATCACATCTGCGGAGGAGGAAAGGTTGCTACTCCGCTGAAGGGGAGAGTGGTGAATATCTCAACAAGCATTCCACTCAGCAGGATAAGCCACAAAAGGCTCCAAAGTAAGAAAATACAGTCATGCCAGGACAATGAACAAATGTCTTACCCTGTTGGAGATCATACCATCCTTGGGAGAGCACTGAGGATCTCCTAAGTATCTTTTCGTCATTGTGAATGTTCACTTTGTTTAAAAACAGGTTATGAAAAATTTGTTTCTTCAAAAAACTGATATTTTTTTTCAATTAAAACATGCAAAACATTTGTCGAATAGAAATAAATAAGAGTGCAAATAATTGGATAAAAGGCTCAAATTTATTTGATGGAATGGTAGTCTGCAAATGGCAAGACTCCATAGACCTTTACAAATTTGAAATTGGTGATATATATTGGCATAAGGCTACATTGAACATAATGACCATTTCTCCACCAATTCTGAATCCGATGTATTTGAAGCTTCGGTTGATGACGAATGAGCAAGAATCTCTGACGGGTGACAGTTGTAGATCAAAGCCTTTTCAGGATGCAGTTACTTGCCAAATCCCTAATTTTTGCCTAGATTGCCCCAGGATGAGGTACTCAATCTAGCGGGATACATATATTCATTTTTTTGTGTCTCTAACTTTTGCCTGGACCGCCCTTTCGGGTTTTCAATCCACTGAGACGCTCATTTTTGCCTAAGCCGCCCTTTCGGGTTTTCAACTTAGCGAGCTATTCTGTTTTTATTTCTAGGCGAAGTATTTCTTGACTGCATCTGAATTCACAGGACAAGTGAAATCCTCCCCATCCATAGTTGTAAGTATCAAAGCACCACCTGAAAAGGCTCTCTTAACAACATATGGGCCTTCATAGTTTGGAGTCCACTTGCCCCTGGAATCGGTCGCAAAAGACAAGACTTTCTTGAGCACAAGGTCACCTTCTCGGAACACACGAGGCTCGACCTTCTTATCAAAAGCTTTCTTCATTCTCTGCTGATATAACTGACCATGGCACATGGCAGTCAATCTTTTCTCTTCAATCAAATTCAGTTGGTAATAACGACTCTGAACCCATTCAGCGTCAGTCAACTTGGCCTCCATCAAGACTCTCCTTGATAGGATCTCCACCTCTATTGGGAGTACAACTTCCATGCCATAAACAAGAGAGAAAGGGGTTGCCCCTGTTGAAGTGCGGACAGATGTACGATATCCATGCAAAGCAAATGGCAATATCTCATGCCAATCTTTGTACGTGACAACCATCTTTTGGATAATCTTCTTGATATTCTTATTAGCAGCTTCAACAGCCCCATTCATCTTGGGTCTGTAAGGAGAAGAATGATGATGCGCGATCTTGAACTCACTACACAGCTCTTTCATCATTTTGTTATTCAAGTTAGATCCATTATCAGTAATAATCTTATCTGGCACACCATATCGGCATATGAGTTGATTCTTGATAAACTTCACGACCACCTGCCTGGTCACATTTGCATATGATGCCGCTTCAACCCACTTGGTGAAGTAATCAATTGCTACGAGAATAAATCTGTGTCCGTTGGACGCTTTCGGCTCTATCATGCCAATCATGTCAATTCCCCACATGGAGAAAGGCCAAGGTGATGAGATCACATTCAAAAGTGTAGGGGAAATATGGATCTTATCCGCATAAATCTGACACTTATGGCATTTCTTCACATATTTGCAGCAGTCAGACTCCATTGTCAGCCAATAGTAGCCTGCTCTCAACATCTTTCTAGCCATGGCATGTTCATTGGAATGAGTACCAAATGAACCTTCATGGACCTCAGTCATCAACAGGTCTGCTTCGTGTCTATCCACGCATCTGAGCAGCACCATGTCAAAATTTCTCTTGTAAAGCACATCACCATTGAGGTAGAAATTTCCCGATAATCTCCTCAGAGTCTTCCTATCTTTCACGGATGCCCCTGGCGGGTAAACCTGGTTCTGAAGGAAACACTTGATATCATAATACCATGGCTTATCATCATTCACATCCTCTACTGCAAATACATGAGTTGGTCTGTCCAAGCGCATCATAGTGATATTAGGGACTTCATTCCAAAGTTTAACCACAATCATCGAAGCAAGTGTAGCAAGAGCGTCTGCCATCTGATTCTTATCTCGAGGAATATGATGGAAGTTAACCTCAGTAAAGAACGTTGAAATCCTCCTCGCATAATCCCTATATGGAATAAGGCCAGGCTGATTCGTTTCCCATTCACCCTTAATCTGATTAACAACGAGGGCCGAATCACCATAAACATCAAGATGCTTGATCCTTAGATCAATACATTCCTCCAATCCCATAATACAGGCCTCATACTCAGTCATATTATTCGTGCATTTGAAAGTTAGCCTTGCTGTAAAAGGAATATGTGTGCCCTGAGGAGTAATAATCACTGCCCCAATACCATTTCCATACTGATTTACAGCGCCATCAAACACCATACTCCATCTGGAACCAGGCTCTGGCCCTTCATCGAGTGTAGGCTCATCGCAATCTTTCATCTTCAAATACAGAATCTCCTCATCCGGAAAGTCATACTGAACTAACTGATAATCCTCGATCGGCTGATGTGCCAAGTGGTCAGCCAAGATACTACCTTTAATAGCCTTCTGAGCTCGATACTCAATATCATACTCAAATAACAACATCTGCCAACGGGCAATTCTCCCGGTTAAAGCAGGCTTCTCAAAGATGTACTTGATTGGATCCATTCTGGATATCAACCAAGTCATATGATTTATCATATACTGGCGTAAGCGCTTAGAAGCCCAAGCTAAAGCACAACATGTCTTCTCAAGCATTGAGTATCGAGACTCACAATCAGTGAACTTCTTGCTCAGGTAGTAAATAGCATATTCTTTCTTTCCTGATTCGTCTTGCTGACCAAGGATACAACCCATTGAGTCTTCAAGAACAGTTAGATACATGATCAAAGGTCTTCCTTCCACGGGCGGAGACAGGATCGGAGGTTCGGACAGATACTCTTTAATACTGTCGAAAGCTTCCTGGCAATTCTCTGTCCAATCATGGGACTGATCTTTCCGGAGGAGCTTGAATATCGGCGCACACGTGGCAGTCATGTGGGATATGAATCTGGAAATATAATTCAAGCGGCCAAGAAAACCTTGGACTTGCTTCTCAGTTTTGGGCGCAGGCATCTCTTGTATTGCTTTGACCTTTGCAGGATCAACCTCAATACCTCTTTCACTAACAATAAAGCCCAGTAACTTGCCGGAACGGACTCCAAATGTACACTTGTTGGGATTCAGACGAAGCTTGTACTTCCTCAAACGCTGAAAAAGCTTCAACAAGTGCTCTACATGTTCAACTTCCGTTCTTGACTTGGCAATCATATCATCAACATATATCTCGATCTCCTTGTGCATCATATCGTGAAACATGGTGGTCATAGCTCGTTGATACGTGGCTCCGGCGTTCTTCAAACCGAAGGGCATCACTCGATAACAGAATGTTCCCTAAGGTGTGATGAATGTTGTCTTTTCCATATCCTCGGGTGCCATCTTAATCTGATTATATCCGGAAAATCCGTCCATAAATGAGAAGACATTGAATTTAGTTGTATTATCTACCAACATGTCAATATGTGGTAGAGGAAAATCATCCTTTGGACTAGCTTTATTCAAGTCTCTATAGTCCACACACATTCGGACTTTTCCGTCTTTCTTAGGCACGGGCACGATATTGGCCACCCATTGAGGATATGTAGAAGTCACCAGAAACCCTGCATCAATTTTCTTCTGAACCTCCTCTTTGATCTTCACTGCCATATCAGGATGAGTTCTTCTGTGCTTCTGCTTCACAGGCACGCACTCAGGCTTCAAGGGTAAGAAATGTTGCACAATATCTGTATCTAGACCCGGCATGTCCTCATATGACCATGCGAAGACATCGACATATTCTCGTAGCAAATCAATCAACCCCTTCTTAACAGACTCTTCCAGGAGTGCCCCAATCTTTACTTCTCGCACACAATCCTCAGACCCTAAGTTGACTGTTTCCAGATTCTCGAGATACGGCTGAATGATCTTCTCTTCAAGCTCAAGTAGACGAGTAATCTCGTTAGGAATCTCTTCAACATCATCTTCTTCTGCCTCAAATACAGGGAACTCAAAATTGGGAGATGGTGTTGGGTCATTATGTTCAATGGGTTTGATCAACCTGCATAATGATTTTGGATATGAAAAGCTTTAGAATTCAAACAAGGCAATCATTATGCAGATGAAAAGATCGATTTTATTCTATTATTATTTTTTGGTTTTTTGTGATCACCAATTTCATGCAAAAAGCAAAAAGGGAAAATATTTGGAAAAACAAACATTTAACATGAATTTATTGAATGAAAATATCATTGTATTTATGTGCCAATAATGTCATCACTCCTCCTTTTGGCATGGGAGGAGGGTTTTTAAACACGGTGAACATTACTTTGACTTATGGATAACTGTTAGAATATCCACAACGACCCAATTATTGCAGATTCCCCCAGGGATGACGAAGTTGCCAGAATCCTCTTCGTCCTCTTCCAAAATGGCAGCAGCTTCCTCGCTCTGACTGGTGTGGATGAACCCTCCACTCTTGAACAGCCCTTGCGTGTTGAAAACCCCAGATGCGTAACCTATGCCAGCCCGAGACTTGTTGTCTTCTAGCTCAATCATTTTCCCTAAGCCAGCAGTTGCACCATGCTCAATGGCCAACTTTGCATTTTTGTAGGAAGCAAATGAAGGAGTTCTCTTCTCAATAGGTTCAGCAATAGATAAAGCTTGGAAAGGAGTTCCAACTTCATCCTCAGCATCTATGTATGAGAAAGAAGACAAATGGCTAACCAGGAGAGCCTTTTCTCCCCCTACCACCACCAGTTTCTTATTCTTCACAAATTTCAGTTTTTGGTGTAAGGTGGATGTCACGGCGCCTGCCTCGTGAATCCATGGTCTACCTAAGAGACAGCTATACGATGGGTGAATGTCCATAACCTGGAAGGTAATTTGGAAATCACTCGGTCCGATCTTGACTTGGAGATCCACTTCCCCAATCACAGTTTTGCGAGACCCATCGAAAGCCTTCACAACTACTCCACTATGCCTCATGGGAGGCCCTTGATATGACCGTTTCGAAAGAGTGGTTTTTGGCAATACGTTCAATGATGACCCAGTGTCCACCAGCACATTGGACATGGCATCGTCTTTGCAACCCATAGATATATGTAATGCCAAGTTGTGGTCCCTTCCCTCCTCGGGGAGATCAGAGTCACAGAAACTCAAGTTGTTACAAGCGGTGATGTTCGCAACAATGCTATCGAATTGTTCTATCGTGACATCATGATCCACATATGCCACATCCAAAACCTTCTGCAGAGCCTCTCGGTGTGGTTCTGAATTTAAGAGCAATGATAACACTGATATTTTGGAGGGCGTTTGTAGAAGCTGGTCTACAACATTGTACTCGCTCCTCTTGATGAGCCTCAGCATCTCATCACAGTCTTCTTTCACATTTCCGCTAGGGCCAACAGAAGTAGGAGTTATCAATGTAGAGGAGGGCTTAACAACAAGTGCCGGATTCGGAGTACTCACAATATTCCCAATCGGATGTTCAACAGAATCAGCATTTTCTTAGGGCTTTGGAGGTGCTGAAAACACACGACCGCTGCGGGTCAAACCACTAACATCTGCAACGTTAACAACGGAGGAAGATGGTAAGGACACTTCTTTCCCATTTTCTACCGCAACAGCATTGTAGCGATAGGGAATCGCCTTTTCAGACGAGTACGGTATTGGTCCGGCTGGCTTGATGGTTAATGCAGGAGAAACCTTCTGTTTGCTACTATCATACTTGATAATAACGGGCTCGGGGATCCGAAACACTGGAGAAATTACGTTGACCTCGTCAGCATCTTCGTCAACATTTATGTTTTGAAGGATCTCAATAACTCCTTCATCCAGCATTTCCTGAACATCTTTGCGCACCTGGCGACAACCTCTTTGATTGACAGAACAAACTCAGCATCTATCATGGTCATGCTCATAATGACTATACTCACATAGAAAACGATGCATCTCGACTAGAGATTGTCGAATATGACTGACATATTTGACTTTGTATTTGCCAGGGCAGCCCTGGACCATGTTAACAGACTTCCCATGCTCGGGCAATGGGTTCTTCTTCACATTAGGACCTACGTCCTCGAAACATAGAATGCCACACCTCACAAGGTCTTGAACCTTGGTCTTCAAAGGGTAAAAATTTTCCACGTCGTGGCCGGGAGCACCAGAATGGTAAACACAGTGTAATTTAGGCTTATATCACCACTGGAGGTTAGCAGGTATAGCCGGTGGGTCTCTCGGAGTAATCAACTTCCTCTCTATCAAAGAGGGATATAATTCTGCATACGTCATTGGAATAGGATCGAAGGTGACCCTTTTCCTCTCGTAACTCGTGCTGGTTTGATTACTGCTTCGAGGCTGGTAGGCCTGCTGTTGCGGAAGGTGTTGTTGTTGCTGATATTGCGGATGTGGTTGCTGATTATTGTTATGTTGCTGATACTGCTGATTGTCTCTGAAAACCGGTGCTATATGAGCCACCTGGTGCTGGTTACCGGCAGGACGCACGGTCTTCCTCCTCATAGAGGGTCTTCTTGGCTTCACATGGGAGGTCACAACATGTGCCTATCCATCTTTCTTCTTCGCAAACGACCCATAACGTTTGGCAGAAGAGCCTTCTTCTCTGGTCAGACGTCCTTCTCTAACCCCTTCTTCTAGACGCATCCCCATATTCACCATCTCGGTGAAGTCAGAAGGAGCGCTAGCAATCATCCGCTCATAATAAAAAGAACTCAAGGTCTTCAAAAAGATCTTGGTCATCTCTTTCTCCTCCAGCGGGGGCACGATCTGTGCTGCCAACTCTCTCCACCTCTGGGCGTACTCTTTAAACGTTTCCTTATCCTTCTGGGACATGGCCCTCAATTGATCCCTATCGGGAGCCATATCCACATTGTACTTGTACTGCTTGACGAAGGCCTCGCCAAGATCGTTGAAGGATCGGATGTTCGCACTGTCTAAACGCATATACCAACGCAGAGCGGCACCAGACAGACTGTCCTGAAAGTAGTGTATGAGCAACTGGTCATTGTCGGTCTGAGTTGACATCTTCCTGGCATACATGACCAGGTGGATGAGAGGACAAGTATTTCCCTTGTATTTTTCAAAGTCAGGGACCTTGAATTTCACAGGGATCTTCACATTAGGGACCAAGTAGAGTTCGGCAGCAGATTTGTCGAAAAGATCCTTCCCTCTGAGAGTTTTCAATTCCTTGCGAAGCTCAAGAAATTGATCATTCATAGCGTCCATCTTCTCATAGACATCTGGGCCATCTGACGGCTCAGAGTGATAGATGGTGTCGTCTACCCTGGGCAAAGTATGAACGACAGGAGAAGGAATAGCAAGGACCGGGCTAGATTCCGGCATAGAAGCAAAGGTAGGAGCAGGACCCTCGGGCATGAAATTGGGAGGCATCCCCCACGGGAATCTGGCTGGCATGGCCGTTGGAGCAAAGTGTGCACTGGCTGCAGGCACAGTCGAGGATACAATCTCAGAGATGACTGTCCTCCGGGGAGGAGTTGAAGGTGTCGGAGAAGACTGGCTCTGGGCAGCCAGAAATGACTCCATCAAGGCACTCAATCTGGCCACTTCCTCTTTCAGCTCGCGGTTCTCTTGTTCCAGATGATCCATCAGTCTTGAAATGTTAGCTCTGGTGTAGTACCGGTGAGTCAGCTTGTCTTCAAAATAAATGAAGAACACAGAGTTAGACCGTAGGACAAGGAGCCGGGAACAAAACCTGCTTATGCACATGATGCATGCAATGCTCGTGCATATGATTTTTCTTTTATTTTCAAAGGAACTTTTAGGGTTCTATTTGCAAATTTTTGGAAATATTAAACATTCATCTTATATGGAAACATCTCATAATATCGGGGAAAAGAAGTACAACATTGTCAATCATATACAAGAGAAAAGGAAAATAATCATCCTATGGATCCCTAGAAACAATCATCCAAAGCTCGGGACACAGGAAGATAGGATGCACGAAGCCTCTTCACCTCCCTCTCGTAGGCTGCCTCCACATCTGCTTTCTCTTTGGCGAGTCGATCATACTTCCTCTTCCAAAACCTGGAAGACTGAGGAAGTAGAGAAGTACATGCATCATCAGGATCATCAATAACCTGATGTTCGAGGAACTCTATCAAAGCATCCTTCTCCTTGATCTGCTGAAGCAACTCCTCCTTTTCACGAATCCAAGCACGTGATCGATCTTCATCTCTCAACTCCTCTACTCCTTGGTTAGGGAGGGTTGAAGGCCTAACCATAACCAAAGGTGTAGGTCTCAGATACTCGTAAGGCATGAGATACTCAGACGTTCTCTTCCTAACCCAAGCAGTGTATGTCTCCATAGCAACACAATTCTTAGGACCCAACTTCTTCCTGCCTTTCCTATGAATCTTGCGCCAAGCGCGGACCATTCTGCCCTTCAATCCCTGGGGATCTTTACCCTCCTGAAAGAACACACCCTCTAACAGAATGTTATTGGGTTTATCCTTTAGGGGGAACCCAAGCTGACGACGTGCCAAAACAGGGTTGTAGTTAATCCCACCACACGTACCAAGAAGAGGTACATTGGAGAATTCACCACAAGAGTCAATAATCTGCACACCTTCATACACGCGGTTGTACCAAGAGATATCATCATTAGTGAGAGACATAAGTCTCGTGGACCACCGTAGACATCCCTTGTTCTCCTTGAAGGCGACCGTCTGCAGTAAGTGAGAAATAAACCACTTATACAACAGGGGCAAACAGCATACAATGGCGCCACCACCCTTTGCATTCCTCATATGCAAAGAGAAATAGGTATCACCCAACAGAGTCGGAACGGGATTAAGAGAAGATCCTAATAGCATTCACATCCACAAACTTGTCGATGTTGGGGAACAATACCAACCCATAAATGAGAAGTACAAATAGGGCTTCAAAGGCATCCTCACTCATGGCTTTCCCATACACAATAGCTTGAACAATGAGGAACTCAGAAGGGAGACCTTGAATTCCATCTTTGGTAGTCATATGAGCATCGACCAGAGATTCATCTATATGAAGCATGTCTGCTATCTCTTGAGAAGTAGGAATACTCTCTAAGCCACTGAACGGCAACTGATCCAGGATAGGTATACCCACAAGATAAGCATACTCCTCAAGTGTGGGCAAAAGCTGGAAATCCGGAAACGTGAAGCAATGGTACAAAGGATCATAAAACTGGACCAATACACTCATCAACCCTTCGTCCACTTGAGTAGTCAGAAGAGGAAGAAGCTTCCCAAAACGAGCCTTGAAACCCAAAGGATCTAATACATAGGATGTCAGATTCCTTAACTCTTTCAAATCTGGTTGTCTGAAACTGTACTTCTTTGTATTCCTTCTTTGTCTTTCCATGTCTGAAAATTTGCAAATAAACCCCCTTAAGTTCCTTGAAAATTTCTTTATTATTTTGATGATATGGATGCAAATGGGTGCATGAATGCATGAATGCAACAATCACACTCAAGGATCAAGCAAAGCACACCAAACAAAGGTCATGGGATGGATCATATTATCCTTAATATCAATCATCCATTTTGGTGGATTATGGTTTACACCTTATCAACACCCAAGTTCCATTGATATTAAGGATATATGAACGGATCAACCATGAATCAAGGGTTTGTTGCAAGTCACGAGCATGGAGTCTCGGTTAAGAACCACCCAAAGGGAATGTACTAAGGTTTAAACCTGCCAAACATGTTCTACAAGAGGTTCCCATAGTCATCATCCCATCTTTCGGATATTATCGGAGAAACGACTACTCGTATTCCAAAAATATTCTCAAGAGAGACTCTTATGAGTGTAGTATCACGTAACAATCGTATCAAATCTTACACTTGAACGACTTTCACACCACATCCTAAGAATAGGCCAAGATGGGCTTGGTAAACTAAGGTCCTTGGCTTCTAAGGTCTATATTGGAAAGAGTAATGTCTAACCACAACTTACTTGTGTGACATTATTGATCCCAACATGACCTCCACCAAGTGAATGGACTTGCAAGTCAACTTGCTAAGGAATAACTCCAAACAAGTCAACAAGAATACGCCATTCTCCTATCCTAAGTGCACTCGAGTCCGGGTATAGAACTCATCTCACAAAGATCACCAAGCATACAAGGAATTAATATCAAGCAAATCAATCATTGCATACAATACAGTAATCCCAAATTGCACAAAAATATGTCACAAAACAATACAACACAACAAATATGAAAAGTAGGCAAAACCCACTAGGCAAAGCCTCCCCAGTGGAGTCGCCACTTTTCTGTAGCGGGGTATTCGTTACCATTAGAGATATTGACTAAATCCAAGGTAAACCATACAAGTCGAGTCGCCACCGCACTTCTATTTGTCCAAGGGAATGGTTAGAAAGCGAACAAAAACCTAAAAGTTTTAACAAAAACTAGTAAAAGAGAAACAGAGATCTGGGTAAGGGGGTTGGTTATATAATGGGAAGGTGTTAGGCACCCAAAACATCCTAGGTATTCCTAGGGAGCCCTTTCCATACTTGTTGCAAGGTTGTTGTCTTGTGAAAATTTATTTGTGCAAACATGATTGAAGAGATGAGAAGAGAATATACAAGTTTATTTACGTTTTTGTGTTTGGATGGATGAACCCATTGCCTACGTACCATCTTAAAAAAGATTAGGATCAAAACCTCGTAGTTCGGGGTAAAAATCTCAAAATGAGTTGGTGAATTGATTGATCCAAAAGCCTTAAGGTCTTTTGTTATCAAAGGGAGAAAACTCAACCAAAACCACAAATCCACCATGTGAGGATAGCTTCAACATGCTAGTGAGGGGTTAACCCTATAATAAGCAAGGAAGACTCATTGTCCATCACTAAGGATATAGGTGAGTATTATATCTACCACAAGGATAACTCAAACCTAATAGCTAAAGGTTATGAAAAGTTTGATTAAAGAAGTGGCCATTGGAACCACAAAAAGACATTTGAATGGGTTATGTTTACCAATTAGAAGTATATACAAAATGGTCAAAGTTGACTTAAAAGTTTAATTCAAAATAAGTGTTATGAAAAGAAAGTTTGAAAATCAAAAGCATAAGGCTTAGGTTTCTAATGGTTGAAAACAAAGGTTAAATGTTTGCACAAAGAGTTTTGGCTTGGGTTAGAGTGGAGAGAAGAAGAAGAAAGGCTAAGTCCTAAGCAAAACAAAAGGTGAGGGATAAAGAAACAAAACCATAATGGGGTTCCTCTCTTGAGATCATAGTGATGATCCAAGTAGCTCCCATCCTTTGGAATAAGCAATCACAAAATAGTAAGCTCAAGCAATCAAACAAGTCTTTTAAGAGATCCCCAATGTATCTTGTGTCTTTCACTTTGGATGAACATGGCAATGGTCCTCCAATTTGAGCTCTCATAGAATTCCCTAACACAAAAGCACACACATCAAAAGTTTCATGAAGTAAACCAAGAATGGACAAGAGTGAGTTTAGAGACTTGGTCCTTCTACCCATCTTCATCATTAAGATCCTTTTACTCCAATTTTGCATAGGGAATATCCTAGAATCTAAGTCCATTTCTCCATTCTTTGCATAGGGTATGTCCTAGAATCTAAGTCCATTTCTTTGCATTTGGTTCACATCAATCAAAACAAAACACAAGCACAATAGTATATACACAATTATGTGCTCAAGTGAGCAAAAGGCAAATGGCATTAACATAAACATGTGCTCAAGTGAGCAAAGAGAAAAGCAAATGGATAATATGTGCAAGAATGGTAAATTGCATAAAAGTAAAGAGCAAAAAGTAAAGGTTAATTGTTAATGGTTAGTGTTAGTAGTTAGTGTGCCATAAGGCAAATTTAGCGATATGTTAAGCAATCGTAATTGGACTTATGTAGAAGTCACAACTATCTGAGGCCGGTCAATAACAATATAGGCAACAACACAAGTTAGAAGTCTTGATTAGTGAACCAAGTTCCAACAACTTGCCATGCCAAAAAGAAGAAGAGAAATGATCTTGTATTGGTTTAAGCCTTTTGCATGATTTAGAAAACAACCTATCCTTAATGCAAAGCCATTCACTTGACCAATTGATCAAGATGAATTATATTTGAATCAAGAAAGATTAAATCTCCCTAATCAATGCTAACATATCAACCTTCAACTCATTGATCCAAAAGAAAATAAGAAGAGGAAGAAGAAGGAGATGGATAATGGAAATAAAATGGCAAAAGTACAAATGCATTAAATGAAATAAAATGTACCAATCATCATATGTTGACCAATAACATTGAAAATCAAAGTCAAACAATCAAAAACAGAAGTGAGATGAAGATTGGAAGTCAAGAAATGAACAAAATATTTTTGGCATTTTTTTAATATTAAAATAAACTTGAATTAAAAATAATGGAAAGGTCAAACTTCAAAATCACTTCAAATCAACCTTGAAAGGTCCAAGTAATTTATCCCAATTCACCAAGGTCAAACTAAGTTTGACAAAAAGTTTCAGCATTTTTTAAAAGTCAGAAACTATTTTTAATCAATTAAAAATGAATAAAAATAACCTAATGAACTAAAATCTCAAATAAATCTCAAATCAATTAAAAAATTGATGAGAATATTTTTCATAGATTCATCATCATTCAAATAGGTTAGGAAAATATTTTTGTATTTTTTGAATATCAAAAACTATATAAAATGAATTAAAAACAATCAGAAAAGAGAAAATTCACCAAAAATATCAAATGATGAAATAAAAAATATTAAAAATCAGAAATAGAAACTAGAATTTATTTGGAGACTAATGCAATTGGTCCCATAATTTTTGGATTAAAAATGAAGAAGATATTGATTTTTGAAAATAATTGGAATTAAAAGAAATAAAGAAAATAGAAATCAGAAATTAAAAAAAGGAAAAAGGAGAAGCGTTGGATCAGAAGCTCATTAATTGAGCTGGCGCATCAAACGGATCATATGCGCGCGCCTACCAAACACTCGAGTCAACCGAGCAACACGCTACCATTAAAAAAGTCATAACAATGAAGGAGCCAGATTAGATCTGGAAATTCAATCCTACGATCCACAACACATCTGGCAATGGCACGGCCATCGGAGCCACCGTCTTCTCCGGTGAGCCTCATAATTCCGGCCAGAGTTGTAGAGAAAAAATATTAACCAAATGAAGCGATCTAGGCATCAATCGAAAGAGGAAGTGATGTACATCACTCCTATACCATTCACTTCCACTCTAGATTCCTATAAATGGAGAAATCAGAGATGGAAGTATGATGGTGTTCATCATGAACTTCATGTTTTTGCAAAATTGAAAGCACAAATCAGTTGCCTCTATTGAGAGGACTTCAGCCAAACCAAGGAACTCAAGAAATAAGCAAGGATCAAAGAGTTTCGAAGAGAAAAAGTTCTGATATCCACCTTTGAAATGCAGGTATGGAGAGCACGATCCTTCACAACCAAAGCTTGCAATGAGATCTAGTGATGAAGAGGAAGCAAGGCTGAGGAATTATAGGTCTGAAAATCAACCAAGGTAGTTGAAATTTAGATCTGAATTTTTTAGAAGAAAATTGAAATTCCTTTTGTGATGGCTATGGAGAGATTTTTGCAGCATAACAGGTTGAATCAGGGATCAATTTTGAATGGAATAGGGTCTCTATTTATAAAGGGAGTGGCAAGGAAATGATGAATTAATCCGTGTGCATGAACATGGATAATCCTTGCATGGGCTTGCATGATCATGCACAAGGCCCAAAAACAATGCCAAATGCAAGCTGAGCTCAGTCTAGAATGAAATGGACGTGTAATTTGCTTTGAATTTGCTTGTGTATCAAGATTTCATGTGCATTCCATAATTGAACCTACGCATTCACCTCTTCGAAAATGCCAATTAGAAAATACAAACATAAGCATGTGGGTAATGGTTGGAAAGGTCTTGATGTAAGGAACAATTGTTATGTTGGAAAAAATCCATTTGAAGTGTGGAAATTAGTGAATTTTGAGTTTAAAGTGTAATGTGCAAAACATGTCAATGCAAGGTTTCCAAATTTGGCCAATGTTCAAGCCCTTCTGTTTGGATGATGAAAGCTTCAAATGAAAAAACCTCCAACATCAAAGTTTTATATCTTTTCAGGACAATCAAAATGGACTTAAAGTTTGCATCATTTGGATTTTTTATTAAAGAGTTATGGGCATTTGAAGTTGGACTTTTTTGCCTTTTAATGCATTTGGCCCAAAAGGACCTATAATGTCTTGCATTATCACATGTATTTCCTTTGAGATTTTGAAATTTTATTCAACATAACATTTGAATTAGACATCTTAAGCTTTCCAATTCATTTGACCCCACCTCAAAATCATAAAAAATGAATGAGTTATGTCCTTGTGAAGTTGACCCAAAATTAGGGTTTCAGTCAAAATGACCTATAATGTATTGGAATGGGAGATGGCTTTCCAATCTTCAAATCAATTTGTGATGAACATGAAAGTTGTTCATATTGTCCTTAAGAACATTTTTTCTTTTGGAATCATCTCCATTTGACCAACACATAAAGAGTTAGGTCTCAGTGAATTTCTAAATAGTCAGATGAATTTACTGATCAACTTCTCAAGTCCATGACTCACATCTTGATGAATTGGTGATTGAGGACACTCAAATAAGTTCAAATATGCATGAAATGATGAATTAAAGAACTTCCCTTGATTGTATTTGACCATGGGCTGAGGTTGCTTCAAGAGCAAGGCATTGTGGTGCACAGATGAATTAGGGTTTCTTTGGGGAATTAACCTCAAACCCTTTGACTTGCTTTGATCAAAATGATTAATTGAGATGCTAGGGGGGAATATTTTATGGATGAGAGATTTGGGAACCATTACCATGCTATTTATCATCTCCTCTTGGCCTTATCATTGCACAGATGATCTCTTAGAAGCTTTGACCTTGTGATTGCTTAAGCTACAAACAAAAGATGTTAGTGACATATTTTTGTGCTTTTGGTTAGTAAACAAAATGAGAAAAGCAAGGATATACAATTCAAGCATGCCTGGTGATCTCAAACCACTCTTAAGAAGGCCCATCCAAAGGTAAAGGGTGTCGCATTACGCGAAAAACCGGCGGGAAAACGAAACAACAGAGCCGCCACCGTGCGTTATTTATCCCAAAAGAGGGAAAGGAAACGCTCGAAGTAAACCTGGGAAAGACATGGTCTCGCAACCAGAGAAAGATGGGATCGGGAGTCGGTTATGCGAAGGGAAGGTATTAGCACCCCTACGCATCTGTCGTACTCGACGGGATCCACGCTCAAAAGAATAGAAGAAAGGTTGCTAAACACTGCTCACAAACTGCACACAGGGCCGGAAACAAACACAGAAAGACAAAAGAAACGGGACTCGGCAGGATATCGCATCCTGGGCCTACGTAGTCTGTCGAGCACAGACATCAGAGTCGACGTAGTTTGGGACAGGGGAAACGTGCTCGCTAGGATGTCGCATCCTATGCATACGTATCTTCTCTAACCAGAGAAGAATCAGAGCACTCGTAGCTCGGCTAACGCACGCCAAACAAAACCACACAGGAAATCGACTGCCAATCGCTGGACTTTCGTCAGACTCCACCAAGCAAACAAGACACAGGAAACCAACTGCCAATCGCTGGACTTATGTCAGACTCCAAACGCACACAAAGGAGTTGCAAAAGAAAAAAGGGCGCCCGGAGAGATCAGCTCATCTCCTGCCTACGTACCTCATCTGGTATGAGGATCAGGGCGACGTAGTTCCCCTACGCAGGGAAAGAACTTCTAACCTAACCAGAGACTGGGAAATGACAAACTAGAAGGGAGCCTGACTCGAGCCTAATAGTTAACATGTAAATTCACCATGGTCCTAGGTTGAGGTTTCTATCTAACTTGCACAGGGAGCAAGCTATCCTAAACAGCACAAGCAAATACATACAAGCACACAAAGCAAGCACACACACTATATGCACACAATTGGGCTCATACAAGGTTAGGCGGTGAAACACAAGCCAACTGGAATCGGGTGTAATTAGCTCTTAACCCTAACATTGAGAGTTAGGGTGAAGCAGATGAAATAGGAAGTGAGGGTAGGACCTCACAGCTCTTATCCCTGGCCTGGGAGAGCTTCAGACAAATGAAAGTGCGGGAGTTCAGAAAGTAGGAACTCTTCTCCACATATGACTGACACAACAAGATCTTGGGTTAATATCCACAATGCATCAACACAAGGTGTGTGAGCAAAGTGAATGACACACTGAGTAGCAGGAGATGGATTGCACATCTCTTTTATCTGCCAATTGCCTCATAAGAGGACTTTTCCTGCTTGGCACAAAATTAAACATTCACAAGCATCGCCTCTTAAGGAGGACTTCAGACAGGTGCCTGCCCATATAACAGGACAGGTCTTCCAGACTACATGAAGTCAGAGAGTTATACCTCAATGGTTAAGCAACCAAGCAAAAGCAAGTTCAAAAGAACTCAAAGCAACTTAGGTACCTGAAAAAAATCTAACCCAATCAGTATACAATTCAAACAATCCAACAGACAACAGTCAATCACACAATCAGACAGATAAGCAAGCAATGCAACAGTGTGCAAGCCACAAGCCAATGGGCACAACACAAACAACTTGGCATCAACCTACAAAACAATTCAAAGTTAGTCAATATTAACCATTTAATCAACTCAAGAGAGTGAGCAACTTCAATCATAGCAATGTGCTTCTTTAACCTGAAATCCACAACCCAAATGGTGAGTCCAAACCACTAGGTCCAAGCCTAGGGTCAAAAGCAGGTCAAACATTCAAAACAGAACATGAAATTTAACATGAATCAACTTCAATCAATCAAGAACACAATCCAAAAGGTCCCATATCAATATCATTAACCAAAAGCATTTCATGAACCAAACATGGCAAGGTATGCAAGTTGTGACCACATTGTGACATCAGAAGGAACAAATGCACATTAAATCAAAAATGATTCAAATAATCTTGGCAAAATTCATGAGTAAACAGGACATACAACATGATTATCACACAAAAAATTAGAGACATTGGACATCATTAAGCATGGCAATCACATAGCATAAGTCAAGGCAAGCACAACAAGCACATGTGTGACACCAATTGTCACACCAAGTTAGCATAGGCATAAAACAGAGATGGATCATGGTAAAAACCTCAAACCAAATCCAAAATAACATTCAACATGTCTAGAAATAGTGTGCAAAATTTCACATTCATTGGATAAGGAACAAGCATTTCACAATCAAATGAAGTTCAAAGCAATTCAAAGGCTCAAATGTGACCATCCAGAATGAAAAATCTCAATTAAATCAGAAATGGTTCCAAAAATTCCACCAAAAATCATGAGCATTCAAAACATTCATATCAAGCATTATACAAAAAACCAGAACAATTGGAATTTATTTGGCAAGGCAAACACATCACATAAGATGAACAAGCCAAGGTGTGACACAAATTGTCACACCTACCTTAACATGATCATAAAACAGCAATGACACATGATAAAAATACCAAATCAACACCATAATTTCAAGCAATGAGTCTAGTTATAGCATGCAAAATTTCATGAGCATTGGATAAAATCTCAGCATTTCACAAATGATATGGCAAGGCAAGGTACAAAATGGATACATGTTCACATTCCCTAGCACAAAACAAAAACCACCAAGCACAATTTATGGAAAAATGATCAAAACATAATAGACAAAAATAGAAACACAATGCAAAAAATCTCAACATTTTTGGATCAATATTCAATTTATTATGAATTTTTAAAGATGATGAAAAAATAAAAAAACATATGTGAAGCATGTACATGGAAATGTGGAGGGAAAGGAGAAAACACAAGGCAATTTGAAATTAAGCGCTGGCCAGGAATCAAAGTCAGTTCACATTTGAACTGAAGCGCGCCAAGGCTGAAACGACAGCGTATTGCCTAAAATCCATTCCTTCGCTAAGCGAACAGAAACCTTCGCTAAGCGAGCATTCATCTTCTCCAGTCCTTCGCTAAGCGAACATAATCCTTCGCTAAGCGAGCATTCGTCTTCTCCGCGAAAAAAGACGACAAACAGTAGCAGTTCATCATGATCAAGAACAAATTCACCAGAAATCACAATTAAACATATCATCATGTAGATCCTTCATCCTAGGTCACGAATCCACTAACAACTAAGCATAATTCCACATGTTAAGATCAAATCGAGCAAATCAATTTTCATGCATGGATCTTTAAATCAACATAACTAACTCAATTTTGCACCAAAAATCATGATTTGAAGCTCAGATTAACCAGCATCACAAGATCTACAACAACATCATAACATAATTGAGAATTAAGAGAATCGATTTTGTGACCTCTTGAAGTGCAGCTTTGGATTTCGTGTGTTCCAGGCTTTGCAATATTCCAATGTTCTTCTACAATGCTTGTATGGTTGATTAGATGAAAGATTGAGGTCCAATTGTGCACGAATCCTCCAGAATTTCAAATCACCATTGTTGAGTTCAAGCTTCATTTATGCTTCAATCATGCATGATTTGCTATGGTTCTGAGTTCAATTCTCCTCAATGATGCTTCAGCAAGATGAATCAAGCAAAGGAAATGGATCTTGATTGAAGAATTTGAGAGAAAATTTAAGAGAAAAAGTTTGAGAAAATTTCTAGATCTGAAAATTGTGATTGTTGTTAGTGAAAAACAGTTAGGTTTAGGCTTATATAGGTCATGTTAATCCAGTTCTTAATCATGTTTAGCCAAATGTTAAGTGAATTAGCAAGAATGTGGTGCATATGCAAATTAGCAATTTCACCCTATGCATGAAAATGCATGGTGAACAGTGCACGGGAATGCTTCAAATTCACTTCAAATTCTGTCTTGGGGCCAATGGAAGTGATGAAATGTTCAAATAATGCATCATTTTTAAATTCCATAATTTCCCTCCAAAAATCAAGTGAATTGGCAAATGATTATATGATGACAATTGGTGTAATGCAATGCATGATTTGGAAAGTATAGGTCAAAATAAGAACAATGCAAAAAGAACCACTTGAATTGGAGTTTTGGTTGAGAAGTTATGCCCATTTGAATCTTCATGTATACTTGGCCATGTTTTGATCACATCTCCTTAACCACACATGAGAAATTGATGATCTTGGACTTTTTGGAAATGGGAAGGAAAGATCTTCAACTTTCATGTTGGACAAAATTTCATTTGAATCCTTCTTGATGATGTAACCTTGAGTTGAAAACCTTTCCATTTTTGGCAAATTCAAATTACAAGTCACCTGCTATTTTTGGAAAGTTTTGATCTGACCTCAAATTCTTCAATGTTGATGTTTGAAATGTCAAATGAGACCTGTTCCCACATGATTGAGGCATCTCTAACCATCTCCCACCTCCAAATCCATAATTGAACTGACAGTTGACTTCTGTTGACTTTTTAGAGTTTCAAATGATTTGCACATGGACTGATGAGCTCTGAGCCTTCAACTCTTGGCCAAATCACTTCAAAATGATCCTTGGGTCACATGAACTCATTGTACCAACCCTAGGGCTTTGATTTCATAGAAAATGCACTTGTTGCCTTGCACAATTGAATCTCCTGATGCTAGTCTTGCCTGATGACTTGGTGGACTATGCAATGAACAATGCAATGTTTATGACCTAAAATGAAAATGTATATACAAAATGGGAGGTGCAAATTTGAGGTGCTACAAAGGGAACCAAGATGCTAGTGATCCTTGAGGCAATGCAAATGCAATGTTATGATGCATGAGGGATCTTAGGGACAAAATTAGGGTCTTACACTACCTAACAACTAGACATAGGAAAATACACTTTGAACCCACATGGCTTTCTCTTTGGACACCTAACAATGAGCCCCTAGGTTTAGTTTGTTATATGATCATGCATTGTTTGTTCATCAATCTCACTCCTTGTATTTGTCATGATCAACTTCCACTTTGATAAACTAAATCCTCTCTTGTGTAATATTCTCTTTGTCTTGGTCAAGTGACGGTAAGTCCCTTGGTCACTTGATAGGACTTATCTCTGTCACCTTGGAGCTTTAGCCTCTTAACTAGTACAATACTTCTAGTGGACTACATATTTCCTCAAAAAATCTCAATCATTTGACTCAGCCACACAAGCATCTTTGAGAACCTGCTTCAACAACTTGTCAGACATTGACTAGGCTTGCATGCCATGAGCCTTAAGCAATAGAAAATGATAATAGAGGATTTTCCCTACCTTTGTCTAGAGTATCTATGTGCACAAGATGTAGACCCTAGTTGCTTAGAGTATTCGTTTCTATTCATAGACTTTAGTGTAATTCGAATCAATTCAATGTAAAGTCTACAACTAGCCCAATGACTCCTTTTATCTTTCCTTTTGGTTTAAACACCATTACAATCATCATTTTAGGGACACACCTTCATGGTTAACCCCCTTTCTTGGTTTTGACACCACCTTTATCTATCTGTTCTTGGTTATGACACCACAATCTAGGGACAAACCTATATGGTTAACCCCCTATCCTTTTTATTTCGGGACACACCTTCATGGTTAACCCCCATTTCTTTGTTATGACACCACAATTCAGGGACACAACTTCATAGTTAACCCCCTTTCTTGGTTTTGACACCACCTTTATCTTTTTGCTCTTCGTTATAACACCATAATTCAAGGACACACCTCTATGGTTAACCCCATATCCTTTTTCTTTTGTGACACACCTTCATGGTCAAACGCCATTTATTGGTTATGACACCACAATTCAGGGACACACCTTCATGGTTAACCCCCTTTATTAGTTTTGACCCCACCTTTATATTTTTGTTCTTGAATATGACACCACAATTCAGGGACGCAACTCTATGGTTAATCCCCTATGCTTTTTCTTTTGGGACACACCTTCATGGTTAACCCCCATTTCTGGTTATGAAACCATAATTAAGGGACACACCTTCAGCCTTTTCCGGTTTAAACACCGACTTTTGGTTTAAACACAACTTTTGCTCCTTTTGGTTTAAACACTACTTTTGTTCTCTCTTTGGTTTAAACACCATTTCCTCACCATGTCAGTCCCCGTGCTTTGATAAGCCTTTTATTTCAGGTTTAAAACACCATCCCAAATCATCATGTTTTTCAGTCTTTGTTCTCCGAACTATGTAGCTTTGACTTCCTTATTGCACTATAAAGATACATAGGCACGATAATGCAAATCCTTGGAGAGCACCCTTCTTTTCTTTTCTTATTCTCTCTAGTTCCATGAATTATGAGGCTCTGAATTTGTCATTTCACCATAAGAATACGTAGGCACGAGGCCACGATCTTCCCCAAGCACTCTTTTTCTAACTCATTTTCTATTTTGCAGGTATATGAAGATAGCAACACCCATTCAAGCAAGATCATGCAAAATTGTTCCCATGAGTGTGAGGGGTGTGTAGCGGTAAATTTATGACCATTAAGCTATGGATAAACTTAACGTTGATAAAACCAGAGTCGCCACCGCACTTTTATTGTTTCCAAAGGAAAAAGGGAAAAGTACGAACAAAACCCAAATACAAGAAGTTTTCAAATCAAAACTAATAAAATGTCAGAGATTACCGGTAAGGGGGTTGGTTACACAGAGGGAAGGTGTTAGCACCTAAAGTGTCCTAGGTACTCCTAGGGAGCCATTTTTTATGTGTGTATGTGTTTTTGGTATAAAATGATGTTTGCAATAAATAGAGTGTGGGGATGAGAAAATAATTCCTTAATTACATTTTTGTGTTTGACAAGACCTTCGGACTTGTGCCTACATACCAACATAAAAATGAGGGATCAAAACCTCGTAGTTCGTGGTATCAATTTCAAATGAGTGAATTGCTTTTAATCAAAAGTTAAGTTTAAAAGAGGAACAAAAGTCCCAAAAGTTTGAATGAGTGTTAGTTCTTTTTGTCTTTTTGAAATTTTAAGTCAATATGGTTAAGTTCATTTACATGTTTGATTTAACAAAAGAGTTTTTAAAAAATGCAATGGCATAAGGCCAAAGTTTCTAATTTGAAATAAGTTCTAAGTTTTGAAATCACAAGCAAATAAAGATTTTTGAAAAGGGGAGAGATTTGAAATTTAAGAAATGGGAGGAGATGAAGAGACTAATCCTAAGCATAAAATTTAAAAGTTAAGAGTTGAAAAGATCTGACTAATGGGATGCAATCCAATAAACAAGAATGTCACATAGAAACCCACTTTTCCTTTGGACTTTAGAATCAAACAATATCAATAAACAAGTAGCAAGATGAAGAGAAAGGCATCAAATAAAGATAGCCACGTCCAAGCCAGTAGCTTCACAGTCTTCTTCTTGATCTTCCCATGTATCAGATGCCATACTCCTTGAATGACTCAGAATAAGGCACTAGATCCAAGTTCAAAGTAACATTTGTATCAAGACCATGTAGCATATGAACTCAAAAGGATCTTAATATTTACATCAGATGAAAGTTCACTTCACAATAACTAGGTTTCAGAGATGTTGGCATTGGCCAAGTACTTTTGCATAGGGAATGTTGCCTAATTCTAAGTCCAAGGCTCAGATCAAATCTAACAGTCCACACAAACATTTTTAGGGGATTTTTGTTGTTTATTAAGTATTTTAAGGTCCTAAGACCACAAACACAAACAAGTTACACAAAAAAATATATATAATCACAATATATGGCTCAAGTGAGCAAAGTAAAAATGGCATAAACATAAACAAGTTAAATGATATGTAAAATGGAAAATGAAATGATAAATAACTTGAATTTAAAGTACTTAAAGTAAATGACTTGAAATTAAGATCAATAATAATAAAATTTAGTCAAATTGTAAGTTGGTTAGATGTTAGTGAAGTTTTGCTTTTCAATTGTTTAAGTCATTCTTTGGAGAATACTCAACCCTCTATTCACAAGCATGGATCCTTGAACCAAGACATCTTCCAAAGGAAGGAAAAAATATCAAGTTTCCACACAATACCATGAAAGGGGGGAGACTTACAATCTCACTTACTAGAATGCTATGCCTTTTTGGGTCAAAATTTAACGCTATGTTAAGCAATCGTAATTGGACTTATGTAGAAGTCACAACTATCTGAGGTTGGGCAATAAATTTTTTGGTGTTAATGCATGCTAGAGATATGGTATAATGAATCATACTCCTAAAACATACCACACACAAAAAGAATAAAATGATCAAAGGATGAACCTAATCTCATCCATACATGTCTTGGTTCATATAACATGAAGTTATTGATGAACCAATTAGCCTTAGGATATTGAGACTTCATTGGTCAATGAGAGGAATGGGGTTGAAGATGAAGAGGGAGGGGAAATGATACAAACACAAATTGGTCATGGGAGGGCTTTTACCAAATTAAAATCATTCATTCATTTTGGGAGATGAAATGTACATTTCATCAATCTCCTAAATCCAATGATTTTAATCCAACAAAAGTCAAATCAACCTTGACCAAGGCCCAAACACATAGTCAAACTTCACAAGTCAATAAAAACGGCTCAACATAATTTCTACACAATTAATCAATTAAAAATCAAATTAAAATGCATTTAAATTAAATTATGTTTGATCAAAAACCTAAAACCTTATCAAAACACCAAATAAATGGCCAAGAGATTTATCATAGGTCAAATAAGGTAAAAAGACATTGGACAAAAATTTCATGATTTTTGAAAAGTCAGAAGTATTTTTAAACAATTAAAAATATGCACAAAACAATTAATTCATGAAAAATATCAAAATTAATCCAAAAGTTAATTTTAATTCAGAAAATGAAAGAGGAAAATATTTGAAATTTTTTGGTGAAAGCCCCATATTATTTGGGTTAAAAATAAAATTAATATGAATTAATTAAAAATAAGCAATTAAATGAAATATTTAAAAATTAAAAAAAAGGAGAGCAATCTGATCTCCCTCATTAACTGAGGTGGTAGATCAGATGGATGGAAACGCATGTTCCACATGCGCCTCAGTCAACTAGCCCACACATGTGGTAATAAAAAACAACGTATGAGATTAGAATTATTCAGTTGGATCCTATGGCTGAGATGCATGACAACACATCACAGGAGTTAGGGCTCCGGTCTTCTTCTCCGATGGACCTCACTGGACTGGTCCACCATCAACCATCACCAAAATGAAAAAGAAAGACATTGATTTAAAGAAAAAATGCTCAAGAGCTCGAATTTGGCCTCAATTTTGTCCAATTCCAAGTATATAAAAAGATATAGGGATTTGAATTTTGAGGATCATGAACTGAGTTACTTCGATTTGACCTCAAAGCAACTCAAACTTCTTGCCTATATTGATAGGAGTTCAGACAACCAAAAATCAACAAGAATGATGGAGAATTGAGGGAGAATCGAAGAGATGAAAATTGTGAAAAATCACCTTCAATGGAGCTTTAGATTGGCACGATCTTGCTTTCAATTATGCTTGGCCTTGCTTTAAATGCTTGATGCAAGTGAAATGGATCAAAGAGAGGGATGGACTCTTGGAGTTTCAATCTCAAAAAAAATGGAGAATTGAAACTCGATTTTCAAAGAAAATCCTCAAGTTTATCCTTCAACGGTGAGGGTTTATGGTTTCAGGTTCAAAGCTTGGGCATGAGGTCCCTAATTATAAGCAATGAGGGTCTTATTTATAGGCCATGAGATTGATTTTCACACACTTCCAATTTTGGCAACATTTGAAATTCTCCCTTGCATGGATGCATGGGCATGCAATAGGCCCATGAGATAATGTGATTTGATCCAAAATTCAATGTGCATCATGCTATAATCATGTTAGAAGTCCATGCAAATGTGTATGAAAAATGGAAGTTTAAATTATCCAAATGGTCCTTTAACCTACACCCATGTGCAAGTCCTTCATATTTTGGCCAAATGAAATGATTTTGGACTTTTTGGAAAGGTGACATCAAGGGGAACAACTTTCATGTTGAACACTTTTTCATTTGAATCTTGGATCATGATGAATTTTGAGGTGAAAGTTCGGGAAATCAAACATATTTGAAAATTTTCTAAGTCCTAAGTCAAATGTTCACTTCTTCCAGCTTGAATAACTTTTTCTATGGACTTCAAATGAGAAAGGTTCCTTCATAAAAAGTTGTATCTCTTTAACACCTATTAAATATGGTCAGAAATTTGGCCTCGTTTAGATTTGGCATGAAGGAGTTATGCATTTTAGAAGTTGAGGAAAATCACTTGTTCAATGGTATTAACCCAAAATGACCTATAATGTTTCCTCTTGGAACATGAATTTGAAAGTTGAATTTTCACTTCCTCCAAAAATAAAATTAAAGTAGACATCTTGAATATGATCATGGAATTTGAATGTCTTTCATCTCATAAAAATTGAGCAAGTTATGGTCTTGGGAAGTTGACCTCCAAACTAGGGTTCAGACAAAATGACCTATAATCTTTCACCATAAAAAATGACTTTCCAAGAAAAAATAGCTTTAGACTTAAACGTGAAAGTTGTTTGGAATGTAATTTAGAGTAACTTTTCTCTTGGAATAATTTTAATATGACAAATATTGTAGGAGATAGGGTCTATGGAACCCCAGTTTTGACTAGTTGACTTTCTCTGGTCAACCACCATGAACCAACCTGCTAGCTTGACATTATCTTGACTTTTGGGACTCATGGAGGATCATATATACAGAAGATGATGTAATTTTAAGTATCCATTAAAATATTTGATCAATTGTTAAAGAAACTTGTTGAAGAAGTCACACAAGATACCCAGATGAATTAGGGTTTCCAAAGCAAACCAACTTCAAACCCTTGATGATTTCTTGATCAAAATAATCATGTGAAAATCATGGGGATCCATATATGATACTTAGAGCTAATGTGAACCATTTATTGATTGAGCTCTTTGCATTGAGGGTCTCAAACCCTAGATATAAGCTTGATAGAGCATAGGTGAGCACACACACTACCTACAAAAGCAACAAACTATATATATAGACATATTTTTGGTATTTTGGTTAGTAAATAATAAAAAATGAAGTATGATACAATCAAATGTGCTTGGTGATCTCTCCCAATGCAAACCCAATGAATGAGGGGTAAGGAGGATGCTAAGGTGTGATCCCAATGCTAATACATATGATGAGATAGCATGAGGGGTCTTAGGGTCAAAATTGGGGTCTTATAGCTGCCCCTATTTAAGGACATTTTAGCTGAGGAGATGAAGGTTAAAATCTTCGTATCGACTCAGTAGAATGGACTTAAATAACAACATATATAAACATATTTTGGTCCCTAAGAGACCTCATGATGCATATGATATGAATGCTAAAAATAATCTCTGTGGGGAAAATGTTGCCACAAAGGAAAAGAATCTAGAGAGACTGAAAGTTCATAGGAGTATAATGCATTCCGTAAGGAAAACTCACTGGGGAGACAAAGACTCTGGGGGATAAAAGGTTGTGTGTAGGCCAGGCCACGACTTAAAACTGCTGGGGGACACGAGGGATTCCATGAAAATAAATCAATGGAAAGACTCAGTCGGGGATAAAAGGGAAAATCTGCAGGGGAAACAGGTAAATCAGAACAAAGCTGAAATGCCTGAACCAAACAGGAAATGGAGATTTCACTGAGGAAATACGCACTCGAACTCAACTGGGGAAGAAAATATCTTCGACACAGGAGTAAAAAAAAGTATATTATCCACTACCGGTTACTGGGTAAGGAGATAACATAATCTGACAGAGAGGACATCCGTTACCGGTTAGGGTAAACATATCAACGATGACTCGCTGAGGGCAACAGGAGGTGTATTCATTACCAGTTACTGGGTAAGAATAACCAGCTGGGGAAAAGCCAAATAGGGTTTACAACTATCAGTTACTGGGCAGAAGACCTCAAAGAAAGAGAATATTCGTCACTAGTTAAAGTGAACATATCAAGGATAGACTCAAAGGGAAGAATATACGTCATCAGTTAAGATGAACATATCAAGGATAAACTATCGGGAAAAAGTAGGAATTACATCTATCAGTTACTGGATAGAATATCGAAATGAGAATATTCGTCATCGGTTAAGATGAACATATCAAGGATAGACTCTGAGGGGAGAAGTAGGAATTATATCTAGCAGTTACTAGATAGAAAACCAAAAAGAGAATATTTGTCATCAGTTAAGATGAACATATCGAGGATAAACTCTGCAAAGGGGAAATATGATTTACAACTACCGGTTACTAGGCATAAGATAGCAAAGAGGTGGAAACTCGTCATCAGTTAGGATGAACATATCAAGGATTAGCCCTCTGGGGAATGAAATAGGGATTACAAATACCTTTTTACTAGGCAGAAAACCAGAACGAGAATATCCGTCATTGGTTAAGATGGACATATCAAGGATAGACTCAAAAGGGAAAGAATATCTGTCATCGGTTAGGATGAAGATATCAAGGATAAACTTCCTAGGAAAACGTGAAATAGAATTCGCTGGGGAGAAATAAGAGGAAGTAGATTACTTTTATCGGGTATTGGGCAAAAGTACAGTACTCACAAATCGAGAAGAATATTGTCAGTTACTGGGTAATAGACTCTCGGGGGATCAAAAACGTCTATCTAGGTAAAAGCTAGAAAGAAAAGGTCAAGATGATCAGTCAACACAAGGGAAAGACTTGAGTTACTTCCAACATGGGTCTATTCGTCAGTCAAAATGTTAATCTTGAAGGAGCAAAGGTTTGTTCATGAGTTGTCATGCTCGCTAGGTGAAGCCCACGTGTTTTAAAAAAAGAAAACGAAATAATAATAATAATAATAATAATATTAATAATAATAATAATAAATAAATAAATAAATAAATAAATAAAATAAAAAATCTTGGACTTGGACTTCTCTCATTTGAGCCCACAGGTCCACAAAAATCAGGTTATAAATTCAGAGTTTCAGTGAAACAAAAGGCAAATTCTATTCCTATTGCCCTGTCTGGGAAAAAGATAATGAGAGAAGAACCCTGGGGAAAAAGATAGTGAGAGAAGAGCTAATAGAGTTCAGGGCAACCTCCAAGCAACTCTGAAAGGTTCATTCTGACTCACACACTTTCAGCTCAAGCAAACCCTAACATTGGTTTGCAAATCCAGCCATGCCATTTGATTTCAACCGATCTCTCCAATCAGGTTGCCCTATATCCATCATCTTTATGCCTTTAATTTGAATGCTCTAAATGTATGAGGTATTATGGGTGAATTTGATACCCTTTTGATGCATGTGTTTGACAAGAGGTTTAGGCCTCCTACCCTTGGTTGCTTTTTGTGAGCTTTTTGTGAATTTTAATGGCATGATTCATGTGGTTACATTTTGATTTGGGGGCAACTCTTGGTTACCCTATTTTGTTTCTCTAACCTGTTTGTTGAGTTTTGTTTTGTGAGGGATCATATGACTCTTACAGAGATGGTTTGCCTGGTGTTCCACTTTATTTGTGGGATACCACCTGGAGGTTTCATTCCGATTACCTGTACCGACTCACTTTCTTTGGTGGTGTTAGCTTGGGAGGATCTCAGGGTTTCCTTGTTCCGTTAATTACTGTTACTTCGGATCTTTATCCGCGTGGTACTTTTACATTTTTCCCGCATTTTACTGCTTTCCTAGCTGGAAGACCTCGATAGGAGGCAATGTTTTTGTGTGTTTATTTTTTTTTTTACAAGTTCCTTCGTCAAGGATTGCCTTTTTGCATGAGTATACCTAACCCTTCATTGATTTTTCTTCTCCTAAACACACGTTTACTCCTTCTACTACAGGTGAGTAAGTCTCCAAAGGTCGAGCATCCGGTAGATTGCGTAGTAACATCGTTCGTCCAAAACCCAATCCATAACCCCGTAGTTAGCCGAACTACGGATTGCTCTGATTCTCATTCCAGATGAGATACGTAGGCATAAGACGCGATGTCTTAGCGAGCACACATCCCCCAACCCATAGGTCAGCCGAGCTACGAAGACTCTGATTCTCATATTTAGATGAGATACGTATGCAGTGGATGCGACATCCGCGCGAGTCATTTTCATTTAACCCCTTTTTTAGTAAACAGCACAAGATAAACTCACACCCTTTAGACAAGAACTACAAAAGTGGATCCCGTAGAGTACTACGGATGCGTAGGGGTGCTAATACCTTCCCTTCGCATAACCGACTCCCGAACCCAAGATTTGGTTGTGAGACCTTGTCTTTTCCTTTCCTCTTTTCAGGTTTACTTCGAGCGTTTCCTTTCCCTCCTTTGGGATAAATAATGCACGGTGGCGACTCTTCTGTCATTTTCTTT
Source organism: Lathyrus oleraceus (assembly GCF_024323335.1). Taxonomy (NCBI): domain Eukaryota; kingdom Viridiplantae; phylum Streptophyta; class Magnoliopsida; order Fabales; family Fabaceae; genus Lathyrus; species Lathyrus oleraceus. Next base: position 12,880,513 of record NC_066585.1, on the reverse strand, counting down.
CGCCGGTTGTTTTTTCGCACACTGTATTTTTCAGGTTGCGACAGCTGGCGACTCTGCTGGGGACAACATTCCCTAAGCGAGTCCCTCCTAGCTTTTGTAGTTTGTTTGTTTATTGGGTGTTCATGCTTTTGTACAGTTATTTACCTACTTTACCTTATTGCATTGTGTACATATCATTGTTGTATCTGTTGGCTGGCTATGGCTGCTTAGTGATCTTTGTGAGATGAGTTCTATACCCGAACTCGAGTGCACTTAAGTTAGGAGAATGGCATAGTCTTGTCGACTTGTGTGGAGTTATTCCTTAGCAAGTTGACTTGCAAGTCCATTCACTTGGTGGAGGTCATGTTGAGATCAATAATCTCACACAAGTAAGTTGTGGTTAGACATTACTTTTTCCAATATAGACCTTAGAAGCCAAGGACCTTAGTTTACCAAACCCATCTTGGCCTATTCGTAGGACGTAGTGCTAAAGTCATTCAAGTGTAAGATTTGATACGATTTTTACGCGATACTACACTCATAAGAGTCTCTCTTGAGAATATTTTTGGAATACGAGTAGTCGTTCCTCCGATAATATCCGAAAGATGGGATTATGACTATGGGAACCTTTTGTAGAACATGTTTGGCAGGTTTAAACCTTAGTACACTCCTTTTGGGTGGTTCTTAGCCTAAACTCCATGCTCGTGACTTGCAACAAACCCTTGATTCATGGTTGATTCGATCAGGTATCCTTAATATCAATGAAACTTGGGTGTTGATAAGGTGTAAACCATAATCCACCAAAATGGGTGGTTGATATTAAGGATAACATGATCCATCCCATGACCTTTGTTTGGTGTGCTCTTAATTTCTCTCCAGATAGTGCAACCTGACAGATGTTCAAGCAGACACAGTGATCCTGATTCCCATGCCACTGCACTGCATTCACATCATTTTGCATCACATCATTTTGCATTCATAATCATTCACACATGTTTATCCATTTCTGTGGGGTTTATATCTTCTACTTGATTCTAGTCGGAATTTTCTTGGTTCTCATCAACGGCTTAGTCTTTTTTTTTTACATTGTTTATCTATTGAGAGACTAGAATCAAGGGGGTAGAATACCTTTGGAATTGATAAACATGTCATTGCATTTACATATTCATTAGCATGTCTTGCATAACAGGTACCGCCGCAGTGTTCTAAGTTTGTTTGGTATTCCATCAGCAGGATAGCTGACCCAGGCATTCACTGGTACGGTACCCGCAGAAACCAACAGAGAGTAATGGAGAGCCTACAGGCAGAGTTCGCCGAGATGAAAATCCGCATGAATCAATTCATGGATGTGGTTCAAGGGGTGGCTCAGGGACAGCAAGAGCTCAGGCAGATGATACAGAGGAATCCCCCTGCTCAACCAGCGGCGGTGACTGATCCTCCAGCTGGAGAGGCTAATGGACCCAATAGACCGGGGCCTATCCCAATCCTACATGTCACCTCCGGTCAACAACCCGTTCATGATGATCAGGACGATCAGTTCCCCCTGCTGCAGGAAGACTTTGGTATGGGTCATGGTGTGGACCCCATGTTTAGAAGATTGGAAGAGAGGTTGAAGGCAGTGGAAGGACAGAATCCTCTAGGAGTAGATGTTGCTGACTTGGGGTTGGTCCCAGGTGTGAGAGTGCCACCGAAATTCAAGGTCCCGATATTTGACAAATACAATGGCAACTCTTGCCCGAAGACCCATGTGCAAGCCTATTTCCGTAAAATGGTTGCATACTCCGATGACGAAAAGTTGCTTATGTACTTTTTCCAAGACAGCCTAGCTGGGGCATCCCTAGAATGGTATATGAGGCTGGACAGAGCCCACATCCGTTGCTGGAGGGATTTGGCTGAGGCTTTCGTGAAACAGTATCAGTATAATGCAGACATGGCTCCGGACGGAACTCAACTTCAAAATCTGTCTCTTAAAAGCAATGAGTGCTTCAGAGAATACGCTCAACGCTGGAGAGAAACAGCTTCTCGTGTTCAACCTCCTATGTTGGAGAAGGAAATGGCTAACATGTTCATGAACACTCTGCCAGGACCTTATTTGGAGCGCCTGGTGGGTTGCAATGCCTCCAATTTTGCTGATGTAGTCTCTACCGGAGAGAGGGTGGAGAATTACCTGAAGACATACAAGACCTAGAGTGGAGGTGGATCCTCATTAGGGGTGAAGAAGCCGTTCATTCAGGGACAGAAGAGGAGAGAAGGGGATGCAAGTGCCATATCTTCTTATCAGAACAGGGATAACCGGAGGAATAACTTTCAGAACTATCATCAGCAACCGTATGTTGCGGCTGTGACCATTCCAGCTGCAGCACCACTACAACAACAACAACCACAGTGTCAACCAGCTCAGTACCAACCACAACAACCGGGTAACAGACCCGCCTATCAACCGAGGCCAAGGACGATGGACCGGCGTTTCGACACTCTTCCAATGTCGTACGCTCAGTTGCTTTCTAGTCTTCAACAACTACAACTTGTGCAGTTGCGCACTCTGGCTCCTCCCGTTGGTAGGCTTCCGGTGGGTTATGACGCCAACGTTAGGTGTAGCTTCCACTTTGGGGCACCTGGCCACAATATTGAGAACTGCAAAGCTTTTAAGCACGTAGTTCAGGACCTCATTGATTCAAAGGCCATTAACTTTGCACCAGCTCCTAATGTCGTCAACAATCCCATGCCCCAGCATAGTGGAGCCAACGTTAACATGGTTGAAGGAGAAGTCAAATTAGTCTCTGCGGTCAACAATGAAGATGGGGATAGTGATTGCGACATCGATAACTGGGTGCGTCCGAGGATCCCGGGTGAAGTTCTCAACAACTGGTCTTCTGAGGAGATTGTCCAAGCCACTTGTCTGGAGGAGTAATTTTCTTTGTTTATTCATGCATATCCAAGTCTTACGTTCCGCCAGGGCGTAATGACTCATTGTAGGGCTCATCTATGTGACACTTGCATTTTTTATCATAAATAAAGGACGTCTTTTTGCATTCAAATATTTTGTTCCCTGTCTTTCTATTTTTGCAGTTTTTCAAAAAAAAAATGGCAATGTTTTGTTTAGTTTCCACTTTTTTCTTTTTTTTCACACTCATAAGCACATACCATCACTCATGCAGATGCACATCATCGGATCCTATTGATAACGGTTCTGCTATGGCTCGCTTCGACTTTGAAAATCCAATCTTTCAAGCTGAAGAAAAGGGTGATGAAGACTGTGAACTCCCTGAAGAACTTACCAGGTTATTAAAACAAGAGGAAAGGGTCATTCAACCGCATCAAGAGTCTGTTGAAGTGATTAATCTCGGCACCGAGGACGCCAAGAGAGAAATCAAGATAGGGGCTGCTTTGGAAGACAATGTGAAGAAGGGGTTGATTGAATTGCTGCAAGAGTATGTTGACATCTTCGCTTGGTCTTATCAGGACATACCAGGGCTTGACACAGACATCGTGGTACATCGCTTGCCGCTCAAAGAAGGTTGTCCTCCGGTCAAGCAGAAGCTTAGAAGAACAAGACCAGAGATGGTTGTCAAGATAAAGGAAGAAGTGCAAAAACAGTTGGATGCAGGGTTTCTAGCAGTCACAAATTATCCGCCATGGGTTGCAAATATCGTTCCGGTACCTAAGAAGGATGGAAAGGTACGGATGTGTGTTGACTACCGGGATCTGAACAGGGCTAGTCCTAAAGATGATTTCCCCTTACCTCACATTGACATTTTGGTGGATAACACGGCTCAGCTCTCGGTATTCTCCTTCATGGATGGTTTTTCTGGCTATAATCAAATTAAGATGGCACCAGAAGACATGGAGAAGACAACATTCATAACCCCATGGGGCACCTTCTGCTACAAGGTGATGCCGTTTGGTCTGAAAAATGCCGGAGCAACATATCAACGACCGATGGTGACTCTTTTCCATGATATGATTCATCATGAAATCGAGGTTTATGTTGATGATATGATTGCCAAATCTCAGACAGAAGAAGAACATTTGGTGAATTTGCAGAAACTGTTTGAGCGTTTGAGGAAATTCAAGTTGAGGCTTAATCCGAACAAGTGTACTTTTGGGGTGAGATCTGGAAAACTACTGGGTTTTGTTGTTAGCGGAAAAGGGATTGAGGTGGATCCGGCCAAAGTGAAAGCGATACAGGAAATGCCTGAGCCAAGAACAGAGAAACAAATTTGTGGTTTCTTAGGGAGGTTGAACTACATTGCAAGGTTCATCTCTCACCTAACAGCCACGTGTGAGCCAATATTCAAATTGTTGAGAAAAGATCAGGCTATCAGGTGGAATGATGATTGTCAAAGGGCGTTCGAGAAGATAAAAGAGTATTTACAGAATCCTCCTATCCTTGTGCCTCCGGTCCCAGGGAGACCGCTGATTATGTATTTGACAGTACTAGACAATTCCATGGGTTGTGTTCTCGGTCAACACGACGAGACAGGTAGGAAAGAGCATGCCATCTACTACCTGAGTAAGAAATTCACAGATTGCGAGTCGAGATACTCAATGCTTGAAAAAACATGTTGTGCACTTGCATGGGCTGCTAAGCGATTGAGACAATACATGCTGTCTCACACAACCTTACTGACCTCCAAGATGGATCCAGTCAAATAGATATTCGAGAAGCCAGCTCCCACCGGAAGAGTTGCTCGTTGGCAAATGGTACTGACAGAGTACGACATCCAGTATACTTCCCAGAAAGCCATCAAGGGGAGTATTCTGTCAGACTATCTTGCTCAACAGCCGGTTGAAGATTATGAGCCGATGAAGTTTGATTTTCCAGATGAAGACATCATGTTCCTCAAGATGAAAGACTGTGAAGAGCCAGTTGTTGAGGAGGGACCTGATCCAGACGAAAAGTGGACTTTGTTGTTTGATGGGGTTGTCAATGCCAGAGGAAGTGGAATTGGCGCTGTCATTACTACTCCGAAAGGTGCCCACATGCCTTTCACCGCTCGTCTGACTTTTGACTGCACCAATAATGAAGCTGAGTATGAAGCCAGTATCTTGGGTATTGAGCAAGCCATTGATTTGAGAATCAAGACTCTGGACATCTTCGGAGATTCAGCTCTGGTAATCAATCAAGTGAATGGTGATTGGAACACTATCCAGCCTACTCTGGTCCCTTATAGAGATTACACGAGGAGATTGTTGACTTTCTTCACAACAGTAAAGCTGTATCATATACCTCGGGATAAGAATCAGATGGCAGATGCTCTTGCCACTCTATCCTCCATGATCAAGGTGACTCGGTGGAACCATGCTCCCAAGATCGACGTGTTGCGCCTTGATAGGGCCGCGTATGTGTTTGCTGCTGAACTGGTAGTTGATGACAAGCCCTGGTATCACGACATCAAGTGCTTTCTGAAGAATCAAGAGTACCCTGCAGGGGCATCCAACAATGATAGAAAGACTTTGAGAAGATTGGCAGGCAGTTTCTTCTTGAACAAAGATGATGTTCTGTATAAGAGGAACTTCGACATGGTTTTGCTCAGATGCGTGGATAGACACAAAGCAGACATGTTAATGCAGGAAGTTCATGAAGGCTCCTTCAGTACTCATGCCGGCAGACATGCAATGGCTGAGAAATTGTTAAGAGCGGGATATTACAGGATGACCATGGAATCTGATTGTTTCAAATATGCTTGAAAGTGTCATAAATGCTAGATTTATGTTGATAAGGTACATGTGCCGCCAAATCCTTTGAATGTGATGTCTTCGTCGTGGCCTTTTGCTATGTGGGGCATCGATATGATTGGAAAGATTGAGCCGACTGCCTCCAATGGGCATCGCTTCATCCTTGTTGCCATCGACTATTTCACCAAGTGGGTCGAAGCAGCGTCATTTGCGAAGGTCACCAGACATGTGGTTGCCCGATTCATCAAGAAAGAAATCATTTGTCGCTATGGGATTCCCGAAAGAATCATTACTGATAATGGTTCTAATCTCAACAAAAAAATGATGAAGGAGTTGTGCCAGAACTTCAACATTCAGCATCACAATTCTACCCCTTACTCCCTTGTGTATGGTATGGAAGCAGTTCTACCTGTTGAAGTGGAGATTCCTGTAACACCTCAAAATTTGCCCTCCTCTCTTGGGACTAGCTTAGCATATTGCATTTCATTTTTTAGGGCATTAGGCATTTGCATATTGCATATCATGTGGAAACAATGAACAAGTCATCCTCCTAAGTTTTGCTCAGAAGATAAAGAGGTTAAAAGATTCAAGCTTGAGGGTCTCATGAATTGATCACTAATCATCTGAGGTTTGTGCTTCAATTAGGGTTTTGGTTCCTCAAGGAGGTTGAGCATTATTTTGGTTGAAATGGTACATCACCACCATCATGGTCTTATCATCACCAAGAGGTTCATTGTGCCTGATCAGGTGGCTTGGGATTAGGGTTTTGACCTCTGGTCAACCCTAATCAGTTGAATTATACCAATCAGGGTTCTTCAAGGAGATGGGGCTTTTATTGAGATGGAGATCATCATGTGATTTTATTGAGCTTGTATAAGCTAGGGTTTCATCTTGGATCCATTTCATCAGGTGGTTGAGGCTCAAAATCATTTGTGCATGGCCAAGTCATCTATCAACTAGAAAAGTCAACTGCAAGTCAACTGTTGGATTTGGAGGTGGGAAGTGATTAGAAATACTTCATTCATGTTCAGACAAGTCTCATTTGACATTTCAAACATCAACATTGAAGAAAATAAAGTCAGGACAAAACTTTCCAAAAATAGAAAGTGACCTCTAATTCAAAATTGCCAAAAATGGAAAGGTTTTCAACTCAAGGTTACATCATCAAGAAAGCTTCAAATCAAATTTTGTTGAACATGAAAGTTGTATATCTTTCTCTCCCATTTCCAAAAAGTCCAAGATCATCAATTTCTCATGTGTGGTTGAAGAGATATGATCAGAACTTGGCCAAGTGAACATGGAACTTCAAATGAGCATAACTTCTTCACCAAATGTCCAAATCAAGTGGCTCTTTTTGCATTGTTCTTGTTTTAACCTCTAGTTTCCAAATTTGGAATTACATGGCATGCATTACATTCACATAAATATTTGGAAATTCACTTGCATTTTGGAGGGAAAAATGGAATTCAAAATTGGTGGATTATTTGCACATGTGACCATTACCATTGGCTCTAAAACAGTTTTTTAAGTGAAATCCAATCCAAATTCGTGCACTATTCACCATGATTTCCATGCAAAGAGGTGAAATCCCAATTTTGCAAAACACCTCCAAATTTAATCCATTTCATTAGCATTTGGCTTAAGGCTTAATTAATCATGTTTAACCTGGACTATAAATGCCTAATCATAACAGAATTCATCACATTTCCCAATCTTAGATCTAGAATCACAAAAGTCTCTCAAAATTCTCTCAATTTTTTCTCTCAAATTCTTCAAACAATTTGCACTTCCTTTGCTCAATTCATCATTTGGTAGCATCATGGAGCAAGATTGAAGGTAGACCCAGGAGAATTCGTGCATTTTGTTCATGCTTGAAGCTATGGAAGCATCAATGGTGGAATCAAAATTCTGTTGAATCTTGAGCAATTGGACCTCAAGCATTCATCCATTCACTTGTACAAGCTTCCTAGAAGACATTTGAAGCATTGCCAGGCCTGAAAAACGCGATTTCATAAAGCTGCTCTTCAAGAGGTCACAGATTTGATCTCTTTATTTCTTGAAATTGTTGTGTGAATGTTGTAGATCTCTTAACTGTGATGATTCTGAGCTTTGAACCACTAAAATCCATGCATTATTGAACAAGTTATGGTGATTTAAAGTTTTGTGCATGAAACTTAATTTGTTCGATTCTCTTTGGATATGATGTTATATGCTTAGCCAATAGTTGATTCTTGATCTATGATGAAAGATCTACCTATTGCTGTGCTTAATTTTAAAAACTGAGAAATTTGTTCATCATGTTCTTGAACTGTTACTGTTCATGTGCGTGCGTTCTGTTGAAGAAGATGAAGTCTAGGTTTAGGCAACGGTTTTTCTTGATGCATGGCCACGCAAAAGTGTTCTCTTAGGTCGAGCTAGGGCTGCGTGCTGATTGGCTGCATGGGATTGCCATGCAGCACGCGCCATTTCCCTTTTGAAATCGTACCAAGTTCGAATCCAGCCCAGGCCATATGCAAATGCTTCATTTCATTTTTTCCTTTATCATGTACATTGCTTCACGTGTGGTTTTTTTCATTTTTTTTCACCTTTATAAATTCATAAATAATTAAATAATGCTCCAAAAAATACCAGGATTTTTGCATTGTGATCCTTGACTCCTCTAGTTTTTTATCATCATTTTTCCATAAATTGTGCATGGCTGGTTTATTTTTTGTGCTAGGGTTTGTGTACATGTGTCATATCTTGACCTTGCCTTGCTTCTTCATTTGTGAAATGCTCAATTCTAATCCAATGCTCATGAAATTTTACATGTAGAAACTAGACATCTTGCTGGACATTTTGGTGTTGAGTTTGCATTTTTATCAATTGCCATTGCTGATTTATGATTTTTCTAAGTTAGGTGTGACAATTTGTGTCACACCTTGTGATGTCCAACTTGATTGATGAATTTGCCCTGCCAAATGAATTCCAAATGTCCTGATTTTTTGTATGATGCTTGACATGAATGTTGAGATTGCTCATGAATTTTGTTGGAATTTTTGGATTGATTTCTGATTTGATTGAGATTTTTCTTTCTGGATGGTCATGTGTGAGCTTTTGAAGTGTCTTGAATTTCAATTGCTTGTGAAATGCTTGTGCTTTATCCTATGGATGTGAAATTTTGCACACTCTTTTTAGACATTTAAAGTTTGTTTTGGCTTTGGTTTGAGGTTTTTACCAATTACCATTTCTGTTTTAGGCTTGTGCTAAGTTGATGTGCCATTTGGTACCACACATGTGCTTGATTATGCTTTCCTTGACTTATGCAATTTGATTACCATGCATATTGTTGTCCAAATGCTCTAATTTTTTGTGTGATGATCATGTTCTATGTTCTGTTTACCCATGAATTTTTCCAAGATTATTTGATGCATTTTTGAATTATTGTGCATTTGTTCATTCTGATGTCACAATTTGCATACCTTGCCATATTTGGTTCATGAAATGGATTTGGTAATTTATATTGACATGAGACCTTTTGTATTGTGTTCTTAATTGATTGTGGTTGATTTATGTGAAATTTCATGTTCTGTTTTGGATTTTTTTCTCCATCTTTGACCCTAGGCCTTGACCTAGTGGTTTGCCTCTCATGTTTGAGCTTTGATTTCAGGTGGAGCATTCAAGTTCCTTAGTTGTTGGTGCTCTATCACTTGAGCCTTTTATGTCTACTTTTGACTACTAACCTTGTGTGTTTTGTAGGGTTGTTAGCTCATTTGAGTTTGACTTGTTGGCTTATGCCTTTGCTCATTGGGTTTAACTGTTTGATATTCATGATTGTCTGTCTGTTTGTACAGTTGAACTGATTTGTTTGATGTTTCAACAGGTACATAAGTTGCTTAAGTTCTTTGAACTTGCTTTTGCTTGGTTGCTTAACCATTTGAGGTATAACTCACTGACTTCATGTAGTCTGGAAGACCTGTCCTGTTACTTGGGCAGGCACCTGTCTGAAGCCCTCCTTAAGAGGCAATGCTTGTGAATGTTTATCTTTGTGCCAAGCAGGAAAAGTCCTTTGATAAGGCAATTGGCAGATAGAAGAGATGTGTAGTCCATCTCCTGCTATTCAGTGTGTCATCCACTTTGCTCACACCTGGTGTTGATGCATTGTGGATATTAACCCAAGATCTTTGTTGTGTCAGTCATATGCGGAGAAGAGTTCCGACTTTCTGAACTCCCGCACTTTCATTTGTCTGAAGCTCTCCCAGGCCAGGGATAAGAGCTGTGAGGCACACCCCTCATCTCCATTTCATCTGCTTCACCCTAACTCTCAATGTTAAGGTTAAGAGCTAACATCACCCCGTTACAGTGGCTTGTTTGTCGAGGTTGACATGACCCCTTGACTAAAGCCTAACCCTGTGTGAGCCCACTTTGTTTGTATATAGTGTGTGCTAACTGTGTGTATGCTTGCTCTTGTGTTTGCCTGTGCTGTTTAGGATAGCTTGCTCCCTGTGCAAGTTAGATAGAAACCTCAACCTAGGACCATTATGGATTGCATGATAACTATTAGGCTCGAGTCAGGCTCCCTTCTAGTTTGTCATTTCCCAGTCTCTGGTTAGGTTAGGAGTTCTTTCCCTGTTAAGGGGAACTACGTCGCCCTGATCCTCATACCAGATGAGGTACGTAGGCAGGAGATCGTACGAGGTCTCTCCGGGCACCCTTTTCCTTTTTTTACGTGTGTTTGCTTGACAACTAGCAAGCTCGAGTACCAGACTCCCTGTTAGCTTGTCTGTTCAACTCTTTTGTTGCTTCTGACGACTCAGCGTCATGTTAACCTTTTGTGTGTGTTTAGAGTCCGACATAAGTCCATCGATTGGCAGTTGGTTTCCTGTGTGTGTTTGTTGGTTCGGAGTCTGATGTAAGTCCAGCGATTGGCGTTCGGTTTCCACGTTTGCCTGTTTGTGTGGAGTCTGACGTAAGTCCAGCGATTGGCAGTCGGTTTCCTATAATTGTGTTTTGTTTCGGCGTGCGTGAGCCGAACAACGGTAGCTCTGATTCTCATTCCAGATGAGATGCGTAGGCATAGGATGCGATATCCTAGCGAGCCCGTTCCCCTCTTCTTCCATCTGTGTTTTATTCCAGTGTGAGTGTGCATTCTTTTGAGCAGTGTTTAGCAACCTTTCTTCTATCTTTTTGAACGTGGATCCCGTCGAGTACGACGGATGCGTAGGGGTGCTAATACCTTCCCTTCGCATAACCGACTCCCGATCCCATCTCTCTCTGGTCGCGAGACCATGTCTTTTCCAGGTTTACTTCGAGCGTTTCCTTTCCCTCTTTTGGGATAAATAACGCACGGTGGCAGCTCTGTTTGTTTTGTTTTTTCCCGCCGGTTGTTTTTCGCGGATGCGACAATTCCTTCTCTAAGAGTCTTGTTGGATGTCAAGTTAGACGAAGCTGAATGGATTCGGACAAGGTTCAATGAGTTGAGTCTTATCGAAGAGAAGCGAATGACAGCCATTTGTCATGGGCAGTTGTATCAGAGTCGGATGAAGAGAGCCTTTGATCAGAAAGTGCGTCCTCGATGCTTCCAGGTCGGAGATTTGGTGTTGAAAAGGATCTTTCCTCCTTAGACAGATCACAGGGGCAAGTGGACTCCTAACTATGATGGACCGTATATTGTCACCAAGGTTTTTGATGGTGGGGCCTTAATGCTTGCAACGATGGACGGTGAAAACTTCACTTCCCCGGTGAACTCAGACGCAGTTAAAAAATACTTCGCATGAAATAGACCCGCTGGACAATAAAAAGAGTAGTCCAGGCAAAAATGGGCATCTCGGCGAACCAAGAAAATGAAACAGGTTCGGGCAAAAATTAGGGATTAAAAGTGAAAAGATTGTACACCCGGTAAGTTGAAAACCTAAAAAGGCGACGTAGGCAAAAATGGGTATCCCGGTGGATTGAAAACCCGAAAAGGGCGATCCAGGCAAAAGTTAGGGATTAAGCGAATGACTGCGTTCTGAGTAGTTCTGAATCTCATCTCGTGTCAATGACTGGAAACTTTTGAAGGATAGGAAACAGTCCAATCACTCTTTCAGAAAGCTGATCATTTGGAGGATCCTGAAGACGAGCAAGTCATAGCAGAATTGGAACCCAATAGAAATCCATTTCACATTGCCATTAGATTAATGTCTGTTTTTATCTGTTGTACGATTACCTCTTTCCAGGGATTGCTTCCTGATGTAAATGCCTATTCAGAGGCCGTTCAATCAATAAAATCATGTTATTCAGTATATCTCTGTTTTCATTTTCATTTTTCTGTTTTGTTTGCAAAAATGACGTCCGAATTTTTTGATAAGCATTGCATCATGACACATAAGAGCTTTACAGGTACATGCTTAATAAACATTTAAAATTGGTGTAAATTTTAAGTGCTTTGGATCGTCTATTCAGAACAGGTACCCTCGGGGCATTTCCTTAAAATCCCCTGCAGATGATCGTGAATGTTTTCCACCAACAGACGAATTCGATATCTTATCCCTGCATAGCTGATCAGAGCGTTAGATTCTTCAATCCCCAGCAGGTTCTCACCACTGTACCTCCCCCTAAGCGGTGGTTTCAGATTATACACTCCCCAGTAGAGTTGACAGTGTCAGACTATATACCCCCAGCGGAGTTGACAGTGTCAGACTGTATCTTCCTAGCAGAAGCGGCTGCTCCTCAGAGTTCGAGGCCAGATCGATAATCCCAATGCCAGATCCATGGTTTCTTTCCTTGAAGCAGAACCTCGGTACCGTATCGGTGTTTGCTTCCCCTGTTGAGTCATTTCTCGCAGATCGTGGTTGCCAGAACCACTATCGCTTTCCCCAACAGCAGGTTTTCAGTGCCGTTCTCTCCCCAGTCAGAATCTTGGTATTTCGTCATTGCTAGAACACCATGTGGCGGGTCATTTCCCCACAGAATTCTTTGCGTTGTGCATCTCCAGCAGCCTTGCCAGGGTCCAGAAGATGGTGATCATTTCCCCAGCAGATCCTCTTGCCTCAGCTTGGTATTCTACCCAGCATTTCGCATCCCTGCATGTAGAATCATATTGCATCGCATCCTCCCAAATCGCGTAGCATTTCCATTTTCATGGAGCATTAGGCCATTGAAAAATTCAAACATACGCATGTAAGTATAAAACATTCTCGGTATCCCAAGTGATAAGCCAGAAGTTGTTTCCAGTACTCAGACTAAAGATTGTTCATGACTTACCTTTGTTATCCCCAGCAAGTGTCATTGGCCCATGCGCCGCCTCTATTATCGTTCCCTATTTCTGTCGATGCCGACAGGCATGAAGTTTCCGGTATTCATACCGAAGGGGCGTTCAGGCCAGTTTTCCGATGTTCGGATCGAAGAAGTTTCCGACGTTCAGGTCGATGCAACTTGTGGCGTTCAGGCCAGTTTTCCGATGTTCGGATCGAAGAAGTTTTCGACGTTCAGGTCGATGCAACTTGTGGCGTTCAGGCCAGTTTTCCGATGTTCAGATCGAAGAAGTTTCCGACGTTCAGGTCGACGCAACTTGTGGCATTCAGGCCAGCCTTTCGGTGTTCAGACCGAGATTAATAATCTCATATCTCCCGATGTTCAGATTAAAGTCATTTCCAGTATTCAGACTGATGAGCGGCATTCAGGCCATGGTTATTTCTGTGTTACCATTTATTTTGGTATCCAGGTTAACATTCTTTTTCGGTATTCAGACTGACTCTCACCGTACCAGACGGATTCTGCTTTCAAAACGACCTCTTTGCCGATTCTGACAGGCATTGTTATTTCACTTCACTTCAGTGCAAATTTTCGGGCTTTTATTGTATTCAATCCCTTGATACCTCGAAAGCACGAAAGCCGCTGCTATCTTCTTTCCAGGTCTCCAGTTGATTGAATAGGGGCAGCTGTAATACCCCAAAATTTACCCTTCATTTTTTCTGGAAGCATACGCTTTACACCTCATGCATGCATTCATTTTTAGGTCATTTAGCATTTGCATTTCATCATGGCAATCGGAATCGGATCCAAGAAGCTTGAACATCATCCAGGACACTTTGTGGGCTCTATTTAGATGATCAGTCAACACAAGGGAAAGACTTGAGTTACTTCCAACAGAGGTCTATTCGTCAGTCAAAACGTTAATCTTGAAGGAGCAAAGGTTTGTTCATGAGCTGTCATGCTCGCTAGGCGAAGCCCACGTGTTTTAAAAAAAGAAAACGAAAAAAAAATTAATAATAATAATAATAATAATAATAATAATAATAATAATAAATAAATAGAAGAAAAAATCTTGGACTTGGACCTCTCTCATTTGAGCCCAAAGGTCTACAAAAATCAGGTTATAAATTCAGAGTTTCAGTGAAACAAAAGGCAAATTCTATTCCTATTGCCCTGTCTGGGAAAAAGATAGTGAGAGAAGAACCCTGGGGAAAAAGATAGTGAGAGAAGAGCTAACAGAGTTCAGGGCAACCTCCAAGCAACTCTGAAAGGTTCATTCTGACTCACACACTTTCAGCTCAAGCAAACCCTAATATTGGTTTGCAAATCCAGCCGTGCCATTTGATTTCAACCGATCTCTCCAATCAGGTTTGCCCTATATCCATCATCTTTATGCCTTTAATTTGAATGCTCTAAATGTATGAGGTATTATGGGTGAATTTGATACCCTTTTGATGCATGTGTTTGACAAGAGGTTTAGGCCTCCTACCCTTGGTTGCTTTTTGTGAGCTTTTTGTGAATTTTAATGGCATGATTCATGTGGTTACATTTTGATTTGGGGGCAACTCTTGGTTACCCTATTTTGTTTCTCTAACCTGTTTGTTGAGTTTTGTTTTGTGAGGGCTCATATGACTCTTGCAGAGATGGTTTGCCTGGTGTTCCACTTTATTTGTGGGATACCGCCTGGAGGTTTCATTCCGATTACCTGTACTGACTCACTTTCTTTGATGGTGTTAGCTTGGGAGGATCTCAGGGTTTCCTTGTTCCGTTAATTACTGTTACTTCGGATCTTTATCCACGTGGTACTTTTACATTTTTTTCGCATTTTACTGCTTTCCTACCTAGAAGACCTCGATAGGAGCCACTGTTTTTATGTGTTTATTTTTTTTTTTTACAGGTTCCTTCGTCAAGGATTGCCTTTTTGCATGAGCATCCCAAACCCTAACCCTTCATTGATTTTTCTTCTCCTAAACACACGTTTACTCCTTCTACTACAGGTGAGTAAGTCTCCAAAGGTCGAGCATCCGGTAGATTGCGTAGTAACATCGTTCGTCCAAAACCCAATCCATAACCCCGTAGTTAGCCGAACTACGGCTTGCTCTGATTCTCATTCCAGATGAGATACGTAGGCATAAGACGCGATGTCTTAGCGAGCACACATCCCCCAACCCATAGGTCAGCCGAGCTACGAAGACTCTTATTCTCATATTTAGATGAGATACGTATGCAGTGGATGCAACATCCGCGCGAGTCATTTTCATTTAACCCCTTTTTTAGTAAACAACACAAGATAAACTCACACCCTTTAGACAAGAACTACAAAAGTGGATCCCGTAGAGTACTACGGATGCGTAGGGGTGCTAATACCTTCCCTTCGCATAACCGACTCCCGAACCCAAGATTTGGTTGCGAGACCTTGTCTTTTCCTTTCCTCTTTTCAGGTTTACTTCGAGCGTTTCCTTTCCCTCCTTTGGGATAAATAATGCACGGTGGCGACTCTTCTGTCATTTTCTTTCGCCGGTTGTTTTTTCGCACACTGTATTTTTCAGGTTGCGAAACTTTGAATAAGAATATCAAGAAGATTATCCAGAAGATGGTTGTCACATATAAGGATTGGCATGAGATGCTCCCATTTGCTTTACATGGGTATCGTACATTCATCCGCACTTCAACAGGGGAAACCCTTTTCTCTCTTGTGTATGGTATGGAAGCAATACTCCCTGTAGAGGTTGAGATTCCTTCATTATGTGTGCTCATGGAAGCCAAGTTGACTGAAGCTGAATGGTGTCAAACCAGGTTTGTTCAGTGGAATTTGATTGAAGAGAAGAGATTAACTGCCATGTGTCATGGTCAATTATATCAGCAGAGGATGAAGAAAGCTTTTGATAAGAAGGTTAAACCTCGTGTATTCAGAGAAGTTGATCTTGTGCTCAAGAAGATTTTGACGTTCAAGCCTGATTCCAGAGGAAAATGGACTCCTAATTAAGAAGGCCCATATGTTGTTAAGAGAGCTTTTTCAGGCGGTGCCCTGATTCTTACAACTATGGATGGTGAAGAGTTCACTCATCCTGTGAACGCAAATGCAGTCAAGAAATACTTTGCCTAAAAAAATAAAAGAACAGCTCGCTAAGTTGAAAACCCGAAAGGGCGGCTTAGGCAAAAATGAGCGTCTCAGTGGATTGAAAACTCGAAAGGGCGATCCAGGCAAAAATTAGAGCCATAAAACAGAAAGAATTTCCCGATAAGTTGAGTACCCCACCTTGGGGCAACTTATACAAAAATTAGAGATTATGGCAAGTAATTGTATTCTGCTGATCTTCTGTGTTTTGAAGGCTTGTTTGAGCACAAGGGTTGACATCAGTTCATCATCCCAGCAGCGGTCATGAGCACAGTGGATATCAAGATTTGGTAGAGGGATTAAGGATCATTTGTATTCAATGTAACCTTTTCCATGTAAATTACCATTTTCAACTTTGTAAAATTTATGGAGTCTTGTCATTTACAGACTACCATCCCATTAAATAAAGTTAAACTTTTATCCAAATTGTTTCTGCTCTTATTTCTTTCAGCTAATAGTTTTAAATTTTATTATGATTATTTTGAAATTAAATTTTTAAATCAAAATCAAGTTTTCTTTAAAATGTAAAAGAAAGAACTTTTCCAAAGCAAGTAAGAGGAATATCAACAGCATTTCAGTAAGAAGCAAGTCATTAAGTGTGAAGCATCAGAGGTTCCCCAAGCAGTTAACTCTTTTGGTATTCCTAGACGTCACTGTTGATTCAGTACCTCGGCAGAGTGTTTGATCCCCAATGGAACTCCTTTCTTTATCCCCAGCTGAGTTGGTTGATTCAGATACCTTGTGGTATGTCTTTGTCCCCAACAGAGTTTTGGCCTTCCCCGGCGGAGTTCGTATTTCCTCAGCAGGTGGATCTTCATCAGAGATGCTTGATTTTCCCCAGTAGATCGCATTGGTGTCCCCACCAGGCGCCATGTATCTTTGCTCCCAGTCAGAGTTTCCTCCTGATTTTTGAGCAGCTTCAGCTTTTGATATTTTCTCTGTAAGGTTGTTGTTGAAAGAGTATATCTTTGGCAAATATTTTTGTATCGTATCCACAGAGATTGGGTAATATTACCGCCGTTCTATAATTCAAATGTTATAAGTTTATAAAGTAACAGGGTTGTTTTGTTTGGAAAAATATCTTGTTAATAAATGTTAACAAAACTATTAAGTGGTTTTAGACAAATATAAAAGCTTGGCAAGATTGGAGTTCACTATTTCAAATATCTATGATTCCCTATGATAAATAATTAGATTCAAGATTATTGATGATGTTCAAATATCCTCTCAAAGTCATTTATGTCTAAATGATATTGTGATAGTTACTATATTGATCCTTAGACGATCTCTCCACCTAACTATCAATATAGTAACCTTGAATGATCAATATCAAAGAATAGTAATGAATAAATCTATCTCTACAACTTATTCACTACTTGAAAATCTGTTTTATGTCTAAACTCGAGTAATCTCTCTCGACAACTACTCAAATCTGGTTTTCAACTTAAAGCAAAAACAGTTATCACTACATCAACAATCTCTATCTCATATATATATCAAAGGGAATACATAAATAGATGAGAATAGCTACTACCTCCAATCTTGACAAAAGGGAGTTTAGCTCCTCATCACCATTGTTACAAAGCAGAAGGTTTTTTTAGAAGAAAAACTCTGTTTTCTCTCTTACAAAAGTTCTACAGCACAATGTGTGAATGATTGGAATAATTCCACCCTAGAATAATGTATTTTCTCTCCTCCAAAAAAGGTTGACATTTCCCTAATTGGACATTGTCATCTAAAGCAGAAAAGCAATTTCAAGGCAGACCCAAAATGGCAAAAACAGCTGGCCTTCAAAACAGCACTTTTGACCCAAAAATCAGTTTGCTGGATTCGCAGGGTTCGCGGGGCGAACTGGTCCTGTCATGCAGTTCGCGGGGCGAACTTTGTTCGCGGGGCGAACTGAAGCTGCCTCAGTTTCCTTGTTTTGCAAGCTTCATCCAAAATCTTCCATATTATGATGCTGCAATCCAAAGCTTTCTCATCCAAAAATTCTACAAAACTAACAAATATGTGAAATAACTATTCAAAACAAAATAAATTAAACCTAATTGCATTTATACAAAATAGTGAGAATAAAAGTGTGTAATTACATCAAAACTTGGTAAAAGGGACCAATAAAATGGTATAAAAAGTAGTACTAATTGGTCCCTAACAACTCTCCCCAACTTAGCATTTTGTTTGTCCCTAAACAAAAGTTTCCACCCTTACAATCAAAGCAATGACACAAAAGATTGAAACAAGGATTTACCAAGAACATTCAAATGGCTCAAAAGTGTTTGGCATTTTCTCAATTCACCTATCTCAATTCTAGACAAAATATGAATAATGGAAATGGTAAAGTGCAAAAATCATTCCAAGGAATTCAAAGCCATATATGTCAAAATTGAATCAAGCTTACACACACATCATAATAATGATGAATAACATGAAGGGTTACTTTCACTCATCCAAGCAATTAAATTAACAACAACTCAAATCATGCGGTTATCACAACAAGTACCAAATCATGTGAAAAATGAGAATCAAGAGGTCTTTCAAAGGTTGTAATGTGGCTTAGGTTACAAGAAAGGATATGATTAAGACAATTCAACCAAATTGCCTATCCTAAGGGAGCATTCCCAAAGATTCACTCTACACAATTTCCCTTTCTTTGATCCCTATCTTTTTCTTTTTCTTTTTCTTTTCAAATCCACACAACCATGAGCATTTCCTTTGCTTTTCTTTTTCTAATTTTTTCTATGCTCTATGGTTTCAAGGGTGATTTCTTTTTCTTGTTTCTTTTCATATTTTTACCCTTTCATAGAAACTCACTTTTCCAAGTTTCTAATCAACTTTTCACTTTACTCTCCCCAACTTTAGATTCCAAAACCAAATTTATTCAATAATGCTCCCTACTTAGACATAAGCAAAAGGCAAAATTTTGCAAACAACTCGGTTTGAGGTTTCAACTGATACGAAAGAAATTAGGATTCATTTATTCCATAATTTTCAATTGATTTTACAATGATCAATCAAATGAATCCTAAATTAAGCTCAAAGGGGGTTAACTAAGGATTACTCCTCACAAGGTTAGTTGATTCAAACTTTTTGGTTAAGTGGTTTTTCTCACAAACAATGCCTCTATCATTTTCAAAAATTTCACACAAAAATGGATTGATGCATGATTTAGCATGATAAGAATGAGTTAAAACAATGCTCGGTTTCCCGCTTTTTAGTGTACAATGGAAAGTCTCCTCACAACTGGCTAAGTCCTATTTTGATTCAAAAATGACATATACTTCAATAAATTTATGACATGGAATTTGCACACACCATCAAACTACTCATGTTAAGTCTAGAAAGCGATAAAGTGTACCTTGAAATGCCGACACTAATTCTTATCATCACCACTCGAAGTGTCCTATGCTTCTTTCTTTGCGATCATTTCTCGGTTGCTTAAAGCTTGACTTATGAGTAAGAACAATTAAACAAAAATGTTGGCAAACCAATATTTGATTAAAACACACTTAAATTTCAAAAAGTATTCATGCAATTATCAAGACACACTCTAAAATTCAACAAACTCCTCAATCTTCCTTCAACTCATCGCCATGGTTTACACCACCTCCTGCACCCCCCAAAATTTTGGCCTGCCCTCAGGCCACTTAGCATAATCAACAAAATCCTCTTAAGAAAGGAATGGAAAGGGGAAGTTTTGAAATTTGGAGGTTTGGATGTGGAGTAGCGAGGTTGTTAAAAGAATCTCCTAAGTTCGTGAAAATAGGAATGAAACAAAAATGACATAAAACAAAAGTTTTTTTTTTTTTTTTTTTTCTCAGTTCGCGGGGCGAACTTTGTTCGCGGGGCGAACTGAAGGAAATTTCAAAAAAAATTAGTTCTGTTTTTTACTGTTCGCGGGGCGAACTGGTCCTGTCATGCAGTTCGCGGGGCGAACTTTGTTCGCGGGGCGAACTGTAAAAACCAGAACCCAATTTTTTTCAAAATTTAACACAGCAAAAACTCACACAGCAGAAAAAAAATTAAAATACAGACTTACAACGTTGGGTTGCCTCCCAACAAGCGCTTTGTTTAACGTCGTTTGAGCTTGACGGTCCACTGATTAGCCCGGTTTAAATAGAGACACGACATCCACATCACGATTTATGTCGCCACCATGGTAAACTTTGAGTCTTTGACCATTTACGGTCCAACTCTCGTGTGACTTTGGATCCTCGATTACAATGGCTCCATAATTCCGTACTTCCTTGACAACGAACGGTCCTGACCCTTTTGGCTTCAGCTTACCCGGTAATAACTTGAACCTTGATTTGAAAAGCAGTACCATTTGTCCGACATGAAACTCCTTGCGACGGGCCTTTCCATCATGGTATTTTTCTTCAATTGCATCATTTCGGAATGAATCATGTTTGTCATGTGGATGCTTCATAGCTTTAAAAAGATTAAAGGTCACCTCTTCGTCTTGCACTCTCACCTTCATTAGTCCATCATCTACGTCAATCATCATCCGAGCTGTTTTCATAAAAGGTCTTCCAAGAATTAGGGGCACATCACGGTCCTCATCCATCTCCACTATTACGAAATCTACCGGAAACAAGAATTTGTCCACCTTCACTAACATGTCTTTAGCAATTCCGTATGGTAAAGTGGTAGACTTGTCGGCTAGTTGTAAAGTCATTCTCGTCGATTTAATCTCAACATTCCCTAATCTTTTAACAATGGAGAGAGGGATTAAATTTATACTAGAGCCCAAGTCAATCAAACCATTTCCAGTGTATGTGCTTCCAATGGTCACCGGTAGAACAACCCGGCCCGGATCGGACTCCTTCCTTGGGAGAGTCTTTTGGATGATAGCACTACACCGTGCATCAAGCAGTATGGTCTCATCTTCCACGTGTCGCCTTTTCTTGGTAAGAATGTCCTTCATGAATTTAGCATACCGCGGCATTTGTTCTAATGCATCAGCAAATGGAATGTTGATTTGGAGTTGCTTGAAGATGTCCATGAACCGTGCATAATGCCTAACATTGTCCTTCCTTGATGGTGCGTGTGGATATGGTAAATGTTGAACTGGACTGACCTTCACTCCTTTCTCTCCTTTCTTCTTCTTCCTTGGTTCGATTTCCTTATTCATTTCCGCTTCACACTGCTGTTCTTCCATCAATTGTTGATTCTGCTGTTTTCGCGGCGCGAAGGAAGATCCCGGCGCGAACTGAGCAGTTTCTGCCACTTTCTCCTTCCCACAGGCCACATCCTCATTTTCCAGCACAGCATCCATATCATTCTCAACTGTAATTTCCTCACCTTTTTTACTTGCCAACTCTCTACCGCTTCTAGTAAAAATTGCTTTACAATGCTCCTTTGGGTTGGGTTGAGTGTTCGCGGAGAAAGAGGATCCTGCAGTTTGTTCCGACAATTGTTTTGCAAGCTGACCTACTTGATTCTCCAAATTCTTGATTGCTGCCTCGGTGCTCTTCTGATTTGCCATGGAGGTTTGCATGAATTGTTGGAGAGTGTCTTCTAGCGTTGAATTTCCTCCTTGCGATTGTTGTCCTTGAGAATTTGGGTGTTGATAAGGACTTTGCTGCTGAAAATTCTGGTTGTTGAACCTTGATGGTTGATAACCTTGATTGTTCCTTTGATAGCCTTGATTTTGATTGTTCACATAACTCACTTCTTCTAGTGGAGGGCAGAAACCAATAGGATGATCTCCTTGACATAACTCGCAACATGCTACTTGATGTCGAACTTGAGAACTTTGAATCTCCTTCATTTGCTGTGGAAGCTTAGCCATTTGTTGAGTAAGCAACTCCACTTGTTGAGAGAGTAACTTGTTTTGAGCAAGAATGGCGTCATTGGTATTTAACTCAAGAACTCCCGGTTTACGTTGTGAAGGACTACGGTCATGTTGACTTTGACGATCATTGAGTGTCATCCGGTCAATAATGACTTTAGCTTCTTCCGCATTCTTTGACATAAGAGAGCCACCCGCGGTAGCATCCAAAAGTGTTCTATGAGTTGATTGGAGCCCATTTAGAAAAATATGGATTTGAGTGAGCTCATCAAAACCATGACCCTTGCATTTTCTCAACATTGACTTGAATCTTTCCCAAGCCTCATTTAAAGACTCGTTGCTTCCTTGAGTGAATACCGCAATAGCCATTTTGGCTTCCATGAATCGGGATTGAGGGAAATATCTTTCTAAGAACTTTTCTTCTAGCAAATTCCAATCCGTCATCACTCTTGCTGCTTGATCAAGGTACCACTCTTTTGCCTTTCCCACTAAGGAGTGTGGGAACATCCTCTTGAATAGTGCCTCTTCACCCGCTTCGTCTATTCCCGTAGAACCCGCAATCTCATAGAATTTGATGAGATGGGAGTACGGATCTTCATGATCCATTCCGGTGAATGGATTTGCATAGAGAAGTTGGAGGATTCCGGTCTTCATCTCCGTATTTCTTCCTCCACGGGCAAATTGAGCATTCCTTCTTGGACTATTAGCGGACATTTCGGTACGATTGTCATCCGCCATGTTTCCTTTACAAGCCTCTACAACCACTTCTTCGATTTGAACAAGTGCGGAAGTAGATGCTTCTTCTCTCCGGTTCCTCTCTTCGGCTAGTTTCCTTCTTCTTCGTGTTTTGCTATTGAGCTTCCGAAGTGTTCTTTCAATTTCAGGATCGAATTGAAGTTGCTCCTCAGTTGCTTTTCCTCGCATGCACTAGAATCTTCAAAACTAACAAACCAAGTGAAACAAAAGAGGGATAACAATAAAAGTAACAAAACTTAAAACAATGAATTATTGCAATGCTTGTAATATCGACACCAATCCCCGGCAACGGCGCCAATTTGTTGAAAGAGTATATCTTTGGCAAATATTTTTGTATCGTATCCACAGAGATTGGGTAATATTACCGCCGTTCTATAATTCAAATGTTATAAGTTTATAAAGTAACAGGGTTGTTTTGTTTGGAAAAATATCTTGTTAATAAATGTTAACAAAACTATTAAGTGGTTTTAGACAAATATAAAAGCTTGGCAAGATTGGAGTTCACTATTTCAAATATCTATGATTCCCTATGATAAATAATTAGATTCAAGATTATTGATGATGTTCAAATATCCTCTCAAAGTCATTTATGTCTAAATGATATTGTGATAGTTACTATATTGATCCTTAGACGATCTCTCCACCTAACTATCAATATAGTAACCTTGAATGATCAATATCAAAGAATAGTAATGAATAAATCTATCTCTACAACTTATTCACTACTTGAAAATCTGTTTTATGTCTAAACTCGAGTAATCTCTCTCGACAACTACTCAAATCTGGTTTTCAACTTAAAGCAAAAACAGTTATCACTACATCAACAATCTCTATCTCATATATATATCAAAGGGAATACATAAATAGATGAGAATAGCTACTACCTCCAATCTTGACAAAAGGGAGTTTAGCTCCTCATCACCATTGTTACAAAGCAGAAGGTTTTTTTAGAAGAAAAACTCTGTTTTCTCTCTTACAAAAGTTCTACAGCACAATGTGTGAATGATTGGAATAATTCCACCCTAGAATAATGTATTTTCTCTCCTCCAAAAAAGGTTGACATTTCCCTAATTGGACATTGTCATCTAAAGCAGAAAAGCAATTCCAAGGCAGACCCAAAATGGCAAAAACAGCTGGCCTTCAAAACAGCACTTTTGACCCAAAAATCAGTTTGCTGGATTCGCAGGGTTCGCGGGGCGAACTTTGTTCGCGGGGCGAACTGGTCCTGTCATGCAGTTCGCGGGGCGAACTTTGTTCGCGGGGCGAACTGAAGCTGCCTCAGTTTCCTTGTTTTGCAAGCTTCATCCAAAATCTTCCATATTATGATGCTGCAATCCAAAGCTTTCTCATCCAAAAATTCTACAAAACTAACAAATATGTGAAATAACTATTCAAAACAAAATAAATTAAACCTAATTGCATTTATACAAAATAGTGAGAATAAAAGTGTGTAATTACATCAAAACTTGGTAAAAGGGACCAATAAAATGGTATAAAAAGTAGTACTAATTGGTCCCTAACAACTCTCCCCAACTTAGCATTTTGTTTGTCCCTAAACAAAAGTTTCCACCCTTACAATCAAAGCAATGACACAAAAGATTGAAACAAGGATTTACCAAGAACATTCAAATGGCTCAAAAGTGTTTGGCATTTTCTCAATTCACCTATCTCAATTCTAGACAAAATATGAATAATGGAAATGGTAAAGTGCAAAAATCATTCCAAGGAATTCAAAGCCATATATGTCAAAATTGAATCAAGCTTACACACACATCATAATAATGATGAATAACATGAAGGGTTACTTTCACTCATCCAAGCAATTAAATTAACAACAACTCAAATCATGCGGTTATCACAACAAGTACCAAATCATGTGAAAAATGAGAATCAAGAGGTCTTTCAAAGGTTGTAATGTGGCTTAGGTTACAAGAAAGGATATGATTAAGACAATTCAACCAAATTGCCTATCCTAAGGGAGCATTCCCAAAGATTCACTCTACACAATTTCCCTTTCTTTGATCCCTATCTTTTTCTTTTTCTTTTTCTTTTCAAATCCACACAACCATGAGCATTTCCTTTGCTTTTCTTTTTCTAATTTTTTCTATGCTCTATGGTTTCAAGGGTGATTTCTTTTTCTTGTTTCTTTTCATATTTTTACCCTTTCATAGAAACTCACTTTTCCAAGTTTCTAATCAACTTTTCACTTTACTCTCCCCAACTTTAGATTCCAAAACCAAATTTATTCAATAATGCTCCCTACTTAGACATAAGCAAAAGGCAAAATTTTGCAAACAACTCGGTTTGAGGTTTCAACTGATACGAAAGAAATTAGGATTCATTTATTCCATAATTTTCAATTGATTTTACAATGATCAATCAAATGAATCCTAAATTAAGCTCAAAGGGGGTTAACTAAGGATTACTCCTCACAAGGTTAGTTGATTCAAACTTTTTGGTTAAGTGGTTTTTCTCACAAACAATGCCTCTATCATTTTCAAAAATTTCACACAAAAATGGATTGATGCATGATTTAGCATGATAAGAATGAGTTAAAACAATGCTCGGTTTCCCGCTTTTTAGTGTACAATGGAAAGTCTCCTCACAACTGGCTAAGTCCTATTTTGATTCAAAAATGACATATACTTCAATAAATTTATGACATGGAATTTGCACACACCATCAAACTACTCATGTTAAGTCTAGAAAGCGATAAAGTGTACCTTGAAATGCCGACACTAATTCTTATCATCACCACTCGAAGTGTCCTATGCTTCTTTCTTTGCGATCATTTCTCGGTTGCTTAAAGCTTGACTTATGAGTAAGAACAATTAAACAAAAATGTTGGCAAACCAATATTTGATTAAAACACACTTAAATTTCAAAAAGTATTCATGCAATTATCAAGACACACTCTAAAATTCAACAAACTCCTCAATCTTCCTTCAACTCATCGCCATGGTTTACACCACCTCCTGCACCCCCCAAAATTTTGGCCTGCCCTCAGGCCACTTAGCATAATCAACAAAATCCTCTTAAGAAAGGAATGGAAAGGGGAAGTTTTGAAATTTGGAGGTTTGGATGTGGAGTAGCGAGGTTGTTAAAAGAATCTCCTAAGTTCGTGAAAATAGGAATGAAACAAAAATGACATAAAACAAAAGTTTTTTTTTTTTTTTTTCTCAGTTCGCGGGGCGAACTTTGTTCGCGGGGCGAACTGAAGGAAATTTCAAAAAAAATTAGTTCTGTTTTTTACTGTTCGCGGGGCGAACTGGTCCTGTCATGCAGTTCGCGGGGCGAACTTTGTTCGCGGGGCGAACTGTAAAAACCAGAACCCAATTTTTTTCAAAATTTAACACAGCAAAAACTCACACAGCAGAAAAAAAATTAAAATACAGACTTACAACGTTGGGTTGCCTCCCAACAAGCGCTTTGTTTAACGTCGTTTGAGCTTGACGGTCCACTGATTAGCCCGGTTTAAATAGAGACACGACATCCACATCACGATTTATGTCGCCACCATGGTAAACTTTGAGTCTTTGACCATTTACGGTCCAACTCTCGTGTGACTTTGGATCCTCGATTACAATGGCTCCATAATTCCGTACTTCCTTGACAACGAACGGTCCTGACCCTTTTGGCTTCAGCTTACCCGGTAATAACTTGAACCTTGATTTGAAAAGCAGTACCATTTGTCCGACATGAAACTCCTTGCGACGGGCCTTTCCATCATGGTATTTTTCTTCAATTGCATCATTTCGGAATGAATCATGTTTGTCATGTGGATGCTTCATAGCTTTAAAAAGATTAAAGGTCACCTCTTCGTCTTGCACTCTCACCTTCATTAGTCCATCATCTACGTCAATCATCATCCGAGCTGTTTTCATAAAAGGTCTTCCAAGAATTAGGGGCACATCACGGTCCTCATCCATCTCCACTATTACGAAATCTACCGGAAACAAGAATTTGTCCACCTTCACTAACATGTCTTTAGCAATTCCGTATGGTAAAGTGGTAGACTTGTCGGCTAGTTGTAAAGTCATTCTCGTCGATTTAATCTCAACATTCCCTAATCTTTTAACAATGGAGAGAGGGATTAAATTTATACTAGAGCCCAAGTCAATCAAACCATTTCCAGTGTATGTGCTTCCAATGGTCACCGGTAGAACAACCCGGCCCGGATCGGACTCCTTCCTTGGGAGAGTCTTTTGGATGATAGCACTACACCGTGCATCAAGCAGTATGGTCTCATCTTCCACGTGTCGCCTTTTCTTGGTAAGAATGTCCTTCATGAATTTAGCATACCGCGGCATTTGTTCTAATGCATCAGCAAATGGAATGTTGATTTGGAGTTGCTTGAAGATGTCCATGAACCGTGCATAATGCCTAACATTGTCCTTCCTTGATGGTGCGTGTGGATATGGTAAATGTTGAACTGGACTGACCTTCACTCCTTTCTCTCCTTTCTTCTTCTTCCTTGGTTCGATTTCCTTATTCATTTCCGCTTCACACTGCTGTTCTTCCATCAATTGTTGATTCTGCTGTTTTCGCGGCGCGAAGGAAGATCGCGGCGCGAACTGAGCAGTTTCTGCCACTTTCTCCTTCCCACAGGCCACATCCTCATTTTCCAGCACAGCATCCATATCATTCTCACGTGGCAAAAGTACCCTTTTTTCCCCTCAGTGGGGTCCCCATGAATTATATCCTTGATATGTTCATCTTAACCAAGTGACGGATATCTTTCCTTTACCCCACAGGAGTCTATCCTTGATATGTTCACTTTAACCAGTGACGGATATTCTCTTCTTTGGTATTCTACCCAGTAAAAAGGTAGTTGTAATCCCTATTTTATTTCTCGGAGAGTTAATCCTCGATATGTTCATCTTAGCCGATGACAGGTTTTCTTCTCCTTGTGGTCTTCTACCCAGTAACCGTTAGTTGTAAATCCTATTTTCCCATGTGCGGAGTCTATCCTTTATATGTTCACTTTAACCAGTGACGAATTTTCTCTTCTTTGGTATTCTATCCAGTAACTGATAGATGTAATTCCTATTTGCTCCCCTTTTCAGAGTCTATCCTTGATATGTTCATCCTAACCGGTGACGGATTTTCTCTTTGATTGGTATTCTATCCAATAACTGATAGATGTAATTCCTATTTGCTCCCCTTTTCAGAGTCTATCCTTGATATGTTCATCCTAACCGGTGACTGATTTTCTCTTAATTGGTATTCTATCCAGTAACTGATAGATGTAATTCCTATTTGCTCCCCTTGTTAGAGTCTATCCTTGATATGTTCATCCTAAGCGGTGACGGATTTTCTCTTTGATTGGTCTTCTACCCAGTAAGCGGCAGTTGTAAATCTTGCTTTGTCCCCTCCCAGAGTTAATCCTTGATATATTCATCCTAACCGACGACGGATTCTCTCTTCGACGGTTTTCCATCCAGATTTTGATAGATGTAATTACCCTTTTGTTCAGTTGGTATCTCTTTGATATGTTCATCCTAACCGATGACGGATATCCTCCTTGACATTTTCTAGGCAAGTCTATCCTTGATATGTTCATCGTAACAGGTGACGGATTTTCTTCCCTATCGAGTTTATCCTTGATATGTTCATCCTAATCGGTGACAGATACTCTCACCTTTGGTCTTCTGCCCAGTAACTGGTAGTTGTAAATCCTATTTTCTACAGTTTTCCCCAGCAAGGTTATTCTTACCCATTAACCGGTAATGAATACTCCCTCCTGGCGGTCCTCAGCGAGGCATCCTTGATATGTTCATCCTAACCAATGATGGGTGGTCTCTCTGTCAGATTTTTATTATCTCCTTACCCAGCAACAGGTAGTAGATAATAGATTTCTGTTCCTCCTGTGTTGAAGTTTATTTCTTCCCCAGTTGAGTTAAGTGCGCATTTCCTTAGTGAAATCGCTTTCCCCTGCATGAGTCGAGTACCTCAGTTTTATCCTGACTTACTCGTATCCCCTGAAGATGTTGTTGTTTCCCCGACTGAGTCTTTCCATTTTTTGTGGAATCCCTCTAGTCCCCCAGTAGTTTTAAGTCGTAGCCCGGCCTACGCATAACTCCTTTTTCCCCCAAAGTCTTTGTCTCCCCAGCGAGTTTTCCTTACGGAATGCATTATGCTCCTGCGGACTTTCGGTCTCTCTGAATTCTTTTTCCTTTGTGGCAATATTTCCCCACAAAGCATCAACTTCTACATTCATATCATATGCATCATGAGGTCTCTTAGGGACCAAAATTTGTTTCTATATGTTGTTATTTAAGCCCATTCTACTGAGTAGACCCGAAGATTTTAACCTTCACCTCCTCAGTTAGAATGTCCTTAAATAGGGGCAGTTGTAAGACCCCATTTGACCCTAAGATCCCTCATGCATTTCCTTCATAAGCATTAGCAGTGGGATCATGTCTTGGCATCCTCCTTACCCCTCTTTCATTGGGTTTGTTTTGGGAGAGATCACAAGGCACTTTGTGATTATATCATACTTGTATATTATCATTTTACTAACTAAAATACCAAAAATATGTCTTTGCATTTGCCTAACTCTTTTGTAGGAAGGGCATGATCTCATTGACTCATCAAGTTCACATCTAGGGTTTGAGACCCTCATGAACAAAGAGCACAACCAAGAATTGATTAAAGAATGTTTATGAGCATCATATATGAGTCCCAATGATCTCTACATGTTATATTGATCAAGATTTCTTCAAGAGTTTGAGGGTGATTTGCCTTGGAAATCCTAGTTTGACTAGGTATCTTGAGTAACTTCTCCAACAAGATATATCACCAATTGATCAAATTTCTCAAGGGATACTTCAAATTTCATCATCTTATTCATATATGATCTACCATGATCCAACAAAGTCAAGAGAATTGGAAATTAGCAAGTTGGTTGATGGTGGTTGGTCAGATGAATTCATCTGATCAAAACTGGGTCTCCCTAGACCCTATCTCCTACACTTTTCACCATATGAAAAGGATTCCAAGAGAAACCTTACTCTAAATGACATCCCAAACAACTTTCACGTTGATACCTAGAGCTAGTTTTTCTTGGAAAATCATTTTCTATGTTGAAACATTATAGGTCACTTTGTCTAAACCCTAATTTGAAAGTTAACTTCCCAAGGCCATAACTTGCTCATTTTTTATGAGATGAAATATTTCCAAGTTTCACAATCAAATTCAATGTGTCTACTTCAACTTTTATGTTTGTAGTGGGAGCTAATTCAACTTTTTTGAGCATGTGATATGAGGCTACATTATAGGTCACTTTTGACCTATACCATTGATCAAGTGATTTTTCCAAACTTCAAAAATGCATAACTCTATCATTTCAAATCCAAATGACATGAAATTGGTGACCATTTTGAAGGTATTTGAGATAGATACAACTTTGATGAAGACATGTTTCTCATTTGAAGCTCCTATAAAAAGTTAAGCAAGGTGGAATATTGAGACATATGGCTTGACACTTAGAAAAAATTTGATATGTCAAAAATTTCCAAACTTCCACCTAAACTTTATCCAAGATCCAAGCTCCAAATGAAAAAGTGTTGAACATGAAAGTTGTTCATCTTGATCTCACCTTTCCAAAGAGCTCAAGTTCATTCATTTAGGACAAAAAATGCATAGGTTGTGCATCGCTTAAACAGGCTGATATCATTTGGCATGGATCAAACTTCAAACATCAATGTGCATTTGCCTTGCAATCCAAGCTTACTCTAGAGCATCTGATCTTCAATTATGGACCTCAAATCATCATTTCATGGGCCTATGCGCGCCCATGCACCATTACATCATCATTTGCCAAAATTGGAAAGTGAAAGAGAGTGTGCAATTATCAACCAATTCAGCTATAAATAGAGCTTCAATTGCTCAGAAATGAACACACAATCGCACCAGCTTTGATCCCCCATTGCAAACCCTTAATTCTCAAAGGATAAGCCTGATAAATTCTCTTGAATTTGAGCTTGAATCTCCACTATTTTGGAATTCAATTCTCCAGGAATACATTGCTTCTAAACCATTCAATCCTTCTCCTGCAAGCAAGTGGAGTGAGTCCAAGCACAAGCAAGATCAAGATCCATCGAGTTCAGACCTCCATTGAAGGTATTTTTCAGAAATTTTAAACTCTTCGATTCTCTCAAATTCTTGCTCAATTCTTTTGATTCTTTGGTTGTCTGAAGTCCTACCAATGTAGGCAAGAAGATTGAGTTGCTTTGAGGTCAAATCGAAGCAACTCAGTTCATGTACCTCAAATTTCAATTCCATATATCTCTCAATATACTTGGAGTTTGAATGAATGGAGGTTAGATTCGAGCTCAGTGCCTTTTTTTCTTCAAGATCATGTCCTTGTTTTTCATTATGGTGATGGTTCATGGTGGACCAGTCAGGTGAGATCCACCGGAGAAGATGACAGGAGCTCTGGCTCCGGCGATGACTTGGCTAGCATCTGAACCACATGATCCTTCTCTCACGTTTTAATCCTGAACGTTGGTGTTAATTACCATATTTGCCACGCGCTGACTAAGATCCATTGTGGAATGCGCGCTAGGGACCATCAGATCTGCCACCTCAATTAATGAGGGAGATCTGATGGTCCACTTATTTTAGATTTTCTGAATTTCTATTTTAATTACATTTGTTTCAATAGTTCATATTAAATTCAATATTGATCCAAAAAATATGGGACTTTCACCAAACAATTTCAAATATTTTTCTCTTTCATATTCTGAATTAAAATTATTTTTTGGATCATTATTAATATTTTCAATGAATTAATTGATTTTGCATTTGTTTTTAATTGTTTAAAAATACTTTTCAATGTCCAAAAATTATGAAATTTTTTCTCCAAGGTCCTTTGACCTTGTTTGACCTATGATAAATCTAATGGCCATTTATTTGGTGTTTTGATGAGATTTTAGGAATTGGACAAAACATATTTGATTTAAATGCATTATTTTATTATTTTTAATTGAATAAATGTCAATTTAATTTTGTTGACCATTTGTATTGACTTGTATGAGTTTGCTTATTGTTGTTGGGCCTTGGTCAAGGTTGATTTGACTTTGTCAAGTTAATATCATTGGATTTAGGGGATTGATGGAATGTACATTCCATCTCCCAAAATGAATGAATGATATTAGTTTAATAAAAGTCCTCCTTTGACCAATTTGTGATCTCATTCATCCCCTTCCCACTTCATCTTATTCCTCTTCTTATTTCATTCATTTCATTTGGTCTATGACATCTCAAAGTCCTAATGCTAGTTGATTGAAAAATTGACATGAGTATGGATGAGATTAGGCCACACCTTTTGCATATTCTTTTTTGTGTGTGGTATGTTTCATGAGCATAGTCCATTATACTATGTCTCTAACATGCATTAACACCAAAATTCTATTGTCCGGCCTCAAATAGTTGTGACTTCTACATATGTCCAATTACGATTGCTTACATTAGCATTAAGTTTGTGACATTAAAGGCATAAGCATTCTAGTTAGTGAGATTGTAAGTCTCCCCTCTTTCATGGTATTGTGTGGAAGCTTGGCCTTCTTTCCTTCCTTTGGAAGATGTTTTGGTTCAAGGATCCATGCTTGTGATAAGTGGGTTGAGTGTTCTCCAAAGAATGTCTTGAAAAGCAAAAGCAAAACAAAACTAACCTCTAACCTACTAACTATTGACTTTTAATTTCAAGCTTTTACTTTAATGCAATTTATTTTTTGCATTTTATTTCATTTTCCATTGTACATATCATTCTAATTGTTTATGTTAATGTAATTTTCACTTTATCCATTTGGACCATATTGTGTGATATATTTTGTTTGTGTTACTTTGTTTGTTTGTGTGGCCTTTGACCATTAATGTACATAATAATCACAAAAACACTAAAAACTTTTGAGTGGACTGTTGGCTTGATCTTGGACAAATGGACTTAGAATCTAGGCAACCTCCCTAAGCTAAAGGACTTGGCCAATGCCATATTGTTGAAGAACCAAGTGCTTGCAATTTGAACTTCATCTGATACATCTTTGAAGATCTCTCTAAGATTCATCTGCTACATGATCATAGTGTAATTGTTATTTTGAACCTGTGACTTGTGGAGTTCATCATTTACATGGGTTATTTCTGAAGAAGATCATGGAATGGATAAGATTGGATGAGGCCATCTTTATTTGATGCCTTGCTCTTCAAGATAATAGAATTGTGCATTTGTGTGTTGCTTGATTCTAAAAGTCCAAGGGAATTCTGGGTTTCTATTGACATTTTTGTCTATTGGATTGCTACCCATTTGGTCAGATCTTTTCAACTCTAAACTTTTAAATTTTGTGCATAGGGTAGTCTCTTCATCTTCTCCCCATTTCTTTAATTTCAAAAGCTCTCCCTCCATTTTTAAAAACCTTCTTCGTGTGAACCATTTTTGTTCTAAACTTTGACCACTTTTGAAAAAAAGATAGAAACTTTGGCCTTATGCCATTGCATTTTCAAACTTATTTTATTAAATCAAACTTGTAAATAGACTTAACTATACTTGACTTAAACTTTCAAAAAGCCAAAAAGAACTAACTCATTCAAACCATTTTAGGCCTTTGTGCCTTTCAAACGTAAAATTTGTTAAAATCAATGCATCCATTTTAAAATTTGTATCACGAACTACGAGGTTTTGATCCCTCATTTTTATGTTGGTACGTAGGCACGAGACCGAAGGTCTTGTCAAACACAAAAATATAATTAAGGAATTCTTTCCTCGTCCCCCCATCCTTGTTGTTTGAAAACATCACTTTGTACAAAATACATATGCACACAAAAAGGGCTCCCTAGGAGTACCTAGGACACTTTGGGTGCTAACACCTTCCCTCTGTGTAACCAACCCCCTTACCTGTGATCTCTGACTTTTATTAGTTTTTATTTGAAAACTTCTTACTATTTGGGTTTTGTTCGTACTTTTTCCCTTTTCCCTTGGAAACAATAAAAGCGCGATGGCGACTCTTGTTAATTAATCTCTAGCTTGTCAATAGCTTGATGATCATGAATTTCCCGCTACATGTGTTCCCAAAGAGTGTAGAAGATGGTTCAGTTGGTAAGAAGGTGGATGTGCCTGCAGTAGATCCGATTAATGCTTCAAAGTGTTAGTCGGGTGAATCCAACGGTTTAAAGCCTAACGATGATGAAGAGGTACTCCGGCTAATTAAGAAGAGTGAATTCAATATGGTGGAGCAGCTGCTCCAAACTCCCTCCAAAATTTTAGTGTTGTCTTTGCTTATGAACTCTGAAGCGCACAGAGAAGCACTGCAAAAAGTATTGGAGCAAGCTTATGTAGAGCATGATGTTACGGTGGGTCAGTTCGATCATATTGTGGCTAACATCACTTCCTATAACAATCTTAGCTTTTGGGATGAGGAACTCCTTGAGGAGGGTAGAAATCACAACTTGGCATTGCACATTTCAATGAACTGCAAGGAAGATGATCTATCAAATGTATTGGTTGACACTGGCTCTTCATTGAACGCACTCCCAAAATCAACTATGTCAAGATTGTCGTATCAAGGAGCACCGATGAGACATAGTGGCATGATCGTCAAAGCTTTTGACGGTTCTCGCAAGACTATGATTGGTGAAGTGGACATTCCAGTGAAGATAGGTCCGAGTGATTTCCAAATTACTTTCCAAGTAATGGATATCCACCCAGCCTATAGATGCTTGTTAGGAAGGCCATGGATACATGAGGCAGGAGCTGTTACGTCAACTCTACATCAGAAGTTGAAGTTTGTCAAGAATGGTACGCTGGTTATTGTCGGCGGGAAGAAGGCTTTATTGGTAAGCCACTTGTCGTCTTTCTCTTATGTAGAAGTTGAGGATGAGATTGGAACTCCGTTCCAAGCTCTATCTATTGCTGAAGAAAGGAGAGTTAAGGCACTTATGTCCTTGTTTAAAGACGCGAAGATTGTTGAAGACGGTATTTCTGATCCGTGGGGACAGATGGTAGAGGTCGCCGAAAACAAGGGCAGAGCCGGTTTGGGATTCCAACTAGGTTCATTTGTGATTAGAGTAAAAGATGTACAAAATAGTTTCCGTAGCGGAGGGTTCATTCATGGTAATGAACAACACTTAGCTGATGTGATCGAGGGTGATAAAGATGAAGACTACACCAATTTTGTGACGCATGGAAGAGCTTGCAACAATTGGACTGTTGTTAATGTTCCTACTATTGTGCATCGTTCTAAGTAATTGCTTTTAATATTTCTGAAAATCCTTCTTCTATGCCTAATGGATAAGTAAACATTGTTTGGAATTTCAAATTTGATCAGCAATAAATATAATTCTATTCATCCACATCTATGATGTTTTATTGTTACTTTTTGCTTTTTCTGAAAATGGTAATCACAAAAAAACATAAATAAATAAATAAATAATAATTTGTCCATCTGCATAATATTTGGTCAGAATTCACTTCTCTAAAATCAAAATATCAAATTATTATGCAGGTTGGTTTCTAAATCCATTGAATACAGTGATCCTACTCCTTCACTAAACTTTGAATTCCCTATGTTTGAGGCTGAGGGAGAAAGTGATGAAGAAGTATCTGATGAATTATCTCATCTACTTGAGCACGAGGAAAAATCCATTCAGCCATTCGAAAAGCCGATTGAGTTAGTCAACTTGGGTTCTGAGGATGATGTGAAGGAAGTCAAGATTGGGTCTCGACTGTGTCCAGACGTTAAGAAGGGGTTGATTGATCTTCTTCGAGAGTATTCAGATGTATTTGATTGGTCCTATCAAGACTTGCCTGGTTTGGATTCTGAGATTGTGGAGCATAGATTTCCGTTGAAGCCAGAATGCCCGCCAGTCAAGCAGAAGTTGAGGAGGACTCATCCTGATGTGGCAGTAAAGATCAAAGAAGAAGTGCAGAAGTAGATTGATGTCGATTTCCGTGTTACTGCTGAGTATCCGTAGTGGGTGGCCAATATTGTGCATGTTCCTAAGAAGGATGGAAAAGTCCACATGTGTGTTGACTATAGAGATTTGAATAAAGCCAGTCCAAAAGATGATTTCCCTTTGTGTTTATTTCTCTTCCGATCCTCTGGCTGAATCTAAATCAGTCTTCTGACTTAATCTGGAGTTTCGATCCTTTGGCTGAATCTATACTCAATTTAGTCCTCTGGTCGGATGTTAATTTTGATCCTCGGGCTGGATACTGTTTCAATCTTCTGGCTAGATCTTCTTCGATCTTCTGGCTAGATCTCCTTTGTTTCGATTCTCTGGCTGAATCTATTTTCTTTGATTCTCTGGCTAAATCTATTTCGATCTTCTGGCTAGATCTGAGTTGTTTCGATTCTCTGGCTGAATCTGTTTCCGGTCTTCGGGCTAGACCTGACTTCGATCTTCTGGCTAGATCTTCTTCAATCTTCTGGCTAGATCTCCTTTGTTTCGATTCTCTGGCTGAATCTATTTCCAGTCTTCGGGCTAGACCTGACTTCGATCTTCTGGCTAGATCTTCTTCGATCTTCTGGCTAGATCTGAATTATTTCGATTCTCTGGCTGAATCTATTTCGATCTTCTGGCTAGATCTGAATTATTTTGATGATAAATTCCCATCATCAGGATCTCACATTTGGGGCATGCGCTGGTTGACCCTCTTTCGAAATCTACAGTCTTCATGTTAGATATGCAGCTTCGAGAATATCCCACTTTTGGGCTTCGTACATATTCTTCAGGCTAGAACATGTTATAACGACTCTTCGATTAGACTTTGTTTTTTTAATGCGATCCGCGGGCTGGATCCTCTTGTAGGTTGATTTTCTGTTGAGCTGTCAATCTATTCCTCCAACTGGCTTGCTGGGGAAATAACGCTCGTAGTCGACTCTCTGGCTGAATCTTCGAAATGACCCTCAGGCTGGATCTCTGGAAAACGATTCTCAGGCTGAATCTTCAAAATGACCCTCATGCTGGGTCACACACACACTTGATCCTCTGGCCGAATCTCATGACTTTGGTTGTAAAGTAATTTTTCAGTCTGCTTTGAAGAACCTGTTTATCAACTTATGTGTATGTTTGATATGCATGCAAATGCAAATGCAAATGTTATGCATGGTGCAAAAGAAAAAAGAAATCTGCTTGGGGAAGCAACTCTGGCAGGGAGCGGATCGCTGTATCAATCCTTGAATGCTCTGTGGGGAACGATCCGTTTGCCGGGACCGGGGGGGCACCGAAAAAAAATCGGCCTTTTTTGAAAAGTTGACCTTGCTGGGGAAGTATCAACTATGGAAACTTTGCTTGACGAGGCTCTGCGAGGAGAGTCTGTGAGGAAAGCACTTCCTGGGGAAATATCGTAGGAATCCACCTTTGCTGGGGATATGAACTTGTTAATCATCCTCAGGCTGGGGATTAAAACAAATCTGTTAAAAAAATAATCTGTTGGGGACGAGATGAACACTGGGAACACCACCCTCTTGTCTGTTGGATATGCGACTACTCCGCTGTTGCTGGGAAGATACAGTATGGCACTATCGACTCCGTTGGGGATATACAGTCTGGATACTGTCAACTCTACTGGGGATATACAGTCTGGATACTGCCAACTCTACTGGGGATATACAGTCTGGATACTGTCAACTCTACTGGGGAACCTGCTCTGCAGAGGAGAGGCTTTGTCAACCGCTTGGGGGTGAGGATTCATGACTTGGCATCCGGTTCCTGTGACCTGTAACCAAAAAATACACGTATGCCCGGGGGAATTACTCGGTTTGAATTCACCGTCCGGGATTAAGCACATTCAAAGCAATTTTGACTGTTTTCCTGCGCAAGTCATCTGCAAAAGCCACCATTACATTCAGATGCAATATGTTTCCTCAAGAATTCAGACATCTTTTGCAAACAAACTGATAAATGAAAAGTAAAGAGGCTTTTTAACTGAATTATTCGACTTTTGTTGGTTGAAAAATTTGTGCCAGGAATAGGCGAGTACATCAGGAAGTTGATCCCTGGAAAGAGGCGATCGCTATAAATTGAACAAGAGAAACTATGCTAATGGCAATATGGAAACGGGGTCCCACCGAGTTTCGACTCTGCTATGGCTCGAATGTCCTCAAGACGCTCTGCTCATCTTGCTTTATGAAGTGGATGATTAGTCGATCTTTTACCTTCGAAGATTGCCGGATTGAATGAAACGGTGATATAACACGGATGAACTTAGATCGCAGTTATTCGCTTATTCCCTAACTTTTGCATGGACCGCCCTTTTGGGTTTTCAATCCACCGGGATACCCTTTTTTGCCTGAGCCGCCCTTTCGGGTTTTCGACTCACCGGGTGAACATTTTTTTTTTATATCCCTAATTTTTGCCCGAACCTCTTCATTCTTTTTTTTTTGTTCGTCGGGATGCCCCTTTTTTGCCTGGACTATTCTTTTTACTGTCCAGCGGGTCTATTTTATGCGAAGTATTTTTTAATTGCGTCTGAGTTGACAGGGGACGGGAAGTCTTCGCCATCCACGGTTGTTAGCATCAGAGCTCCGCCAGAGAAAACTCTTTTAACCACGTATGGACCCTCGTTGTTCGGCGTCCATTTGCCCCTGTGATCTGTGTTGGGAGGAAGAATTCTTTTGAGTACCAATTCACCGACTCGATACTCCCGAGGGTGCACTTTCTGATCAAACGCTCTCTTCGTCCGTCTCTGATATAGCTGGCCATGGCATATAGCTGCTAGTCTCTTTTCCTCAACTAGGCTTAGCTGATTGTATCGAGAACGGACCCATTCTGCTTTGTCCGGCTTCATTGTTGGTGCAGGGAAAAGTTATTCTGGCACAAAATGGCATATGAACCCCCTCCGGTGTGATCAACACTGCACCAACTCCGCGACCATTGACGTTGACCGCCCCATCAAACATCATAATCTATTTGGATTCAGGGTCAGGCCCCTCCTCCGGGAGTGGTTCCTCGCAATCTTTCGATTTGAGAAACATGATGTCCTCATTAGGAAAGTCGAACCTCATAGGTTGGTAATCATCAATCGGTTGCGCAGCAAGATAGTCTGACAAGACACTTCCTTTGATGGCTTTTTGTGAAGTGTATTGGATGTCATACTCTGTCAGCATCATTTGCCACCTAGCAACCCTGCTGGCTTTTCAAAAATATACTTGACTTGATCCATCTTTGATATCAATAGAGTCGTGTGAGTCAACATATACTGTCTTAGTCGGCGAGCAGCCCATGCCAAAGCGCGGCAAGTTTTCTCGAGCAGTGAGTATCTTTGTTCACAGTCGGTAAACTTTTTGCTAAGGTAGTATATTGCATGCTCTTTTCGACCTGACTCGTCATGCTGACCGAGCACACAATCCATTGACCTTTCTAACACAGTCAAGTACATGATCAACGGTCTTTTCCTCTCGGCCTGTAGACTGGCCCCGATCTTGATCTCTTTCTTGTCGTCTTCGGTACCAATGTTGATGGTCTCAACCACCTCCTGATAAGGTGTGATAGCTCGGTCCTCCTGTTTCAACAACCTGGCTAACTCCTCAGGCAATTCACAATTTTCTTCAACCCCTTCTTCGGCTTGATAGATAGGATTGTCGAAGTCATACTTGGCCATAGCAGTGTCGTTAGCAGTGAGATCCGGGTGATCAGTTTTACGAGGTGTTTTTTGGAAAGAAAAACGAAAAAGAAACATTGCCGTTTTTGTAAAAGTAAAAATAATTGAAAGAAAGAGAACACAAAATTGTTTGCAAAAGCTGTCCTTTGTTGATGATGAAAATAATTGTGAAATGTAACTAAATGGATGGCCCTACAGGTGAGTCATTACACCTTGGTCAAAGTGTAAGACTTTGTTATGCATGTGATAAAAGGAAAATAATAAAAATTACTCCTTTAGTAGAGTAAACCGGACGACTTTTTCAGACGACCAATTGTCGAGCTTTTCTCGTGGGACACACGGGCGAATCCAGCTATCTAAGTCACAGTCGTTGTCAGCCTTGTCTTCATCTGCAGCATTGACGGTGTGGGGAGAAACCAAACCCCCGCCGGCTTCATTCTTCTGAGACCCCGGAGTATACCCCAATCCAAACTTGTCTTCTTTTATGATTGGCTCCACAAATTTGCCCCAGCCTTGGACATTACCAGCCTTAACCACTTCAATAGCTTGCTTGTATGAAGAGATAGAAGTCTCGACCTTCTCAGACTCAGGTGAAAAGACAGTTTCGGGCGCGACCTCACTGATGTTTATGGCTTCGAAGCCCTGACACAGCATCTCATGCATCTCGCCATCCATCTCCACATACTTAAATGTAGACAGGTGGCTAACAAAAATATCCTCTTCACCATAGACGGTGACGATCTGACCTTCTAGTCCATATTTGAGCTTCTGGTGGAGAGTAGAAGTAACAGCACCGGCAGCATGAATCCAGGGTCGACCTAGCAGACAACTATAGACAGGCTGGATATCCATCACATAAAAGGTACTCTTGAATACCTGCGGTCCAATCTTAACTGGCAACTCAACTTCGCCACAAACAGCTCGCTTAGAGCCATCAAAAGCCCTTACAACTAAATTACTCGGCCTCAGGGTGGCGTCATCGCAATCCAACTTCATTAAGGCTTTCTTTGGGAGAACATTCAGAGAAGAACCTGTATCAACCAAAACATGGGAAAGCACCATCCCTTTGCATTCCATTGTGATATGCAAGGCTTTGTTGTGATTCCTGCCCTCAGATGTTAGGTCATAATCGATGAAACCTAGTGCATGGCTAGTGTGTACATTCGAAACTACCGACTCCAGTTGGTCAACAGTTATCTCTGGGGGAACATAAGCCATATTCAGTACTTTCAACAAGGCTGCTCTGTGTGCCTCATATCACATCAATAGTGAGAGAATGGAGATCTTTGAGGGTGTCTGATTTAGCTGGTCGACTACCTTGTAGTCACTTTTCTTGATAATCCTCATAAACTCATCCACTTCCTTCTCGAATGCGGTCTTAGGAGGAGCTTTCTCGGTAGTAACCTCTTCGGTGGATACCTGTTTTCCTTTAGCCTTGGCAGCTGCCTCAGCTTCAGCATTCGTGCGCAATGTTGATGGTGCAAATAGGCGTCCACTGCGAGTGAAGCCACCAATTCCTCCAACATTGTCTACAGCGGAGCTACCAATGTCAATGTCTTCTTCGTTAACTTTCTGCCCCTGGTAGTAGATATCAGACCCATAGTGCCACGGGATAGCACTGCCTTTCTCATACGGAACAGGTCCTGGTACCGTGATGGTGATCGGACCAATCAAAGTCGGTTGAGGGTTGTCAGAGTAAATTGGTGTTGGACTTTCTGGGAAATATATTGTTGTCGGAGCGAGTCTCTCGGGAACATATATTTCTTCAGGAGTGAAATAAAACGTTATTGTCGACACATCATTCTTCACTGGACGAGTCTGATCGAACTGAAGACAACCTTCATCTATCAGTTGCTGAATACCCCTTCTCAAACTATCACATCCGTTCTCGGCGTCTTGACAATTTCTGCACTCTTCCCCACAGCCCGGGAAAATCCGTCCTTTCAAGAGTCGGTCTTTGACCACCGATAGTGAAGTCTTCACTTTAGTCACATCAGAAACCAAATTCAAAGTTTTCCCACTATCAACAGCATTAATCCTCTGCCCGCCGTGAGCTAGCATCGGGTTTTGGATAACATTAGGCACCGGAGAAAAATTAATGGCCTGGGCATCTCTTAAATCTTGTACCTTTAGCTGGAGAGCCTTGCAATTTTCTGTAGTATGGCCAGGTGCATTGGAGTGAAAAGCACATCTGGCGTTGACATCATAACCTCTAGGCAGATTGTTGGGATCGACCGGTGGGGCCAGAGTTCTCAACGTAACCAAATTCATGTCAATCAGCTTAGGAAGTAATACAGAATAAGGCATTGGGATTGGCTCAATGACCCAGTCCGCCTGCCTTGGACGTTGTTGATAGGGTCTCTGCTGACTCGGATTACCTCCTTGTTGTTGATTGTTGTACCTGGGTTGCTGTTGCGGATGATACTGCGGTTAAGGAACAAGTGTTGGAATAGTGATTGCGGCCACTTGATCTTGATAATAATTAGGGCGTCCTTTGCCCCTACCTCTGTCGGCATATACAACGCTCGTCTCACCTTCTCTTCTTCGCTGACCGTTACCAGCAAACGGTTTCTTGGAAGCACTATTGTCTTGGATTTGGCCCATCTTCAACAGACACTCGATCCTTTCTCCAGCAATCACTATCTCTGCAAAGCTGATTGACGGGCAAGCAGCCAATCTCTCGATATAATTGCCTTGAAGAGTGTTCATGAACATGTCCGCCATCTCCCTTTCAGACATAGGGGATTGGACGGACGCAGCGATTTGTCTCCAACGCTGAGCATATTCTCTAAAGGTCTCCTTGGCAGTCTGAGACGTTCCTTGCAACAAGTCCAATTTGGAGCCATGTCCAAGTTGTATTGATATTGCTTGACAAAAGCCTCTGCCAAGTCTTTCCAGCTCTTGATGGTAGTACGAGACAAATGAGAATACCATTCACGAGAAGCTCCAGTTAAATTGTCTTCAAAATAGTACATCCACAGCTTTTCATCTTCAGTGTGAGCTCCCAACCTTCCCAGATAAGATTGGAGATGAGTGCATGGGCAAGAAGCCCCGTTGTATTTCTCAAAAGTAGGGGGTTTGAACTTGTAAGGGATCCTTACTCCCTGAACCAGACCAAGATTGGTGACATCAAAACCTAAGGAATTTTGAGACTCCAAAGATTTGAGCTTCTCAGCAAGCTCATCCATACGGCGAGTGGTCTCGAGGGCCTCGTCGTGCAAAGAAAATTGATCATACTGACAATCTTCAGTAACGGGGCGCCCGTTAATCCAAATCCCTTGATTCACATTGTACCTTCCGCCAATACCATTCCCAACATTTCCCGTGTTGCCAACATTACCCGGGTTTCCATCAACATTTGCGTTACTCGCGTTTCCAGTGTTCACAGGGTTATCAGCGTTCCCAGGGTTACCAGGGTTCCCCTCAGCACTTGGTATTTCCACCTCTGGATCGGGCCTCGGTTGCTCAACCAATTCCTTCAGCTTCGCTTGGCCTTCTGCCATACCAGTCATCA
The DNA here is from genome assembly GCF_024323335.1 of Lathyrus oleraceus. Taxonomy (NCBI): domain Eukaryota; kingdom Viridiplantae; phylum Streptophyta; class Magnoliopsida; order Fabales; family Fabaceae; genus Lathyrus; species Lathyrus oleraceus. Next base: position 12,837,861 of record NC_066585.1, on the reverse strand, counting down.
ATGTCATGAACTAATCCATCATTTCACGCATATCATCCAGTTCTTTCTGTATCTGGTCCATTGCTAGTCGTGGACGGTTTTCCTTTGTCGGGTACCTGTGAACTCGCTTGGGACCAATAACTGCAGCAACAGGGAACAAACATTAGACACTGCGGTGACACCTGCAAAACAAACAAGGGTTAGTATGCATGGTATGCGATGCACTTCTTATTCGATTTTAAGGCCCCCTCTTAAAAAGGGAATACCCTGCAAATGAATAAGCATGAGATGTAGGATGCAAATATGAAGATGATGTTATGCAATGCAATGGCATGTCAATCAGAATTGTTGGATCCGCTTGAACATCTGTTAGGTTGCACTGCCTGGAGAGAAATTAAGAGGATCAAGCAAAGCACACCAAACAAAGGTCATGGGATGGATCATGTTATCCTTAATATCAACCATCTATTTTTGGTGGATTATGGTTTACACCTTATCAACACCCAAGTTTCATTGATATTAAGGATACCTGAACGGATCAACCATGAATCAAGGGTTTGTTGCAAGTCACGAGCATGGAGTTTAGGTTAAGAACCACCCAAAGGGAGTGTACTAAGGTTTAAACCTGCCAAACATGTTCTACAAAAGGTTCCCATAGTCATAATCCCATCTTTCGGATATTATCGGAGGAACGACTACACGTATTCCAAAAATATTCTCAAGAGACACTCTTATGAGTGTAGTATCGCGTAACAATCGTATCAAATCTTACACTTGAACGACTTTCGCACTACGTCCTACGAATAGGCCAAGATGGGTTTGGTAAACTAAGGTCCTTGGCTTCTAAGGTCTATATTGGAAAAAGTAATGTCTAACCACAACTTACTTGTGTGACATTATTGATCTCAACATGACCTCCACCAAGTGAATGGACTTGCAAGTCAACTTGCTAAGGAATAACTCCACACAAGTCAACAAGACTATCCTATTCTCCTATCCTAAGTGCACTCGAGTTCGGGTATAGAACTCATCTCACAAACAGAACCAGCAGATACGGCAGTCATATGTACACAATGCAATAAAGCAGGTAAATGTTGAAAGATAAATAACTGTACAAAAGAATAAACACCCAATAAACAAACAACCTACAAAAGCTAGGAGGGACTCGCTTAGGGAAACCGGGTCCCCAGCAGAGTCGCCAGCTGTCGCAACCTGAAAAAATGGAATGCAAAAAAAAACAACCGGCGAAGAAAGACAGGAGAGTCGCCACCGTGCGTTATTTATCCCAAAGGAGGGAAAGGAAACGCTCGAAGTAAACCTGGAAAAAGGAAAGGACAAGACAGGGTCTCGCAACCAAATCTTGGGTTCGGGAGTCGATTATACGAAGGGAAGGTATTAGCACCCCTACGCATCCGTAGTACTCTACGGGATCCACTTTTGTAGTTCTTGTCTAAAGGGTGTGGGTTTATCTAATGTGTTATTTACTAAAAAAAAGGGGTCAAAAGAAAATGACTCGCACGGATGTCGCATCCACTGCATACGTATCTCATCTAAATATGAGAATCAGAGTCTTCGTAGCTCGGCTACCTAGGGGTTAAGGGTAATTGTGCTCGCTAAGACATCGCGTCTTATGCCTACGTATCTCATCTGGAATGAGAATCAGAGCAAGTCGTAGTTCGGCTAACTACGGGGTTATGGATTCGGTTTTGGACGAACGACGTTACTACGCAATCTACCGGATGCTCGACCTTTGGAGACTTACTCGCCTGTAGTAAAAGGAGTTAACGTGTTCATAGGAGAAGAAAAATCAATGAGTTGGTAGGGTTAGGGATGCTCATGCAAAAAGGCAGTCCTTGACGAAGGAACCGCGCTACCTGTGGGGATACGAACACATACAAAACAAACATGTATAAAGTAAATGTGCCAACAAGGCAATCAGAATAAATCTCCCAAATGGTATCCCACAAGCAAAGTGGAATATCCAGCGAGCTATCCCTGCAAAAGTCATGTGAGCCTTCACAAAAACTCAACAAAAGGGTTAGTGAAACATGATAAGCATTTTTTTCATGGATAACAGTATGGTTTCAGAAACCTCAAACCTTGTGGCATACACTTCAGAAATTAAACGATTAAGCATTCAAGGCATTATTTATACATTCATACATAATTATGAACCCGTGGGCAAAAACTTAATGAAATTCATCCATCATACCTCAAACATTCAGAGTATTCAACTTCAAAGCAGTTACTTTAAGAAATTGATCTCATTTAAAGAAATATCAACAGTGGTTTGAAAAACGGTAAGCCCTAAATGTGGAGCATTATTGGTTCTCCCCAAGCAGATGGTGTGATCCCTGTTTCATCCCCGGCAGCTTTTCGGCATCCTAGTTTGTTGGTTTCCCCAGCCAAGTTTGTTAGCCTCCCTTGAGTTGTAGGCGTGTTCTTCCAGCAGTTTGTATGGCTTCGGTAGAACTTTGTTTCCCGCAAGTCATCATCAGATTCTTCCCTAACCTCAGTGTTAGCCCTGATTCTAAATAGCTATTATGATTATCTCCCCTACAGGGTTGTCTCCCATTTGATATGGTGTTGACCTAGAATTCCCCGCAAATTTGATAGTAGTTTCCTTAGTGGATCCCGTCCTTTCTTCCCCAATTAGGAATGAGCCTTTGAGATGTTTTGATCTTTTCTCCAGGGGTTGTTTCCCTCTTGTGCGGATCGATCGAGAATTGTATCAATGATTCAAATCAGCGACATTTGTATCTTTTGCGATCGTTTTGTCAGCATAATCATCATATACATATACATACACATATACATTCATAAATTTCATTATTGCATTATTGCACTTTGTGATTCATTGTTATTTTGATCCTTTACTATGGTTGTATACTTTTTTTCTCCATGCAGGTTTGGTTTGTCTGTCCTCTTTTAATAGTAGAGTGTCAGCCCCTTAAGCAGAAAGACTTTAACCTTTCTCCTTTCCCCCAGTGAATTATTTCCTCGTGGACGATTATATTTCAGTTTCCTCCCAAGTTGATTTTATGGATGGAACCACTCCCCTTGAGTTATATCCTAATTGGGTTGAGTCTTGATTGATCGTTTCTTTCTGGATCTTACCTAGATGATGATTTTGGTCCCCTAAGAGTCTATTACCCTGTAACTGGTAATATTCTTCTTAGTTTGCAGTTTGTTACTTCTACCCAATACCCGGCAAGAGTAACCCGTTTCTCCCCAGCGGATTTATTTTCACGTTTCCCCAAGAAAATTATCCTTGATATGTTCATCTTAATTGATGACAAATATTTTCTTCCCCTGCTTTGAGTTTATCCTTGATATGTTCATCTTAACCAGTGACAGATATTCTATCTTTGGTATTCTACCCTGTAAAAACGTAGTTGTAATTCCTATTTCTTCCCCAGAGAGTTAATCCTTGATATGTTCATCCTAACCGGTGACAGGTCTCCTAAGAACACGTTAACTCCTTCTACTACAGGCGAGTAAGTCTCCAAAGGTCGAGCATCCGGTAGATTGCGTAGTAACGTCGTTCGTCCAAAACCCAATCCATAACCCCGTAGTTAGCCGAACTACGGCTTGCTCTGATTCTCATTCTAGATGAGATACGTAGGCATAAGACGCGATGTCTTAGCGAGCACAGTTACCCTTAACCCCTAGGTAGCCGAGCTACGAAGACTCTGATTCTCATATTCAGATGAGATACGTATGCAGTGGATGCGACATCCGTGCGAGTCATTTTCTTTTGACCCCTTTTTTTTAGTAAATAACACATTAGATAAACCCACACCCTTTAGACAAGAACTACAAAAGTGGATCTCGTAGAGTACTACAGATGCGTAGGGGTGCTAATACCTTCCCTTCGTATAATCGACTCCCGAACCCAAGATTTGGTTGCGAGACCCTGTCTTGTCCTTTCCTTTTTCCAGGTTTACTTCGAGCGTTTCCTTTCCCTCCTTTGGGATAAATAACGCACGATGGCGACTCTCCTGTCTTTCTTCGCCGGTTGTTTTTTTTCGCATTCCATTTTTTCAGGTTGCGACACTCTGCCACACATTGATACGTTGGTAGATAATATAGCTAAATTCAAAGTCTTTTCGTTTATGGATAGATTATACGAATATAATCAGATCAAGATGGCACTCGAAGATATGGAGAAGACCATATTCATTACACCTTGGGGAACATTCTGTTATAGAGTGATGCCTTTCGGTTTAAAGAATGCTGGTGCAACTTACCAAAGAGAAATGACTACTCTTTTTGATGATATGATGCATAAAGAGATCGAAGTTTATGTGGATGATATGATTGCTAAATCCATTGATGAAGAAGAACATGTTGAGCATTTGTTGAAGCTATTCCAGCGTTTGAGGAAGTATAAACTCCGCTTGAATCTCATTAGGTGTACATTTGGTGTTTGTTATGGTAAGTTGTTGGGCTTTATTGTCAACGAGAAGGGTATTGAAGTTGATCCTGCCAAGGTCAAAGTAATATAAGAGATGCCTGCGCCTAAAACTGAGAAGCAAGTCAGAGGTTTTCTCGGCCGCTTGAATTATATCTCAAGATTCATTTCACACATGACTTCCACATGTGCGCCTATATTCAAGCTTTTTCGGAAAGATCAGTCTTGTGATTGGACCATGGATTTCCATAAGGATTTTGACAGTATTAAAGAGTACCTGCTTGAGCCTCCGATTTTGTCTCCGCCTGTTGAAGGAAGGCCATTGATCATGTATTTGACTGTGCTTGATGAGAGTATGGGTTGTATGTTAGGTCAGCAAGATGAATCTAGAAAGAAAGAATATGCAATTTACTATCTCAGTAAGAAATTCACCGATTATGAAACTCGGTATTCTATGCTTGAGAAGACTTGTTGCGCATTGGCTTGGGCTGCTAAGCGTCTGCGTCAGTATATGTTGAATCATACCACTTGGTTGATATCCAAAATGGATCCAATCAAGTATATTTTTGAGAAGCCTGCTTTAACTGGGAGGATTGCCTGTTGGTAGATGTTGTTATTCGAGTATGATGTCGAATACCGATCTTAGAAAGTTATTAAAGATAGTGCTTTGGCTGACCATTTGGCTCACCAACCAATTGAAGATTACCAGTCAGTGCAACATGACTTCCCTGATGAAGATATCTTGTACTTCAAAATTAAAGATTATGATGAACCATTGCTTGAAGAAGGGCCAGAACTTGGTTCTCGTTGGGGCATGGTATTTGATGGAGTTATTAATCAGTATGGTAATGGCATTGGGGCAATGATTATTACTCCTCAAGGCACGCATTTTCCGTTTACATCTAGATTGACTTTCAAGTGTATAAACAATATGGCTGAGTATGAAGCTAGCATTATGGGGCTTGAAGAGGCCATTGATCTCAGAATCAAGTATTTGGACATCTATGGAGATTCAACTTTGGTTATGAATCAGATCAAAGGTGAATGGGAGACGAATCAACCCGGTTTGATACCGTATAGAGATTATGCGAGAAGGATTTCTATTTTCTTTACAAAGGTTGAATTTCATCATATCCCTCGAGATGAAAACCAGATGGTAGATGCTCTTGCAATGTTGGCTTCAATGATTGTGGTGAAGTATTGGAATAAAGTTCCCAATTTGACCGTGATGCATTTTGATAGGCCAGCTCATGTGTTTGCTGTTGAAGAGATCAAAGATGAAAAATTGTGGTATTATGATATCAAATGTTTTCTCCAAAGTCATATTTACCCATCTGGGGCATCTTTGAAAGATAAGAAGACTTTGAGAAGACTAGCCAACAACTTCTACCTGAATGGTAATGTGCTTTACAAGAGAAACTTCGATATGGTTCTGCTCAGATGCGTGGATAGACATGAAGTAGACTTATTGATGACTGAAGTCCATGAAGGTTCCTTTGGTACTCATTCCAATGGACATGTTATGGCAAAGAAGATGTTGCGAGCAGGTTTCTATTGGCTGACAATGGAATCTGACTGTTGCAAGTTTGTGAAGAAGTGCCACAAGTGTCAAATATATGCAGATAAGATTCATGTTCCTCCGACACTATTGAATGTCGTTTCCTCTCCATGGCCCTTCTCCATGTGGGGAATTCATATGATTGGCATGATTGAGCCTAAAGTTTCGAGCGGGCATCGTTTCATTCTAGTGGCTATTGACTACTTCACAAAGTGGATTGAAGTGGCATCGTATGCAAATGTAACCAAGCAAGTTGTTGTAAAGTTTATCAGGAATTAGATTATATGCCGTTATGGTGTGCCGAGTAAGATCATTATTGATAATGGATCAAACTTGAACAACAATATGGTGGAAGCTCTCTACAAAGACTTCAAGATTGCACATCATAATTCTTCTCCCTACAGGCCTTAGATGAATGGGGATGTTGAAGTTGCAAACAAGAACATTAAGAAGATCATCCAGAAGATGGTTGTGACGTATAAAAATTAGCATGAGATGCTCCCATTTGCTTTTCATGGGTATCGTACATCCATCCGCACTTCAACAGGGGCAACCCCTTTCTATCTTGTTTATGGCATGGAAGTTGTGCTCCCCGTAAAGGTTGAGATCCCATTATTGCGTGTCTTAATGGAAGCCAAGTTGACTGAAGTTGAATGGTGTCAGACCAGATTTGATCATTTAAATTTGATTGAAGAGAAGAGGTTAACTGCCATGTGTCATGGTCAGCTATATCAGTAGAGGATGAAGAAAGCTTTTGATATAAAGGTCATGCCTCGTGTATTCAGAGAAGGTGACCTTGTGCTCAAGAAGATTCTATCTTTCAAACCAGATGCTAGGAGCAGATGGACTCCTAATTATGAAGGCCCATATGTTGTTAAGAGAGCCTTTTCAGGCGGTGCTTTGATTCTTACAACTATGGGTGGTGAAGAGTTCACTCGTCCTATGAATACAAATGCAGTCAAGAAATACTTCACCTAAAAGAAAAGAACAACTCGCTAAGTTGAAAACCCGAAAGGGCGGCTTAGATAAAAAAAGAGTGTCTCGGTGTATTGAAAACCCGAAAGGGAGATCCAGGGAAAAGTTAGAGACATAAAACAGAATGAATTAACCTGATAAACTGAGTACCCCACCTTAGGGCAATTTATGCAAAAATCAGGGATTATAGGAAGTAACTGCGTCCTGCAAATCTTCAGTTTTGAAGACATTCTTGAGCAAGTTGGTCAAGTCTATTTCCTCATCCCCAGTAGAGCGGCCGAGAGCATGGTGGATATCAAGAGTTGGTAGAAGGATTAGTGATCATTGTATTCAATGTTACCTTTTTCCATGTAAATTACCATTTTTCAACTTTTGTAAAGATCCATGGAGTCTTGTCATTTACAAAATACCATCCTATTAAATAAAGTTGAACTTTTTATCCAATTGTTTCTACTCTTATTTATTATTCAGCCAAATAGATTTAAATTTTATAGTGATCATTTTTGAAATTAAAATTTAAATCAAAATCAAGTTTTTCTTAAATATATATAAAAGCAGTTACTTTAAGAAATTGATCTCATTTAAAGAAATATCAACAGTGGTTTGAAAAACGGTAAGCCCTAAATGTGGAGCATTATTGGTTCTCCCCAAGCAGATGGTGTGATCCCTGTTTCATCCCCGGCAGCTTTTCGGCATCCTAGTTTGTTGGTTTCCCCAGCCAAGTTTGTTAGCCTCCCTTGAGTTGTAGGCGTGTTCTTCCAGCAGTTTGTATGGCTTCGGTAGAACTTTGTTTCCCGCAAGTCATCATCAGATTCTTCCCTAACCTCAGTGTTAGCCCTGATTCTAAATAGCTATTATGATTATCTCCCCTACAGGGTTGTCTCCCATTTGATATGGTGTTGACCTAGAATTCCCCGCAAATTTGATAGTAGTTTCCTTAGTGGATCCCGTCCTTTCTTCCCCAATTAGGAATGAGCCTTTGAGATGTTTTGATCTTTTCTCCAGGGGTTGTTTCCCTCTTGTGCGGATCGATCGAGAATTGTATCAATGATTCAAATCAGCGACATTTGTATCTTTTGCGATCGTTTTGTCAGCATAATCATCATATACATATACATACACATATACATTCATAAATTTCATTATTGCATTATTGCACTTTGTGATTCATTGTTATTTTGATCCTTTACTATGGTTGTATACTTTTTTTCTCCATGCAGGTTTGGTTTGTCTGTCCTCTTTTAATAGTAGAGTGTCAGCCCCTTAAGCAGAAAGACTTTAACCTTTCTCCTTTCCCCCAGTGAATTATTTCCTCGTGGACGATTATATTTCAGTTTCCTCCCAAGTTGATTTTATGGATGGAACCACTCCCCTTGAGTTATATCCTAATTGGGTTGAGTCTTGATTGATCGTTTCTTTCTGGATCTTACCTAGATGATGATTTTGGTCCCCTAAGAGTCTATTACCCTGTAACTGGTAATATTCTTCTTAGTTTGCAGTTTGTTACTTCTACCCAATACCCGGCAAGAGTAACCCGTTTCTCCCCAGCGGATTTATTTTCACGTTTCCCCAAGAAAATTATCCTTGATATGTTCATCTTAATTGATGACAAATATTTTCTTCCCCTGCTTTGAGTTTATCCTTGATATGTTCATCTTAACCAGTGACAGATATTCTATCTTTGGTATTCTACCCTGTAAAAACGTAGTTGTAATTCCTATTTCTTCCCCAGAGAGTTAATCCTTGATATGTTCATCCTAACCGGTGACAGGTTTCCTTCTCTTTGTTGTCTTCTTCCCGGTAACCGATAGTTGTAAATCCTGCTTTTTCCCCTTTGTGGAGTCTATCCTTGATATGTTCATCTTAACCGATGACGAGTATTCTCTTTCCGGTTTTCTATCCAGTAACTGATAGATATAATCCCTATTTCTCCCCTATGAGTTTATCCTTGATATGTTCATCCTAACCGGTGACGGATATTCTCTTTTTGGTATTCTATCCAGCATTTGATATATGTAATTCCTACTTTTTCAGGAAGTTTATCCTTGATATGTTCATCCTAACCGATGACGGATATCCTTCCTAGCATCCCCAAGCGAGTCTATCCTTGATATGTTCATCCTAATCGATGACGGATTTTCTCTCCTTTGAGTCTATCCTTGATATGTTCACTTTAGTCGATGATGGATATTCTCTCCCTTTGGTCTTCTTCCTAGTAACCAGTAGTTGTAAATCCTATTTTGGCTTTTTCCAGCAGTTTATTCTTACCTAGTAACTGGTAATGAATACACCTCTTGGTTGCCCTCAGTGAGTCATCCTTGATATGTTTACCCTAACCGGTAACGGATGTCCTCCCTGTCAAGTTTTGTTATTTCCCTACCCAGTAACTGGTAATGGGCAATATACTTCTGTTACTCCTGTGTTGAAGATCATTTCTTCCACAGTTGAGTTTGAATGTGTATTTCCTCAGTGAAATCTCCATTTCTTGCTTGGCTCGAGTATTTCACCTTTTTCTGATCTACTCGTTTCCCCCGCAGATTTCTTTATCTCCTCGGCAGAGTCTTTCCATTGATTTAGTTTCATGGAATCCCTCATGTCCCCCCAGCAGTTTAAAGTCGTAGCCTGAACTACGCATAACCCTTTATCCTCAGATTTTTTGTCTCCCCATTGAGTTTTTCTTATGGAATGCATTATGCTCCTGTGGACTTCCAGTCTCTCCGAATTCCTTTCCTTTGTGGCAACATTTCCCCACAGAGATTTATTTTGACATTCATATCATATGCATCATGAGGTCTCTTAGGGACCAAAATTTGTTTCTGTATGTTGTTATTTAAGCCCATTCTACTGAGTCGATATGAATATTTTAACCTTCACCTCCTCAGCTAGAATGTCCTTAAATAGGGGCAGCTGTAACACCCTAATTTTGACTCTAAGATCCCTTATGCTATTTCACCATATGCATTAGCATTGGGATCACATCTTGGCATTATCCTTACCCCTCATTTATTGGGTTTGCATTGGGAGAGATCACCAAGCATTATTTGATTGTATCATACTTTGTATTTTATCATTTACTAACCAAAATACAAAAAATATGTCTTTGTATTTATCTAACTCTTTTGTAGGTAGTGCACATGCTCACCTTTGATCTATCAAGCTCATATATAGCGTTCAAGACCCTTATTGCAAGGAGTTCAATCAAGAAATGGTTTACTATGGCTCTAGACATCATATATGGATCCCCATGTTCTTCACATGTTATTTTGATCAAAAAAATCATCAAGAGTTTGGAGTTGGTTTGCCTTGGAAACCCTAGTTTATCTGGGTGTCTTGTGTGACTTCTTCAACAAGCTTCCTCAACATTTGATCAAATATTTAAAGTGATACTTCACATTTCATCATATTATTCATATATGGTCTCCCATGAGTCCCAAAAGTCAAGAGAATTGCAAGCTAGCAAGTTGGTTCATGGTGGTTGACCAGTGGAATTCATCTAATCAAAACTGGGGTTCCCTAGACCATATCTCCTACACTTTTTGTCATATGAAACTTATTCCAAGAGAAAAGTTACTCTAAATTACATTAAAAACAACTTTCATGTTTAGGTCTAGAACTATTTTTGCTTGGAAAGTCATTTGTTTATGGTGAGAGATTATAGGTCATTTTGTCTGAACCCTAATTTGGAGGTCAACTTCCCAAGACCATAACTTGCTCAATTTTTATGCTATTAAATCCATTCTAGTAGCAAAATCAAATTCAAGATGTATACTTCACTTTGATGTTTGGAGGAAGAGCAAATTCAAATTTTATGTGCATGTGATATGAGGATACATTATAGGTCATTTTGGACCAATGCCATTGAACAAGTGATTTTCCTCAACTTCAAAAATGCATAACTCCTTCATATTAAATCCAAATAAGGTCACATTTGTGACTATTTTGAAGGACATTTAGAGATATATAACTTTTATGAAGGAACTTTCCTCATTTGAAGCTCATATAAAAAATTATCCAAGGTGGAATAAGTGAACATATGGCTTGACACTTAGAAATTTTTTTGATATGTTTGATTTTCTCAACTTCCACCTCAAAATTCATCATGATCCAAGATTCAAATGAAAAATTGTTGTTCCTCTTGATCTAACCTTTACAAAAAGTCCAAATTCATACTATTTGGACAAAGTATGAGTGACTTGCGCATGGCTTGAACTTGGATGACCATTTGACACAATTGAACTTGAAACTTCCATACACAAATGCATAGCTTTCCAACATGACTTCAGCAATGTTAGTACTCAATTATGGACCAGAAGAAGTGATTACATGGGCATATTACACTCCCATGCACCCATGCAATGTACATTGCTATTTTTGGAACTTTGATTTCAAGTGTGCATTTAGCAACCATTTGGCTATAAATAGAACCCCTTGCCATCAGAATTAGGGACCCTGCGCGCCAGCTTTGAATCCCTACCTCCAAACCCTCTCATTCAAAGGATAATCTTGAGAATTTCCATTGGAAGTTGAGTTTGAATCTCCACTGTTTTGAGATTCAAATCTACAAGAGTCTTGTGCCTTTTGTTCATTCAATTCCACTCCATCAAGTGTCTAGAGTAAGATCAAGAGAAATTGGAAGCAAGATCGTGTTCATACAGACCTGTATTGAAGGTATTTTCCAAAAAAATCATCTCTTCGACTCTCACTCAATTATTCATAATTCTTCTTGATCTTTGGTTGTCTGAAGTCCTACCAATGTAGGCAACAAGATTGAGTTGCTTTGAGGTCAAATCAAAGCAACTCAGATCATGCACCTCAAACTCCCACTCCTTGTATCTTTCAATATACTTGGAGTTAAGAGAAATTGAGGCCAGATTCGAGCTCCTGAGTATTTTTACTTTAAATTCAAGTCCTCTTTTTTTATTTAGGTGATGGTTGTGAGTGAACCAATCCGGTTAAGCTCACCAGAGAAGGAGACCAGAGCTTTGGCTCCGTTGGTGTGTTGGCGCTCATCTGAACCACATGATCCATTTGAAATGTTAAAAAATCGTGCGTTGGTTTTGATTACCATCCATACAATTCTTTGACTTGAGTTTATGATGGAACGCGTGCTGAGGACCACTTGATCTGCCACCTCAATTAATGAGGGAGATCACGTGGTCCACGCTTTTTCCTATTTTCTAATTTTTATTTTATTTGGTTTATTTTCATTAATTCATATTAGTTTTTATGTTGATCCAAAAAAATTTAAATAAATTCATCTTTCATTTTCTGAGTTAAAATTATTTTTTGGATCATTATTAATATTTTTCATGATTTAATTGTTTTTATGAATATTTTTAATTGTTTAAAAATAATTTTAAGTTTCCAAAAATTATGAAATTTTTTCTCCAAGGTCCTTTGACCTTGTTTGACCTATGATAAATCTCATGGTCATTTCTTTGGTGTTTTGATAAGGTTTTAGGAATTTGAAAATCAATAATTTAAGTTAATGCATATTTTAATTGATCTTAATTGTTTAATTGCAAAATAAATTATGTTGAGCACTTGATATTGACTCGTTGAGTTTGACTTGTGTTTGGGCCTTGGTCAAGGTTGATTTGACTTTGTTAAGTTAAAATCATTGGATTTAGGGGATTGATGAAATGGACATTTCATCTCCCAAAACGAATGAATGATTTTAATTTGGTAAAAGTCATCCTTTGACCAATTTGTGTTGATTCTATTTCCCCTCCCTCTTTATCTTCATCCCATTTTGTCCTCATTCATGTCACGGACCTATGATCTCTCTATATCCTATGGCTAGTTGATTGCAAAATCAATGTAAGTGTGGATGAGATTAGGTCCATCCCTTTTGCATATTATTTTAAGTGTGATATGTTTTAGGAGTATGGTTGATAATACCATATCTTTAACATGCATTAACACTAAAATTTCTATTGCACAACCTCAAATAGTTGTGACTTCTACATAAGTCCAATTACGACTGCTTAACATAGCACTAAATTTGTGACACAAAAGGCATAACATTCTAGTAAGTGAGATTGTCAGTCTCCCCTCTTTCATGGTATTGTGTGGAAACTTGGCCTTTTTTCCTTCCTTTGGAAGATGTCTTGGTTCAAGGATCCATGCTTGTGTACAGTGGGTTGAGTGTTCTCCAAAGAATGACTTAAACAAAAGCAAAAGCAATACTAACTTCTAATTAACTAACAACTAACATTTAATTTCAAGCCATTTTCTTTTATGGACTTTCATTTTGAAGTCTTTATTCATTTGTCATTATTCATACCATTTAACTTGTTTACTTTAATTCCATTTTCACTTTGTTCACTTGAGCCATAATTTGTTGATATATTGTATTTGTATATACTTGTTTGTGTTTGTGGTACTTTGACCTTAATGTACATAATAAGAACAAAAAAACCTAAAAGACATTTATGTGGACTGTTGGATTTGATCTGAGACATTGGACTTAGAATTAGGCAACACTGCCTATGCAAAAGGACTTGGACAATGCCAACTTTCATGAAACAAAGTGATTGTGAAGTGAACTTTCATCTAATTAAAATACAGAAGATCCTTTTGAGTTCATCTGCTACATAGTCTTGATGAAGTTGTTATTTTGAACCTGTGTCTAATGCTTATCTTTGAAGTCATCTGATACATGGGAGATTATGAAGAAGATAATGGAGTTTCTAAGCTTGGATGTGGCTATATTTATTTGATGTCTTGCTCTTCATCTTGCTATTTGTGTATTGATATTGCTTGATTCTAAAGTCCAAGGGAAATTTGGGTGTCTATATGACATTCTTGTCTATTGGATTGCATCCCATTGGTCAGATCTTTTCAACTCTTAACTTTTAAATTTATGCTTAGGATTAGTCTCTTTATCTCCTCCACATTTCTTTAATTTGAAAATCTCTCCCTCCTTTTAAAATCTTCTTTGCTTGTAATTTCTAAACTTAGACCATATTGCAAATTATAAACTTTGGTCTTATGCCATTGCATTTTTAAACTCTTTTCTTAAATCAAACTTATAAATGAATCTAATCATATTTACTTAAATTTTCAAAATACAAAAAAGAACTAACACTTATTTAAACTCTTTTAGGCCCTTTATGCCTTTCTTAAACTTAAATTTTGTTAAAAGCAACTCACTCACTTTGAAATTGATACCACGAACTACGAGGTTTTGATCCCTCATTTTTATGTTGGTACGTAGACACAAGTCTGAAGGTCTTGTCAAACACAAAAATATAATTAATGAATTCTTTTATCATCCCTTAATTCTATTTATTGCAAACATCATTTTATACAAAAATACATATGCACACAAGAAAGGGCTCCCTAGAAGTACCTAGGACACTTTGGGTGCTAACACCTTCCCTCTGTGTAACAAACTCCCTTACCTGTAATCTCTGGCATTTTATTAGTTTTGATTTGAAAACTTCTTAGCTTTGGGTTTTGTTCGTACTTTTCCCTTTTCCCTTGGAAACAATAAAAGCGCGGTGGCGACTCTGATTTTATTGACGTTAAGTTTATCCATAGCTTAATGGTCATGAATTTACCGCTACACATATGAAAATGATTCCAAGAGAAAAGTTACTCTAAATAACATTCTAAATAACCTTCATGTTTAGGTTAAAAGCTATTTTTACTTCTAAAGTCATTTTTTATGGTGAACGATTATAGTTCATTTTGACTAAACCCTAATTTGGAGGTCAACTTCCCAAGACCATAACTTGCTCAATTTTTATGATTTGAAATCCATTCAAATTGCATGATCAAATTCAACATGTCTAATTCAACTTTGATGTTTGGATGAAGTGTAAATTCAAATTTCAAATACATGTGATAAGAGGAAACATTATAGGTCATTTTGGGCCAATACCATTGAACTAGGCTTGGCAACATAACCCGTACCCGCGGGTATCCACCCGAACCCGCCCCGAAGTTGACGGGGAAAACCCGTTTTGACTGGGTTTGGGTTTGGGTTTGGGTTTTCCCCGATTATAAAAAATGAGGACGGGTTGGATAATGGGGACACTAGTACCCACCCCGAACCCGTCCCCCGAACCCGCCCCGTTTATTTTATCATGTAGATTATTATTTATTTTTGATGATTTAGAATATTAAATAAGTGGCCAATGTTTTAATATTTTGATTTGTATTAATTATTTAAAATATTCAAAATATATGTATGGGATTTTTTTAGATTGTTTCATTTTATTATTTGTAGTGTAATTTGATTTTTAAAAAATTAAATATTTTTATTAAAAAAATTGATTTCACTAAATGGATGGTGGCGGGGCGGGGATACCCGAACCCGTTTGGGACGGGCTTGGGTTTTAATTCTCCATCCCCATTTGGATTTGGGGCGGGGAATGGGGATTCGGGTTTGGGTTTGGGTGAGGTAAAAACCGTCCCCGACCCGCCCCGTTGCCACGCCTACATTGAACAAGTGATTTTCCTAACTTCTAAAATGAATAACTCCTTCATGTTAAATCCAAATGAGGTCAAATTTGGGACCAATTTGAAGGAATTTGAGTGAGATACAACTTTGATGAAGGAACTGTTTTCATTTGAACTCCATAGAAAAAGTTACTTAAGGTGGAAGAAGTGAACATATGGCTTGATACTTAGAATTTTTTTTGATATGTTTGATTTTCCAAACTTCCACCTCAAAATTCATCATGATCCAAGCTTCAAATGAAAACGTGTTCAACATGAAAGTTTTTCCTCTTGATCTAACCTTTCCAAAAAAGTCCAAATTCATCTTATTTGGACAAAGTATGAATGACTTGCGCATGGATTAAAGTTAAAGGACCATTTGGAAGATTTGAAGTTCCACTTTTCATACACGATTGCATGGCCTTTCCACATGATTTCAGCATTGCTTACACATAATTTTGGACCTAAGTGCATCATTCGATGGGCCTATCACACTCTCATGCAAGTGATATTTCCAGCTTGGCCAAAAATGGAAGTGTGCAATTATCAATCTCCTTGGCTATAAATAGAAGTCCTCTTACTCAGAATTAAGGACCCTGGCGCACAAGCTTTGAATCAGCAACCCTAAACCCTCACATTCAAAGGATAAGCTTGAAGATTTTCTTTGAAAATCAAGTTTGAATCTCACACTATTTTTGAGATTGAAACTCCAAGAGTCCTTCCTTCTCTTTGATCTGTTTCCACTCCATCAAGCATCTGAAGCAAGGCCAAGCATAATTGAGAGCAAAATCGTGGTAGTCTGAAGCTACATTGAAGGTGATTTTCAGAATTTTTCATCTCTTCGATTCTCATTCAATTCTCTATTATTCTTGTTGATTTTTGGTTGTCTGAAGTCATACCAATGTAGGCAACAAGATTGAGTTGCTTATAGGTCAAATCGAAGCAACTCAGATCATGATCCTCAAAATTCAACTCCTTGTATCTTTCTATATACTTGGAGTTAGACAAAATTGAGGCCAGATTCGAGCTCCTGGGTATTTTTTCTTTAAATTCATGTCCTCCTTTTTCATTTTGGTTATAATTGAGGGTGGACCAGTCTGGTGAGGTCCACCGGAGAAGAAGACCGGAGCTCTGGCTCCGACGATGTGTTGGCATCCTTCTAAACCACATGATCCGTTTAAATTATTTTAATCTTGAGCGTCCAAAGTGATTACCACGCGTGTGGGACATTTGACTTGGTGTATGGTGGAAAGCGCGCTCTGATCCATCTGATCTGCCACCTTAATTAATGAGGGAGATCAGGTGGTCCACGTCTTTTTGTAATTTCTGATTTTCATTTTATTTGCCTTATTTTCATTAATTCATATTAATTTTAATATTGATCAAAAAATTATGGGACTTTCACCAAAAAAATTCAAATACTTTTCTATTTCATTTTCTGAATTAAAATCATTTTTTGGATCAATATTAATATTTTTCATGATTTATTGTTTTTGTGCATATTTTTAATTGTTTAAAAATACTTTGAAGTCTCCAAGAATAATGAAATTTTTTCTCCAAGGTCCTTTGACCTTGTTTGATCTATGATAAATCTTTTGGTCATTTATTTGGTGCTTTGAAGAGGTTTTAGGTTTTTGATCAACCATAATTTAATTTAATGCATTTTTAATTGATTTTTAATTGTTTAATTGTGAATAAATTGTGTTGAGCTATTTCCATTGACTTGTTGAGTTTGACTATTGTTGTTGGGCCGTGGTCAAGGTTGATTTGACTTTGTTGGATTAAAATCATTGGATTTAGGGGATTGATGAAATATACATTTCATCTCCCAAAATGAATGAATGATTTTAATTTGATAAAAGTCCTCCCATGACCAGTTTGTGTTTGTCTCATTTACCCTCCTTCTTTATCTTCAATCCCCTTCTATCCCATCCATTTCATTGACCTATGATATCTCTATATCCTAAGGCTAATTGGTTCATAAACCAATATAAGTATGAATGAGATTAGGTCCACCCTTTTGCCATTTTCTTTTAAGTGTGGTATGTTTTAGGAGTATGTTTCATTATACCATATCTCTAACATACATTAACACTGAAATTTCTATTGCCCGACCTCAGATAGTTGTGACTTCTACATAAGTCGAATTATGATTGCTTAACATAACGCTAAATTTTGACCCAAAAGCATAACATTCTAGTAAGTGAGATTGTAAGTCTCACCTCTTTCATGGATTTGTGTGGAAACTTGGCCTTTTTTCCTTCCATTGGAAGATGTCTTGGTTCAAGGATCCATGCTTGTGAATAAAGGGTTGAGTATTCTCTAGAGAATGACTTAAACAATTGAAAAGCAAAACAATACTAACTTCTAATCAACTAATATTTGACTAACTTTTAATTTCAAGTCATTTACTTTATGCACTTTAAATTCAAGTCATTTATCATTTGTCATTCTTCATACCATTTAACTTGTTTATTTTAATGTCATTTTCACTTTGCTCACTTGAGCCATATACTGTGATTGTATATACTTGTTTTTGTATTTTGTTTGTGTTTGTGGTCTTTTGACATTAATGTACATAATAACAACAAAAACTCTTAAAAAATGTTTGTATAGACTGTTGGATTTGATCTGAGACTTGGACTTAGAATTACGCAACATTCCCTATGCAAAAGAACTTGGCCAATGCCAACTTTTTCTGAAGCCAGTCATTGTGAATTGAAATTCCATCTGATGCAAGTGTTGAGATCCATTTGAGTTCATTTGCTACATGGTCTTGATGCAAATGTTACTTTGAACCTGTGTCCAATGCCTTATTCTGAGCCATTCAAGGAGTATGTCATCTGATGCATGGGAGCTTAAGAAGAAGACTATGAAGTTGCTAGCTTGGATCTGGCTATCTTTATTTGATGCCTTGCTCTTCATCTTACTATGTGTGTATTGATATTTCTTGATTCTAAAGTCCAAGAGAAAATTGGGTTTCCATATGACATTCTTGTATATTGGATTGCATCCCATTTGTCAGATTTTTTCAACTCTAAACTTTTAATTTTTGCTTAGGATTAGTCTCTTCATCTCCTCCCACTTCTTAAATTTCAAATCTCTCCCCTCTTTCAAAATCTTCTTTGCTTGTGATTTCTAAACTTTGACTTTATTGCAAATTAGAAACTTTGGCCTTATGCCATTGCATTTTCAAATTCTTTTCTTAATCAAATTTGTAAATGAATCTAATCATATTGACTTAAAATTTCAAAAGACAAAAAGAACTAACATTCATTCAAATTCTTTTAGGCCTTTTGTGCCTCTTTTAAACTTAACATTTTGATAAAAACAATCAACTCACTTTGAAATTGATACCACGAACTACGAGGTTTTGATCCCTCATGTTTATGTTGGTACGTAGGCACAAGTCTGAAGGTCCTGTCAAAAACAAAAATATAATTAATAAATTCTTTTCTCATCCCCACACTCTATTTATTGCAAACATCTTTTCATATCAAAACACATGTACACACAAAAAGGGCTCCTTAGGAGTACCTAGGACACTTTGGGTGTTAACACCTTCCCTATGTGTAACCAACCCCCTTACCTGTAATCTCTGGCATTTTATTAGTTTTGATTTAAAAACTTCTCATCTTTGGGTTTTGTTAGTACTTTTCCCCTTTCCCTTGGAAATAATAAAAGCGCGGTGGCGACTCTAGTTTTATTGACGTTAAGTTTATCCATAGCTTAATGGTCATGAATTTACCGCTACAACCACCCACTGCGGATATTCAGCAGTAACAAGGAAACTGGTATCGATCTACTTTTGCACTTCTTCTTTGACCTTCATTGCCATATCAGGATGAGTCCTTCTCAACTTCTGCTTTACTAGCGAGCATTATGGCTTTAACGGCAATCTATGCTCCATAATCTCAGAATCCAAACCAGGCATGTCTTGATAGGACCAAGCAAATGAAGGAGAATTGCCATCCAAGGCGCAGCGGAATTTAAAAATTTCTCCATTTAGTGATCCTTACGAATGGGCATGATCAGTGATAGAATCGTTACCTCTTATGGCGATCACGAACGTTGAACGATGACAACGTCTCTACTCAGTCCACACGAACGGATTCCTTCAATCTCAGTGCTAGCTGTTACGAATGAAGGCTTTGAGTGAGAGAGAGAGAGAAACAAAATTGCAAGCAAGAGTGGCAATGCTTCTACACAAAGGTTCTATTTATAGAACCACTTGTGTGGGCTGTAAGCTAAAAAGCCCACTCAAGTGTATCTGGCCCATATCTCATAATATGCCAAAATCACTTAAGTGTTTGGTACCTTACCATATTTCGTATTCTACTTAAGTACACCGTACCTTACGATGTTCTATAATTCACTTAAGGTAACCATACATTACAGTATTCCTTAATTACTCTATCTCTCATCAATCTGTCCTTTGTGTGTGACCCTATAGGTTTTCGCGACGTTGACAATTATATTAAATCAGGTAGTTAACATAATAAACAGTGAGCGGTATCTAGCAACACATCACTGCTACCCAAGACACGAAAATGTCATGTGATCTGACAAGTCCTTCTGTGATAATAATTATGTGTATAATTACCCTTTTGCCCTTATGTCTATATTGAACACAAGGCATAGACCGTGTCATCCTTGTCCAGTTCAATATTGGGCCCATAGACATTTATCCCGTTACGCAGGATTGGCAAATTCCATCTAGGTCACTCATGTCCCTTAGCATGCTTCGTGGGGTACCCATCAACTGTCTTTATGGTCATCCAGTTACGGACAACGTTTGATCAGCAATAAAGCACTCGACTCTACATCTAGGGTCCATAGTGGTTTCAGGTCGAAGAGTGGTATACACCATTATCACCATGAGAATAACTTTTGACACTTTGCATAACATTCTATATAGTATTCTCATAGCGGGTCAATCCGGTATAAATATTACTCTTAATATTCATACATATGCTTAAGACTTGATAACTCCTTATCCATGATCCATGTGATATGATCATCAGTCTATAAACATAATAGTCTTCATACTTTAATGTTATCCCATTTCACAATGAAGCTTGACTACGGATACTTTAAGAATAGTGTCCTTATGTTTAATGTGATCTCATTATTAAGTCATACTTGATACATTAAACGGACTAGCTATTCTAGGGACTTTATTAAACAAACATAATAAAGAAAAAGCCTTTTATTATTAATAAATAATTAGATACAAGTACCAAAAGTATTAGCCTTTAGGGCTTACACCAACAATCTCCCACTAGAAATAGAGCCAATCAAGCATAACCCTAATGCCCATAGATCTAGTATGGCCATCATGCTTCTGCTGCGCAAGAGGCTTTGTCAGTGGGTCAGCAATATTGTCAAGTGTAGGTACTCTACATATTTTCACATCTTCTCTATCTATTATCTCTCGAATGAGTTGATAACGCCTAAGTATGTGTTTGGATCGTTGGTGAGATCTAGGCTCCTTAGCTTGTGTGATAGCGCCATTGTTATCACAATAGAGACCAATGGGATCCACAATGCTAGGGACTATGCCAAGTTCACTAATGAACTTTTTGATCTAAACAGCTTCCTTTGCTGCACTTGAGGCAGCAATATACTCGGCCTCGATTGTAGAATCAGCAACTGTATCTTGCTTTGAACTTTTCCAGCTCACAGCGCCACCGTTTAAGCAAAACACATAACCAGATTGCGATCTAAAGTCACCCTTATCTGTCTGGAAGCTAGCATCGGTGTATCCAATTACAGCCAACTCTTCCTGACCTCCATATATCAAGAATGATTCCTTAGTTCTTCTCAAGTACTTAAGGATATTCTTGACGGCTACCCAATGGGCATCACCAGGATCAGATTGGTACCTACTCGTTGCACTTAAAGCATACGAGACATTTGGTCGAGTACATAACATGGCATACATGATAGATCCTATTGCAGATGCATATGGAATCTTATTCATGCGATCCCTTTCTTCCTTAGTTGAAGGGGATTGTGTTTTTGGTAGACACATGCCATGTTGTATAGGTATGAATCCTTTCTTGGAATCATTCATATTAAACTGTCTCAGCACTTTGTCTATGTACGTACTCTGACTTAGGCCAAGCAGTTTTTGTGATCTATCTCTATAGATTCTGATTCCTAATATATAGGCTGCTTCACCTAGGTCCTTCATAGAAAAGCATTTCCCCAACCAAGACTTTACTTGTTGCAGGGTAGGGACATCGTTTCCAATGAGTAATATGTCATCTACATATAATACCAGGAAAACGATCATGCTCCCACTAACCTTCTTGTAGACACAAGGCTCATCTTCGTTCTTGATGAATCCATATTATTTTACCGTTTCATCAAAACGAAGATTCCAGCTTCTGGAAGCTTGCTTCAATCCATAGATTGATCTTTGTAACTTACATATCTTTTGGGCTTCTTCTGATGCTTCAGGTTGTGTCATGTATACATCCTCAAGAAGATTCCCATTAAGGAAAGCAGTTTTGACATCCATCTGCCATATTTCATAATCATGATATGCAGAGATAGCAAGTAAAATTCGAACAGATTTAAGCATTGCAACTGGTGAAAAGGTTTTATCATAGTCAACCCCATGAATTTGTTTATATCCTTTTGAAACCAGTATTGCCTTATAGGTATGTACTTTACCATCCATGTCAGTCTTCTTTTTGAAGACCCACTTGCATCCTATAGGGTTAACTCCTACAGGAGGCTCTACCAAGGTCCAAACTTGGTTTGTGTACATGGAATCCATTTCAGATTTCATGGCTTCTAGCCACTTCTCAGACTCGGGACCAATTATGGCCTCTTGGTAGGTCACGGGCTCATCTTGATCCATGAGTAATACATCACCTTGATCTGTTATGAGATATCCATATCTCTCAGGTAGGTGACGTATCTTGCTCTAATTCCTCCATAGGTGTATCGATGCTTTGTGATTCTTGGATTTCTTCAAGCTCTACTTTCCTCCCACTGGTTCCTTTGGAAATAAAATCCTTTTCTAGGAAAACTCTAGTTCGAGCGACAAACACTTTGCCCTCAGAAGGATTGTAGAAGTAATACCCTCTTGTTTCTTTAGGATACGCCACAAATAAGCATTTGTCAGATTTGGGCTCAAGCTTAGTTGAAATTTGTCGTTTCACATAAACTTCGCAACCCCAAATCTTCATGTTATACATTCCCCAGCAGAGTCGCCAGCTGTCGCAACGCGAAAAAACAACCGGCGGGAAAAGAAACAGAAGAGCCGCCACCGTTCGTTATTTATCCCAAAGGAGGGAAAGGAAACGATCGAAGAAAACCTGAGGAGAGGAAAAGACAAGGTCTCGCAACCAAATCTAGGGTTCGGGAGTCGATTATGCGAAGGGAAGGTATTAGCACCCCTACGCATCCGTAGTACTCTACAGGATCCACTCTTATTGTTCTAGTCTAAAGGGTGTAGGTATATCTAAGGTACTATCTGCTAAAAGAAGGTCGAAAGAAAATGACTCGCAAGGATGTCGCATCCACTGCCTACGTATCTCACCTGAATATGAGAATCAGAGTTTTTGTAGCTCGGATACCTATGGGCGAAAGAGAAGTGTGCTCGATAAGACATCGCGTCTTATGCCTACGTATCTCATCTGGAATGAGAATCAGAGCAAAGCGTAGTTCAGCTAACTAAGGGAACAAGGGTCTCGATTGCAACTAGAGTAAGAGAAAGGGAAGGTCTCGATCGCAACGAGGGCGAGAGAAAAGAATCGCAGCAAGGGAGAAAGCAAGCAAGGATTAGTTGTTAGTCGTCATTCAAACTCGGCAAGACATCGCGTCTCATGCCTACGTATCTCATCTGAACATGAGAATCAGAGTTGTCGTAGTTCGACTAACTACGGGAACAAGGGTCTCGATTGCAACTAGGGCAAGAGAAAGGGAAGGTCTTGATCGCAACGAGGGCGAGAGAAAAGAATCGCAGCAAGGGCAAAAGCAAGCAAGGATTAGTTGTTAGTCGTCAGTCAAACTCGGTAAGACATCGTGTCTCGTGCCTACGTATCTCATCTGAACATGAGAATCAGAGTTGTCGTAGTTCCACTAACTAAGGGAGCAAGGGTCTCGATTGCAACTAGGGCAAGAGAAAGGGAAGGTCTCGATCGCAACGAGGGCGAGAGAAAAGAATCGCAGCAAGGGCGAAAGCAAGCAAGGATTAGTTGTTAGTCGTCAGTCAAACTCGGCAAGACATCGCGTCTCGTGCCTACGTATCTCATATGAACATGAGAATCAGAGTTGTCGTAGTTCCACTAACTAAGGGAGCAAGGGTCTCGATTGCAACTAGGGCAAGAGAAAGGGAAGGTCTCGATCGCAACGAGGGCGAGAGAAAAGAATCGCAGCAAGGGCGAAAGCAAGCAAGGATTAGTTGTTAGTCGTCAGTCAAACTCGGCAAGACATCGCGTCTCGTGCCTACGTATCTCATCTGAACATGAGAATCAGAGTTGTCGTAGTTCGACTAACTAGGGGTTAAGGATTGCCATCTGAACATGGACTTACAAAAGAGGACACCAACTGTGTCAAAGGAAAGTAGGCAATGTGTTCAACGTCCTAGCAGTAGGTGTCGCAGCTTACTGAATCGAGTCTTAGGCAGTTACCTTTTTGCAATAGAACAGACTGACATGCCACAAGATCGGAGACGCACGGAAGGTCTAAAAGTGGGGAAGCTCGGCCCTAGAGTTATCATGCAATATGGACCTATGTGTTAGGATTTACAGAGGGGAACATCTACCTAATGTTAGCATGCAAAGAATAAGGGAATTCTACCTATGTTATCATACAAAGGGTTCTACCTAATGGGTGCTACCTAAACGGAACAAGAGTCGACGGACGGAGCAAGGAGAGGAGCCACGGATAAGGGTAGATGGTGATGCCTAAGGCAATCGACTTACAAGAGGAGAGGAGCCACAGATAAAGGTAGATGGCGATGCCTGAGGCGATCGACTTACAAGAGGATGGATGAATGCATGTTGGTTCTGTTATGTTTCGAAAATGATTACTCAATATTGGATCGAGCTTTTGATCTTGTTTTGAAATGATTATCGGATATTCTTTCATTCTTTATTCATCTGTTAATACAAGAATTAAAACGAACATCCGATAATCATTTCAAAACAAGATCAAAATCTTGATCCAACGTTGAGTAATCATTTTCAAAACTTAACAGAACCAGCACGCATTCATCCATCCTCTTGTAAGTCGATCGCCTCAGGCATCGCCATCTACCTTTATTTGTGGCTCCTCTCCTCTTGTAAGTCAATTGCCTCAGGCATCGCCATCTACCCTTATCCGTGGCTCCTCTCCTTGCTCCGTCCGTCGACTCTTGTTCCGTTTAGGTAGCACCCATTAGGTAGAACCCTTTGATTGATAATATAGGTAAAATTCCCTTATTCTTTGCATGCTAACATTAGGTAGATGTTCCCCTCTGTAAATCCTAACACATAGGTCCACATTGCATGATAACTCTAGGGTAGAGCTTCCCCAATTTTAGACCTTCCATGCGTCTCCGATCTTGTGGCATGTCAATCCGTTCTATTGCAAAGAGGTAACTGCCTAAGACTCGATTCAGCGAGCTGCGACACCTACTGCGAGGATGTTGAACACATTGCCCACTTTCCTTTGACACATCTGGTGTCCTCTTTTGTAAGTCCATGCTCAGATGGCAATCCTTAACCCCTAGTTAGTCGAACTACGACAACTTTGATTCTCATGTTCAGATGAGATACGTAGGCACGAGACGCGATGTCTTGCCGAGTTTGACTGACGACTAACAACTAATCCTTGCTTGCTTTCGCCCTTGCTGCGATTCTTTTCTCTCGCCCTCGTTGCGATCGAGACCTTCCCTTTCTCTTGCACTAGTTGCAATCGAGACCCTTGTTCCCTTAGTTAGTCGAACTACGACAACTCTGATTCTCATGTTCAGATGAGATACGTAGGCACGAGACCCGATGTCTTGCCGAGTTTTGACTGACGACTAACAATTAATCCTTGCTTGCTTTCACCCTTGCTGCGATTCTTTTCTCTCGCCCTCGTTGCGATCGAGACCTTCCCTTTCTCTTGCCCTAGTTGCAATCGAGACCCTTGTTCCCGTAGTTAGTCAAACTACGACAACTCTGATTCTCATGTTCAAATGAGATACGTAGGCATGAGACGCGATGTCTTGCCGAGTTTGACTGACGACTGACAACTAATCCTTGCTTGCTTTCGCCCTTGCTGCGATTCTTTTCTCTCACCCTCGTTGCGATCGAGACCTTCCCTTTCTCTTGTCCTAGTTGCAATCGAGACCCCTGTTCCCTTAGTTAGTCGAACTATGATAACTCTGATTCTCATGTCCAAATGAGATACGTAGGCACGAGACGCGATGTCTTGCCGAGTTTGACTGATGATTAACAACTAATCTTTGCTTGCTTTCGCCCTTGCTGCGATTCTTTTCTCTCGCCCTCGTTGCGATCGAGACCTTCCCTTTCTCTTGCCCTAGTTGCAATCGAGACCCTTTGTTCCCGTAGTTAGCTGAATTACGCTTTGCTCTGATTCTCATTCCAGATGAGATACGTAGGCATAAGACACGATGTCTTATCGAGCACACTTCTCTTTCGCCCATAGGTAGCCGAGCTACGAAGACTCTGATTCTCATATTCAGGTGAGATACGTAGGCAGTGGATGCGATATCCTTGCGAGTCATTTTCTTTCGACCTTCTTTTAGCAAATAGTACCTTAGATATACCTACACCCTTTAGACTAGAACAACAAGAGTGGATCCCGTAGAGTATTACGGATGCGTAGGGGTGCTAATACCTTCCCTTCGCATAATCGACTCCCGAACCCTAGATTTGGTTGCGAGACCTTGTCTTTTCCTCTCCTCAGGTTTTCTTCGATCGTTTCCTTTCCCTCCTTTGGGATAAATAACGAACGGTGGCGGCTCTTCTGTTTCTTTTCCCGTCGGTTGTTTTTTCGCGTTGCGACACCAACACCAATGAAAGAGATAGTTACAATGCTAAACCTCCAATCTTTGATGGAGAATGTAAGACCCCAATTTTGATCCTAAGATCCCTCATGTAATTTCACCATATGCATTAGCATTGGGATCATACCTTGGCTTTCTCCTTACCCCTCCTTCATTTGGGTTTGTTTTGGGAGAGATCACCAAGCACTATGTGATTATATCATACTTGTATATTATCATTTTACTAACCAAAATACCAAAAATATGTCTTTTCATTTGCCTAACTCTTTTGTAGGTAGGGCATGATCACCATTGATCTATCAAGTTCATATATAGGGTTTGAGACCCTCAAGACAAAGAGCACAACCATGAATTGATCCAAGAATGGTTATGAGCTTCATATATGAGTCCCATTGATTACTACTTGTTATATTGATCAAGTTTTCTTCAAGAGTTTGGAAATGATTTGCCTTGGAAACCCTAGTTTGACTGGGTATCTTGAGTAACTTCTCCAACAAGCTATCTTGACATTTGATCAAATTTCTCAAGGGGAACTTCAAAATTCATCATCTTATGCATATATGGTCTACCATGAGCCGAGAAGTCAAGAAAATTGAAGGTTAGCAAGTTGGTTGATGGTGGTTGGCCAGATGATTTCATCTGATCAAAACTAGGTCTCCCTAGACCCTGTCTCCTCCAATTTTCACCATATGAAAATGATTCCAATAGAAACGTTACTCTAAATGACATTCCTAACAACTTTCATGTTGAGACCTAGAGTTATTTTTGCTTGTGAAATCATTTTCTATGTTGAAACATTATAGGTCATTTTGTCTAAACCCTAATTTGAAAGTCAACTTCCCAAGGCCATAACTTGCTCAATTTTTATGAGATGAAATATTTCCAAGTTTCACAATCAAATTCAATATGTCTAATTCAACTTTTATGTTTGGAGTGAGAGCTAGTTCAACTTTTATCAGCATGTGATATGAGGTTACATTATAGGTCACTTTTGACCTATACCATTGAACAAGTGATTTTTTCAAACTTCAAAAATGCATAAATCTATCATCCCAAATCTAAATGACATGAAATTGGTGACCATTTTAAAGGTCTTTGAAAGAGATACAAGTTTGATGAAGACACTTTTCTCATTTGAAGCTCACATAAAAAGTTAAGCAAGATCGAATATTGAGATATATGGCTTGACACTTAGAATTTTTTTTGATATGTTGAAATTTCCAAACTTCCATCTCAAAATTCATCATGATAAAAGCTTCAAATGGAAATGTGTTGAACATGAAAGTTGTTCCTCTTAATCTAACCTTTCCAAAAAGTCCAATTTTGTCCATTTTGGACAAGGTTTGAATATGCTGCGTATGGCTTGAACATTGCATCATCATTTGGCAAAAATCAAACTTCAAGTTTCCATGTACAATTGCCTAGCACTCCAATTTGATTTAAGACATGTTCACACTCAATTATGGATCAAATGGAATGATCTCATGGGCCTGTACACCCCCTTGCACACATGCATCACTCATTGCCAATTTTGGAAACTCATTTGGAAGGTGCAAATATCACATTATCCAGCTATAAATAGAGCTCCATATGCTCAGAATTGAGGATCCTTTCGCGCCAGCTTTGATCCCAAACACCAAACCCTTCCATTTGAGAGGATAATCCTGAGAATTTCCTTTGGAAATTGAGTTGAAATCTCATTGTTTTGAGATTCAAAACTCCAGGGATCCAAGACCTTTTGTGCATTCTAATCTACTTATGCAAGCATATTGAGCAAGATCAAGCACGAGCCAAAGCAAGAACAATTGAATTCAGACCTACATTGAAGGTATTTTCCAGAAAATTTCATCTCTTGGATCCTTGGTTGTCTGAAGTCCTACCAATGTAGGCAAGAAGATTGAGTTGTTTAGAGGTCAAATCGAAGCAACTCAGTTGATACACCTCAAAATCCAACTCCTCATATCTTTCTATATATGTGGAGTTAGTTGAAATTGAGGTCAGATTCGTGCTCTACGCCATTTTTTCTTTCAGATCATGTCCTCCTTTTTCATTTATGATATGGTGATGAATGGACCAGTCCGGCCAAGGTCGCCTGAGAAAACGACCGGCGCTTTGCTCCGGCAATGATGTGGCACGGTCCAGAGCCATTATATGGATTCAAAATGTTTTAATCATGAGCGTACATATTGATTACCAAGCGTGTGGATGTTTGACTCAGGCACATCATGGAACGCGCGCGCTCAACCACTTGATCTGCCACCTTAATTAATGAGGCAGATCAAGTGGTCCACGTTTTTTGATTTTTTGATTTTTATTTTTTATTCCTTTGATTTTCATTAATTCATATTAATTTTAATATTGATCCAAAATATATGAGAGTTTCACCCAAAAAATTCAAATAATTTCCTCTTTCATATTCTGAATTAAAATTATTTTTTGGATCATTATCAATATTTTTCATGACTTAATTGATTTTGCAATTGTTTTTAATTGTTTAAAAATACTTTAAAGTCTTTAAAAATTCTGAATTTTTTCTCCAAGGTCCTTTGACCTTGTTTGACCTATGATAAATCTCATGGTCATTTCTTTGGTGTTTTAATGAGATTTTAGGAATTTGATAAACCATATTTAATTTAAATGCCTTATTTTAATATTTTTAATTTGAATAAATGCCAAATAATTTTGTTGACCAATTGTGATGACTTATTTGTGTTTGACTCTTGTTATTGGGCCTTGGTCAAGGTTGATTTGACTTTGTCAAGTTAATATCATTGGATTTAGAGGATTGATGGAATGTACATTCCATCTCCCAAAATGAATGGATGATACTAATTTGATAAAAGTCCTCCTTTGACCAATTTGAGTTTTGATCTATTCCCCTCCCTCTTCATCTCATTCCCCTTTTTTATGCATTCATCTCATTTGGCCTATGATATCTCAAAGTCCTAAAGTTAGTTGATTGAAAAATTAACATGAGTATGGATGAGATTAGGTCACCTCTTTTTGCATATTCTTTTTGTGTTTGGTATGTTTCATGAGCATAGCCCATTATACTATGTCTCTAACATGCATTAACATCAAAATTCTATTGTCTGCCCTCAAATAGTTGTGACTTCTACATAAGTCCAATTACGATTGCTTAACGTAGCGCTAAATTTGTGACACAAAAGGCATAGCATTCTAGTTAATGAGATTGTAAGTCTCCCCTCTTTCATGGTATTGTGTGGAAACTTGGCATTTTTTCCTTCCTTTGGGAGATGTCTTGGTTCAAGGATCCATGCTTGTGATAAGTGGGTTGAGTGTTCTCCAAAAAATGTCTTAAAATGAAAAGCAAAAGCAAAACAATACTAACTTCTAACTCATTAACAATTAACTTTTAATTTCAAGCCATTTATTTTAATGTCATTTAATTCTTGCCTTTATTCATTTGTCATTGTTCATATCATTCTAATTGTTTATGTTAATGCAATTTTCACTTTGTCCACTTGGACCATATTGTGTGATATATCTTGTTTGTGTACACTTTGTTTGTTTGTATGGTCTTTGACCATTAATGTACATAATAACAATAAAAACCCTAAAAAACTTTTGAGTGGATTGTTGGTTTGATCTTGGACAAATGGACTTAGAACTTAGGCAACATTCCTATGCTAAAGGACTTAGCCAATGCCAACTTATTAAGAAACCAAGTGCTTGCAATTTAAAACTTCATTTGATACATCATTCAAGATCCCTCTGAGTTCATCTGCAAATGATCATTATGAAGCTGTTATTTTGAACTTGTGACTTGTGGAATTCATCTGCTACATGGGTTAATCATGAAGAAGATCATGGAATGGCTAAAGCTTGGATGTGGCTATCTTTATTTGATGCCTTTGCTCTTCAAGATAATATAATTGTTCATTTGAGTGTTGCTTGATTCTAATTGTCCAAGGGAATTCTGGGTTTCTATTGACATTCTTGTCTATTGGATTGCTATCCATTTGGTCAGATATTTTCAACCCTAAACTTTTAATTTTGTGTATAGGATTAGTCCCTTCATCTTCTCCCCATTTCTTTAATTTCAAAATCTCTCCCTCCTTTTTCAAAATCTTTTTGATTGAACTTATTTTGTTCCAAACTTTGACCATTTTGTAAAAAGATAGAAACTTTGACCTTATGCCATTGCATTTTCAAACCTCTTGTCTTAAATCAAACTTGTAAATAAACCTAACTATACTTGACCTAAACTTTCAAAAGTCAAAAAAGAACTAACCCATTCAAACCATTTTTAGGCCTTTGTGCCTTTCAAACTTAACTTTGTTAAAAGTAATGCATCCACTTTGAAATTTGTATCATGAACTACGAGGTTTTGATCCCTCATTTTTATGTTGGTACGTAGGCACAAGACCGAAGGTCTTGCCAAACACAAAAATATAATTAATGAATTATTTTCTCATCCTCATATTCTACTTATTTGTAAACATCATTTTGTACCAAATACATATGCACACAAAAAGGGCTCCCTAGGAGTACCTAGGACATTTTGGGTGCTAACACCTTCCCTCTGTGTAACCAACCCCCTTACCTGTAATCTCTGACATTTTATTAGTTTTGATTTGAAAACTTCTTACTTTTGGGTTTTGTTCGTACTTTTTCCCTTTTCCCTTGGAAACAATAAAAGCGCAGTGGCGACTCTTGTTATTTGATCTCTAACTTATCCATAGCTTGATGATCATGAATTTACCGCTACAGAGAATAATTTGATTACTGGAAAGATAGAATTGAAATTTTCTTTCTGGGTTATGATGTTGATCTATGGGACATAGTCACAATCGGCTACACACCTCTTGTGTCTGACGCTGGCGTTGCCATTGCAAGAAGCAAAATGACAGATGATCAGAAGCGCGACTTCAAAAACCATCACAAAGCCAGAACGATACTGCTAAATGCCATTTCCTACAATTAATATGAAAAGATCACCAACAGGGAAATAGCTAAAGAAATACTTGACTCCCTGAGGATGACTCACGAAGGAAATTCTCAAGTCAAAGAGACAAAGGCTCTGGCTCTAATTTAGGAGTACGAAGCCTTCAAGATGGAGGACGATGAAGCTATAGAGATAATGTTTTCTAGATTTCAAACTTTAATTGTAGGACTCAAAGTTCTGGACAAGGGTTGCACAACTGCAGATCATGTCAAAAAAGATAGTAAGAAGCTTGCCAAAGAAGTGGAGACCAATGGTCACAGCATTAAAGTTATCAAAAGATCTGAAAAATATCAGCCTTGAGGAACTCGTCAGTTCATTCAGAAGTCATGAAATAGAACTTGAGGAAGATGAGCCTCAAAAGAAGATCAAGTTTGTAGCACTAAAGTCCAGATCTGAAAGATGCAAACCAGAAAGGAACAAAGCCTTCCAAGCTAAAGAGGAAGACAATGATGACTCTGAAAAGGAAGACTCTGACGATGAAGAAGAGTTATCCCTTTTGACTTGAAGAGTAAAACAACTCTGGAGAAAAAGGAATGACAACTTCAGAAGACCAAGACCCAAGGGAGATCACTCAGAATCAACTTCTAGAGGTAAGTCAAACAAAGAAATAACATGCTATGAATGTAAGGAAACGGGTCATTATAGAAACGAATGTCCAAAGCTGAAGAAAGAGAGTTCCAGAAGAGAAAGTTTCAAGAAAAGCTCATTCAAAACCAAAAAGGGACTAATGGCCACCTGGGACGACAGTGAATCTGATTCCTCTGAATCAGACTCTGAAGAACAGGCAAATGTTTCATTTATGGCTATCACCTCTGGAAATACATCAGATAGAGAATCTGATCCTGAAGAGGTGTTTTTTGATCTTTCTCGCTCGGACCTTGAATCATGCCTTTCTGAACTCTAAGCTCATATCAGAAACTTAAACAAAAATTTAAGGCTATAAAAAGGGTTCTTGAAGGAACCATCAAAGAATGTGATAAGCTTGAGAGGATTGTTGCAGAACTAAAAGATGAAAATCAAACCTTGATAAAAGAAAGAGATTCCACAAATAAACAATGTTTAAAACTTGAAGAAGCGTTATCTCAAGCCCCACAAACTTCTAAAACAATAATATATGAATATGAAAAATCTTTTCAAAAGTTTCTAAAAAATGGGATAGAAAGAAGCAGAATGGCATCCATGATTTATGGAGTTAGTCAGAATAAGAAAAGAGGAAAAGGGTATGTCCCCAGTGAAGATAAGTCTTCTACAAATGACAAACCTAAATCACCTTTTTCTTACCATTACACACATGCACAAGCACAACGGTTTGATAATGCTAGAAATCCCAAAGTTCTAAGAAACTCTGGGAAAACTAATCACAAAGGACCCAAAAGATCCTGGGTACCAAAGGATAAGATTGTTTATGTTGCAGATATCTTATGCCACAGAGTTAAGACACCAATCATGGTACCTAGACTCTGGATGCTCGCGACACATGACGGGAAGAAAGTATATGTTCCAAAACCTGGAACTTAAAGATGCTGGCTTTGTAGGTTTCGAAGGAAATTAAAAAGGAAGAATCAGAGGCTCTGGAACTATTGGTAATGGAACTCTTCCCTCAATATCTGATGTTCTCTATGTAGAAGGATTAATGCATAACCCGTTATCAATAAGCAATTAAGTGATAACGGTTTATGATGTAATCTTCAATCAAAAAACATGTAAAGCCATAAATCAAAACAATGGTTCTGTCCTATTCACTGGCAAGAGGAAAAACAGTATTTATAAAATAAATCTTTCAGATTTAAAAGATCAAAATGTAAAATGTCTGATGTTTGTTCACGAAGAGCAATGGGTATGGCATAGATGCTTGGGCCACATTAGCATGAGAAAACTCTCTCAGCTAAATAAACTCGAGTTAGTCAGAGGTATACCTAAACTGAAGTATTCTTCAGAAGCTCTGTGTGAGGCATGTCAGAAAGGAAAATTTTCGAAAACATCTTTTAAAAAGAAAAATATTCTTTCCATCTCTAAGCCTCTAGAACTTCTTCATATTGACCTTTTTGGGCCTGTTAAGACAACATAAGTCAATGGAAAGAAGTATGGACTAGTTATTGTTGATGATTTTAGTCGTTGGACATGGGTAAAATTCCTAAAGCACAAGAGTGAGTCTCACTCTGTATTCACTAGCTTCTGTTCTAAAGTGCAAAACGAATTTGACTCTAAAATCATCAGAGTCAGAAGTGATCATGGTGGCGAATTCAAGAATAAATTTTTTGAGGAACTATTTGATTCTAATGGAATATCCCATGATTTCTCCTGCCCTAGAACTCCAAAACAAAATGGAGTTGTAGAAAGGAAGAATAGGACACTCCAAGAGATGGTCAGGACCATGATCAATGAAACAAATGTGGCTAAGCACTTTTGGGCTGAAGCAGTAAATACAGCGTGTTATATTCAGAATAGACTCTCTATAAGACCTATTCTAGAAAAGACTCCCTATGAACTGTGAAAGGGAAGAAAACCCAACATTTCATATTTCCATCCTTTTGGATGCTCTTGTTTTATTCTCAATACTAAAGAACATCCAAACAAGTTTGATTCAAAAGCACAAAAAGGAATTATGTTAGGATACTCAGAACGCTCTAAAGGCTACAGAGTATACAACACAGAAACCAAAATTGTAGAAGAATCAATACATGTTAGATTTAATGATAAGCTTGGCCCTGAAAAGTCAAAGCTAGTTGAGAAACTTGCAGATTTGGAGATCACTCTTGTAGGCTCTGACGAAAAGACTAACACACCAGAAGTATCTGACAAACAAAGTCCAAATGCAACTGAAGCCTCAACACTCCAGAAAAGATCAAGAAGTCTCCCCAACATCTCTGAAGATTTGATTCTAGGAAACAAGGATGAACCTGTCAGAACTAGGTCAACATTTAAAGTATCTGAAGAAACTCCTCTAGGACTAGTATCTCTGATTGAATTTACTTCTTGTGATGAGGCACTTCAAGACAATGACTGGGTTCAAGCTATGAAAGAAGAACTAGATCAATTCTCTAAGAATGACGTCTGGGATCTCGTTCCAAAGCCTAAAGGAACTCACATTATTGAAACCAGATGAGTGTTCAGAAACAAACTGAACGAAAAGGGAGAAGTAGTCAGAAACAAAGCACGACTTGTGGCACAGGGTTACAGTCAACAAGAAGGCATTGACTACAATTAAACCTTTGCCCCAGTCGCCGAGTTAGAATCTATTCACTTACTTGTTTCATTTGCTGTAAATCATTCCATCAAACTATATCAGATGGATGTCAAAAGCGCATTACTTAATGGTTATATATCATAAGAAGTATATGTCAATCAACCTCCAGGATTTGAAAACACTAAATGTCCAGAACATGTTTTTAAACTAAAGAAATCATTGTATGGACTAAAACAAGCTCCTAGGACTTGGTATGAAAGATTAAGTAATTTTCTTCTGCAACATGATTTTATTAGAGGAAAGGTTAACTCTACACTCTTCTGTAAAAACATTAGAAATGATCTCATGATATGCCAGATATATGTTGATGACATTATTTTTGGTTCAACTAACCCCTCTGTATGTCATAAATTCTCTGAGCTAATGCATGCAGAATTTGAAATGACCTTAATGCAAGAACTAAAGTTCTTTCTGGGAATTCAAATCAATCAAGCTTCAGAAGCTACCTACGTATATCAAAGTAAGTACATAAAAGACATTCTAAAGAAATTAGAAATGGCTGAATGCAAACCTGCTCAGACTCCAATGCATCCAACCTGCATTCTAGAGAAAGAAGAAACTAGCCAGAAGATTTGTCAGAAGCTCTATCGTGGTATGCTAGGCTCTCTTCTCTATATGACGACTACACGCCCTGATATTCTATTTAGTGTGTGTCTCTGTGCCAGATTCCAATCAGATCCCAAAAAATCTCATTTAACAGCTCTTAAAAGAATCCTCAGGTATCTGAAGGACAGAATGTAAGATACAAATAATCATCTAAGACAGGATAAGACATGAGATTCCTAAA
The DNA here is from genome assembly GCF_024323335.1 of Lathyrus oleraceus. Classification (NCBI taxonomy): domain Eukaryota; kingdom Viridiplantae; phylum Streptophyta; class Magnoliopsida; order Fabales; family Fabaceae; genus Lathyrus; species Lathyrus oleraceus. Next base: position 12,802,470 of record NC_066585.1, on the reverse strand, counting down.
TAAGATTTTAGGACCTCAACCCCAAATAATTTATTTGTAGACACCCTCCACCATCAGATAAAATTTAGAAACTTCGTACTAGAATTTATCACCTGATCTATCATCATGAATTTAAAGAGAAAAACCTTACGTAATCAACCTAAATAATTGAGAGATATTGAGACATAGAGGTTGTAGTGATAAGGAGATCTCAACTCAATTACTTCCACCAATAAAATACTTTTTTAAAAAGTGTTGCTTTTGTTTTTCTTTAATTTATTGATTTCAGAATATCATAAAGTATAAATGAATTTCTATTTGAATTTATCATTAGTTAGTAGTGTGTATATATAAAGTCGAACATGCATAGCACACCGTGATACAATGCACACGTTGGCCACGCATTATATATCCTAATCCCACAATTTGTTACCTAATATTTGACTTACGACAATGCAGAAAAGTTTAAGGTCAAGGATTTGTTGAGTAAATCAATCCTTAGATTATTTTGAATTTGTACGTGCATGCATGTGTGTCAGAGAGAGCTTTAGTTAATTATTACTAAGAGGGTACCTAAATGTCTCAACCTGAAGGGCAAAGGGGACATACATAAGGTTGTTTGCATTTCAAGAAAAATCCATAAGCAGTGTTTACTTTTGGAACTACCTTGTTTTTGTGTCTAGATTCTAGAATCAAACATTTAATCATTTTATGATAATATATTTGCACACGTATTCCATAAGAAGAAATCACACATATAATACAAAGCCTCTCCAATATGTCAATTACTCTAATTCTAATTCCTCATCATGCACCCCACCCAAAATTTGAAACTTAAACTAAATTATTCTTATTGTTAAAATGTCTCACTCTTTGTTACCAAACGACTTAGACTAGTAGCATCCTGCCGACAACTCCTTTCTTATAATTATAAGTTTTAAAAAAAAAATCTTATATTTTTAGTATATTATAATTCATAAAAAAAGTTTAAAGTTTGATTGTTAATTTGTCCTTGGTTTTTTGTTCACCAAGTTAACTAATAAAGTTGCTATATTCATGCAAAGGTTGGTTGATGTAGCAAGCTAGTGAGATTTTTCACTGTGTCATCAATATCAAGTAGGGTAATAGAATTGCAATAATTGATATATCAAAATTTTAAACAAACTTTAGTTGGTTAAAATAACACTTTTCAAATCTAGCGGGTGGTTCTTGCTTCATATATGAAAAAACTACAATTAACTAACAAGAAAATGCACTAATTAATCATTGAAAAAGTTTCCATATATGTCTTAACAGTCAACTACAGTCATTTTCATTCCCTATTTTATTAGTTTTGGAGAATCATCTTGATTCAAAAGCTAACAACTACGTGAGGAGCAGCATTTTATAGGCAAATAAGTGCACCATCCTCCATTTGTCACAAATATAAAAAAGTATGTCTCAAAATCTTAGCTTTGCCTATAGAGATTTTGTAAATGGTCTTCACTAATAAGCTTTTGATCAGAATGGCTTATATTAGTGAGATAGAATTCTGAGATAGAGTACTTGGTTCTTTGGTTAATGAAATAAAAATGATTTACAATACAATATTTGCCAAAAGCTTTAGTCGTTATGAGCAGAAAAAGTTGGGATATGGAGCATTTGTTGGCTTCATGCTCATAGTTTTGAGCCTTTGCACAGTGTTTAAGCCTTACTTGGTTCCTACACATGATTGTGAGTACTTAAACTTTTCCTATGCATGTTGTTTTTCATTTATACAGTTATTTAGCATGACATGCAGATAAATCCAATTTCATTTGTGAAATGAGTTTAAATAAATCTTTACTTCTTATAGTGAATCTGAAGCTCTCTATTGGTGCTGACACCAAAATGTTGATGGTCAATGACACAGGTGGCTCTCTAAAAATAGCCAAAGGTAAGAAAAAGATATATAACTCCATTTTGGAAGTACTTGTAACATAAAGGTTTATCAATTTATGAAAATAAGTTGAAAATAGCTTTTATGTTGTTTTCATAAATTTTCTCCCAAACAGTATCATAAGTGCTTATTTTAATAGATAAGCTTAAATAAACAGATCCAAAGAGATTTATATTCTGAATTTCAATAAGGTTAATACAGTAGAGCTTTTTGTGGTAAGAAGAATATATAGTTTTTGAGCTAAATGATTCTGACAGTATGTGATGATTATTTGGTCTACTGTTGAAGACATTGTAACAGAAATACTTGTTGAAAGCAATGGCAATTCTCAACATATGATTGAAGGTAAGATTCTCTGCATCTCAGTAAGGTTAAAAGGATTTATTTAAGGTAAACCATTAACCCTGTATGTGAATATCTCATTTTTCAGATGAAAGAGTTGTATCAAAGAACCCTGTTAACAATGCCACAAGAATCTCTCCACAAATAGCTAAAGGTGATAACAAATTCATAGTAGTAAGAGCAAGTTCAGATCAGATCTACTTGTGGTTTAGTTAAATGAACACCTAAACCTACTTAATTTCCATCAAAAAAGTTAAAAATCGGGCAGAGTACACTACTTAGTACACTAGGAGGATAATCATAAGGACAGATGAGACTAATGATTGACAGAAACTATTTTATTTTGCAGTTGAAGATAATGCAACAAGGACTCTCATCAATGAAACCAGCATCTCTCCAACAAAAGCTGAAGGTAAAATAGCTTTTAAAGTGAATGATATTCTTAAAGATCTTTTATATGCAAGGCTTGACCATTCTTTATTTTTCAGTTGAAAAATTAGAAACAAGAAAAGTAGAGCAAGAGCAACAACCACAGTGTGTTTCAGAAGCAAGAACAGAATATTGCCAAACCCAAGGAGATACCCGAGTGCATGGAAATTCCTCTTCTGTTTACGTTGTGTCGCACAAAACACACAGCTTGGCTGAAAACGCGTCATGGATTATAAGGCCTTATGCTCGGAAGACTGATGCATATGCAATGAGTAGTGTAAGAAAATGGACAATTAAAGCTAGCAACCAAGTCCCACAGTGCACAAAAAATCACAGTATTCCAGCAGTAATATTCTCTACTGCAGGATACACTGGAAACCACTTCCATGAATTCAGTGACATCATCATTCCACTGTTTTTGACTTGTACACAATTTAATGGACAAGTACAGCTTATTATAACTGATAAGGTGTCATGGTGGATTCCCAAACACCAAGCATTTCTTAAAAAGCTGTCCAAGTATGAGATTATGGACATTGATAAAGATGATGAAGTGCATTGCTTCCCTAAGGTGATTGTTGGGCTTAAGAGGTATCATAAAGAGCTTAGCATTGACCCTCAAAAGTATTCCTATTCTATCAAAGATTTCAGAGATTTTTTGAGAGATTCTTATTCACTAAAGAGAGTTAATGCACTCAAAATCAGAGATATTGACAATCAAATTAAGAAGCCTAGGCTCCTGATTCTTTCAAGAAAAAGATCAAGATCCTTCACTAATACAAATCAAATAGCAAAAATGGCAAAGGGGTTGGGTTTCAAAGTAATAGTTATGGAAGCAGGGCAGAACATGTGGAGTATTGCAAATGTTGTGAACTCTTGTGATGTACTAATGGGAGTTCATGGTGCTGGTCTTACTAATATACTTTTCCTTCCTGAAAATGCAATTTTCATTCAAGTTGTGCCTTACGGTGGGATGCAAGTGGATTGGCTGGCCACAAATGATTTTGCAAAGCCCTCAAAAGATATGAATATAAAGTACTTGGAATATAGAATAAATTTGGACGAAAGCACTCTTATACAACAATATCCGTTAGACCATATGATTATAAAGGATCCCTCATCAATAGTAAAACAGGGATGGGAAGCCTTTAGGTCAGCATATTTTGACAAACAAAACGTAAAGCTTGATGTTAATAGGTTTAGACCAAAGTTACAGAGAGCCCTCGAGTTATTGCATCAATAAGGTATGGCTTTTGATCTAGTTAGTTGGATTCTTTAGGTTGTCATGGTTAGTAATCAGATGAGATCTCCATAATTTATTTGTTTCTATCCATTGTTTTTTCCTAGAGTAGCTTACAGAGTATTTGCATTTGTACTAGTGAAGTTTTAGGCATGGTTTTTGGATATATTGCAAATAACAAACAGTTTAAGCCACTGTTGTACTTGATTCTACGTGTCCAAAATTAATAAATCTATGAATGCTAAGGGTCTACACTCCAAAGCATGGGTACTTCTAAAATGATGTGGCTACTCGTACCAGATACGTACCTGGTACAAGTACGCGTACCGTACTCATGGTACTTCATTTTTTCTCAGAGTGAAATTTGTAATTTTCTCATATATTTATATAGCATTATTTATGTATTTTGGTTTCTTTATTGTTAAAACTTAACCAAATGTTCTATTTTTTTATTTTTTATTGGGATGTTTATGTGAATTGAACAACTGACTCTCATGTTACATCATACAAACAAAAAAAAACTATCGTTTTTTATTGATGTGCTCATACGGGTACCTGTACTTGTACCCGGTACCATAGATATGCATCATAGGATTTACACTATTAGAGCTTCAGGTATTTTTATAACATCAATGTATATTCAATCTCTACTAATGTAACATTATTAGACTCAAATGAAAAGTATCTGCCTTTTTATAAACTGGAAAAACAAAACTATTATTTTATCATTAAAAATAATTCTATAAATTAATAAAAATAATAACCAAAGGTATAGGATACAACTGTGAAAAAGTTATTTCAAAAATATTTTAAATTATGCACTATATTAAATACATTTTGCAGGTATGAAGTGATAAAAAACTTTAATATCAAAACCATTCATTTTTCAAACCAAACTTTATCCGTGACAATTTATTTGGACTGGTGTGGTATTTGTAAAATCAAAATTCAAGACATTATATTATTCTACATACCTAAAGACAGCAACAATTTAGCTATACTAGTCAATAATTTTTCTTAGGACTCTTCACTTGCATCATAATAAATAGTAAATGACTCGTGAACAAAAAAAAGTTTTTGCATATTTGCAAGTCATTTTCTAGCAAATGTGGACAGCATGATGAGAGATGGTGGAACATCTGTGCCGGGACAAAATAAGAAAGAATCTGTTCAAATGCCATAGAAATTCATAGCACTGAGTCAAACTGAGTTTGCATTGTCGCTATGGAAGATTATAGTTCTAAAAATCAGTATGCAACTTAATAAATAAATTCACTAGTTTTTTCTAACCAGATTGAAATTTAGCAAATCAAAATTGACTTCCCTATTCATTCAACTTATCTCTTATAGCTTACAATAACATCTTGAAAAGAACCCATCTCAAGAGGTCTAACATGCACCATAATCCTCTTGAGAGTAAAAAATAATTGTAAATGCATATTCTATAATTTAACTGGATGATCAGATGGCTTGATTAACTAAGCAACTACAACTCTTAGAAATGCACTTAAAAATTGTGAGCCAATTACCTTGTAAAGCATCGCTTCTCTGCCGACAAGAGGAATGCAGAACAGAATACATCATTAGCACGTGGATACGAACTTTAGATGCTTACTCCCTCGATTTTCCATGAATTTGTTGCATGTACAGTAGCTGCTCATCCAGCCATGCAATGCTATGGGTCAGATTAGTCGAAAGCAATTGTAAAAATACACTTCGTGAAATGTGCCCCAAATGTAGGTGGACTCTAGATATGACCACCCTGGTACAAAATAAAGGGCTCGGATCTGTACCTTTCAGATTCAAGATCTCTATAGCTCTGTACACTTGCTGGTAAAACTATCCCTGAATATATTGCACCAAAGAAAGACCATAGACAAGCCTTGGTATAAGACACTATCAAACAAATCTATCCAAGATAAGTCTTGTACAGGTAACTTAACTCCATTTAGCATCACTAAACGATTTTTTTCCTACTTTTCTTGTTGCTTTTCTTCAATAGCACAGATGCATGACCCATATCACCATATGTATGGGTATTATCCCCTTTTAACCATATAATAGCCTCAGTAGCAGCAGATTTTTCTGCTAGTTTCTTGCTGCTGCATGGCTGGCCAACAAAATCCAAGCCATTGAATATGACAGTAGAACGAAATTGGGTGTTTCTCAGTTGCTGTGTTTTGTAAGTTGGTGGCTGATGTCCAGCCCTGCTAAGGAATGTTTGAAGCTGATTTTTAGAATTATCACCCTTGACTCCATCACCACTTTTGGATTTCGTTGCCTTCTTCAACTGTTGTAGGACCTGGTGACCATAGACAAATCTGCCATCGCAGTTGTCCTCTGATACCAACAATCTTACAGCTGAAAGAAGCTCATTGTGCGATTGTATATCCAACATAGGATCCAGAAGCTGGAATAACATGCAGAGCATAAAGTAATTATGTCAAGGATTTGAAGATTGACAGGAAATTGAGGGGGAAATATGGCCAAACAACTGAATTATTCCCTTGATAAATATCAGAGTTTTAAGTTATGGCCAATAAAATTAGACTTACTTTTTTCTGTATCAATTCCTCCAGTTCCTTCTTTAAAGTTGAGTAAGTCTTGGCTAATTCTGGTTTCATGAAAAATTCCAGGTACCCTCCCAACATTTTTAGGTGACCATCCTGTCAAAAGAACCGTATGTTCACCATATGTCAAAGCACAATGAGTAGTCAAAAGGAACTAACAGGTATGAACGATAAAAGAGCTCAGCGAGGGAAGACGTGAAGAAAAACAGAGTAGGAACTTACCAGTCCACCTTTGGATATGTTCCCGCCAAATAAGAGTAACATAGAATCAGATACACCAGTTGAATCCCTAAGGAATACTGTATTCACTTTAATCTTTTCATTAAACACTAACCATGGGTATGGAATTTTGGGTACACTTCCATTTACAGAGTTCTACACGATGCAGCACCAAAATTTTAGAACTTTAATGGATTATATTGTCCCCCAAAACAAAATGAGTTCATATAAACATACAAGGTTTGATGAAAACATCGGATATTGGAAAAACTTACAGCGTACAGAAGAACCGGACCATCCTCCATTGTTTTCAGTGCTATTGACTTTTCCTTGTTCTGCATAACATTTTGCACAACCTCACATCAAAAAGAATTACATAGAAAAATTCAACTAATCTACATATAAAACACGACAGACAGCATTCCCTCCATACCTCCTTAATGAGACTAACATAGACAATACCCAAAGACACGGACACTTATGAATGTAACAAATATGTATAAATATTTAGTTGTTTACTCAAATTACAATTTCAGTAATCTTAACTTTAACAAAGATCAGTTTATGTCCCCCGAATCACTATGTTATCGTCACCTCCATCATTTTCAAATTGATGTAATCAATTCCTCCAGTTATATCCTACTTTCGATATAGCAATGCTGTCTTTATTTATCTTTGTTTTTTGCTGATGTAATTTTAGATGTAATGAAAAGTTGTTTTATTCCTGTTTGCTTATGAGGATATGATACAACATTGATAACAAAAAAAGTGCAATTAATATCAATAATGAACATTAATGTTTGGGATGTAGCCCTTCAAAGCCCTGTCATCCAAAACCCTCAAAAAATCAACTCCCAAAATGAAACAAAATTGAACTTTGACAATATTATGGAGAGCAAATATGTAAGCTCGTGTGGCTCATATATATGCTACTGCGTGTGCCAATGGATGTGTTATACGAATGTGTTACTTTCATGAAAATTCCATAAATGTAGAAAATGAATTCTGCTGACAGAATAATTCAACATGCATCAAAACCAGAACAAATTTGAAAAGGTGAAAAATCAAATTGAAGTGTCACAAAAATGAAAGAACTTGTAAGTGGATTACCACAACAGAGGATATTCCCGGAAACAAACCCGCACAGATAACTGCTCGGAGCAGATGCACCTCATTACTCCATTTATTGTTGGTTTCAGAAATGTTGCCAACCAGACCAATATCTTTGAGCAAGTGAAAGAATTGCTTTCGAAGAGAGTCAATAGCCCTAAGTGTTTGAGAAGAAAGAAAATTACGCCAACAGTACTCGTAACCAGCTTGCTGTGCTTCAGCATCTTTCCATCCATCATAAGCCCGGATAAGTGCAAGATGGTCACTGTATGCACGAGCAGCAAAGTGGGCCTTGGCAGACTCTGCAAGCTGCATAAAAAAGTACAAAGTAACAATTAAATAATCTGAGGTATAACACAATTCATGTACCTTCACTTAACAAATTTAGCTTATTATGTGATAGTTGGTTCATAATATTGCGTCAAAGCCTCTATGACCATGTGGACTAGACTTTCCTCCTTGTTGCCCCATTCTTCTCAGATTAAGTTAAATTTCAGCATAAGGCAGAGTGGTACCGTGGTCTACACATGCAGTTCAAAGGGCTCCTCTAGGGGGAGGGAAGGGGGGTTGTTACAAAACAATTTATGTGTCTAGGGATGTATTTATCAGTAATAATGACAAATACGAAGCCAGGTTTTATCTACCTAGAGTACACACAGCAATATTGATTATATCCGAAGCAAAAGAAAGAATGAGAAAATGATATTTTAATTAAAAATAAATCATGTCTATCCAATGGGATCAACCTAATCAACCAATTCAGAGTGCATGAGTTTAGGCCATGGTTGTCAAACTCGAGATTCTCCCTAAGATTGTGGGTATAGGAAAATCGCTAACCGCATGATTTTAACACAGACCGTAAGATCCTACCAAAAATGTTAAAATTTATTTTATTCTAAAAGTAAATTCAAGCGTGTGTGTGTGTGTGTCTGTGTCTATAAAGCCCATAAATTTTACACACCAGAAAAGATAGCCCAACATAATAAGCAAAAGTAGAATAATGTAGAAGAATTAGGAAGTCGAACAGAGAGGAGGGTGAATAAAAATTGAAAAGGTGTGAGTTGTTCCAGGTTAATAAAAGGGCCAGTCGTGTCAAATGTGCGAAACTGGGTCAAAAATGTGCAGAACTGGCACGAAATAAAGCGCTGCTCCCACAGTCTTCCTCTGCGCACTACCTGCTCCAGCCTCCAATGATTTTCGCACCGCTCTAGCACGGTGGAGTGAGAAAAACACATGAGATCTCTAGAGTGTGGACTGCCCCCACTTATAAACACATGTTCATGCCATATATCATCCGATGTGGGACTCTTAACCGTAATAAACAACAAGACAGCACGAACATAAGAACTTACTAAACATGATGCCCAACTAAAATAACTGGATTTGTGTCATGTCACAACATCAAAACTATTATAATCAACCACTATTTATCTCAAGAGGAACATGATGGCATGGGGAGAGGTGGGGGCAGATATTAGCAGTGCTTATGACTTACATCCTTCTTGTCAGCCGGCACAACAAATGGATCTCTCACACTAAGCCCAGCAACAACAGTCAATATGGGATCCAAACAGTTGAAAATAGCTCCAAGGATGAGCATCTTGCCAAGCTTAGGCTCCACGGGAAGCATTGACAACTTGCGCCCTGAAAGTTGGCAACTTAATATCCGCAGTGAATTTTGAAAAAAATTGAAATAATACATAAAAAAGGCTTGGGAAAACAGTAGCATCAGTTGATAGAAAAATGGCAGGAGAAGCTGAGATCAAGATGCAGAAAAGAAAGTTCTTTTACCTAGAACTGTAAGATTTTCATTCTCATCTAAGGCGCCGATAATCTTCAAATATTCAACAGCATTTTGAACCTGCACAAGGAAATGAAATGACAAATCAAACAACTCTGAGCATGATGAAGAATGTCTTAAATCAACACATAGATGTCATTGAAAATAAATTCAAACAGACATCATATTTCAGTTCAAATTCCAAAAACAAGTGCAATGAAGTTTACCGAAAGAGCCTCTGGTGGCTGGAGAGCACTAGACAAAAACTCAGAGATGCTTCCAAGTTGTAGACTTTTTATTTGTAGACATAAGGACTGTAAAGGTGTTCTTAAAAGCTCTGGCAGTTGATAATCAGAAAAAGCATCATAAACACATCTGGGATAAAGATGATAGCATTCGCCAGATTGAACACGACCAGCCCTTCCTTTTCTCTAGAGAAAAAAATGTAAACTTTCTAATCAACCAGACTACCAAAAAGTAATCCAAAAGAATTAGGTAAAAAAGACATTATGAAGCTATACACAAATAAAAGAGTCATATTTAGCAGCTTAACTACTTGAAAGATATAGCTCCATTTGATAGCAACAATCACAATTTAACAATTGTTCATGGTCCAACTACAGTGATCTACCAAAAGCACTAGGCTCATCTGTTTTCAATTGACACATTACTTCCATCTATTTATTTTTGAAGAAAATATTTAGAAGACCAAATATCTCAAAAAAACTTGCTCAAAAAAACTGAATATATTTAATTTAATATCTGCATATTGTTTATCCCTTTGATTGTCTTCTTACCTCTGTAGGATATATGTTATAAATTATAATAACTTGTGTATCACATACCATAATGTTAACTTTCACATTTGTTGTTGACTCAATTATATTATTTCAACAACATAAGTTCAGGTTCTAGATATGGGGCAAAAAACTCAAAGCTTAATAAGAAAATGTTAAAATAGTGATCAACAGTTTGTAAGTTTTCTAAGATCTACCTCAAGCCCCTTTAGAGCCTGTTTGGTACAGATTAAAACAAACGTGACTTTGACGGAAAAACAATTCTGATTGTTTTTAGATTTTTTTTAAATCAGAAGTTAATTTATGTTTGTTTGCAAGTTGCATTGCAACTATAAACAAAAACAAGAAAAACATTTTTAACTTGTTTGGATAAAAGTAATCAAAACAGACCGGAACTTGAACAGGTGTGGGTACTTGTTCAAGGAACAGGCTGGTAATAACTAAGGGCTTGTTTGAAAGACTTTTAATTTTTAGTTCTTAAAATTTGTTTTGTATATCTGTTTTAAAAAATTGTTTTAAAAATGAGAATGAGAAAAAAGTTGCTTAATAATCAATTTCTTGAAATCTGTTTTTAGGAGTGAGAAAATATATTTTATTATTTAATTTTTTTAAACTGTTTTAAAAATATAAAGATGATAAAATTCTTTGATAATTTAATTTTTAAGTTTGATTATATTAAATAGCAAAAAATCAGAAATAATTTTATGACCATTTAATTCCTAACGAATAATTTTTTATTTATAGAGTATAGAGTTAAAGAAAAATTTATATCTAATCAAAGATGTTTATTATATAATTAAATATTTTTAATAATGTAGATTGATTGATAATATAAAAAATATTTACATTAAAGTTATTTATAAATTTAATCAATTATAAAATATTTAACATAATGAGTTAATTTGTAATATATTATACAACAAAAAGAAGTTAAGAAAAGTAGAGTCTTATAAATCATAAATAATTAAAGCTAATCTATAATATATCATATATTTTATTATATATTTTATTGTATATGTATATAAAGTATAAACTGGTGGTTGGTAGTAAAAGAAAAAGTACAATAGAATTTATCAATCTAATTGTACAAAAGTTATATAGAATTATATTTGTGCCATTAGTAAAAAGTGGCATATTTTTCTGTGTTTTTTTATTCATTCTTGAAAACAAAACTGGAAAATGAAAAGCAAAAACATATTTATATTGTTTTGGTTTTTTAGTTTTGAAAACTAAAAAATTAAAAATAGTTTTGCAAAAGTATTTTTTAAAACAAGTCATTCAAACAGGTTTTTTGTTTTTAAGTTTTTAAAAATTAAAAAACAGTTTTTAAAAACTAATTCAAACAAGCCCTAAATATTTTGTTTTCAATTTTTTAATTTAATATATAAAATAGTAATAATAATTTACATTATATTTAAACTTCAACCCATTAAAAATTAAACTCTACATAATAAGTCATCAATTTTCTCTTATTAAGATTTGATGAAAACAGCTTCTGATTTTAACCTAAAAAATCTTTTTTTTATATATTCTTATTATTTTAATATTTGAAGGCTTTAAAAATATTTTTAGTTTAAAAAGTGCTTTTTTACTATAATAATCTATAACAAACAGATTAAAACAGACTCTTAATCTGACTATTTTCCTTTTTAAAGGAAATAGACAAATTCTCGACTATTCCAAATTCACAAACTAGTTTGTACGATCAAATACCTGTCGGGCAGCAGCTTTTGAGATCCAGGATGGAAGCAAACAAGGAGTGTTATTCAATGCGTCATATGATGTCTCTTTTGCTTTTCCACAATCAACCACAAAAACAACGTCATTGATGGTAATACTAGTCTCTGCCATATTAGTAGCCAGAACAATTTTCCTCACCCCTCCTTCAGGATTTTCAAATATTAATTTCTGCAAGGAAAAACAGGAAAGCAAACAAAATTCACTATACAATATATTGAATGAATAAATGAAAAAGAAAAGAGTACAAAACTAAGTGGTTTTAATAGGAAAAGAAAAAACCCCGTGATATTTAAGAGAAAGTGAAAGAGGAATGCTAGATGTGAGAGAGACCAAGAGTCTCTTTTGAGAAAAAAGTTGGTGAATTTTTTTTTGACATTCACTATGGTACACTGCCTACTTATATAGTGGCCAAGCCTTTACAAGCTCAAGGTAACTGTTTATGACTTGGCCTCCCGGGCTCCCACACTTGCCATGAGTAAGTGCACCCAGTAATTCGTAGAATAATGGATTTAAAAGGGGAAAAGGAGAAGTCATGAGAATGCATCTGATCTTGTACTTTCCACATTTCATAGGCTTTCGCAACAATATCATGTTCGGGTTTTACTTCAAAAGCATATCTCCCTGAAATCTAAGGATTCACCACAACACAAACTGATGCAACTCGTGTGCTTTGATGATCATTTCAACCTGCTTGCTCCATAGCAGGAAATTTGTCTCATCAAGCTTGATGAAAATCACATGAGTAAAGTTTACCTTGCCAGAGAAGAGAAAACAGTAGCCCTCAGATGGGTTGGACAAACTGATAAACACTAGATGCACCAGGAATTGGTTGTAGATATGCACTTAAGGTGAACCAGACATCTATGTAGGGATCAGTCTCAAGAAAAAGCTTTAGATACCATGTCTGTTAGATTTTAGAGAAAATGAAAGAAAGTGTAGGAAAGTGAGTGAGAAGTGCTAGATCTGATTCTCTGTTTAGAGAAATTGATGAAAATGATTCTAGACATTTCAGTATGGTACACTGCCTACTTATACAATGAGTGAGCCTTTAGAAGCTCAAAGTGACTGTATTGTAACTAACATAACAGTGTATTCTGCTAGTACAATCAGATCTGCTATTGACCACCTATTCAACTAAACACTAAATAGGTTGCTATACTGATACAAGTACATATGGCAAAATCACTCGAATACCCCTTAAGAGATTCAATATTCCCAATATTTTAAATTAAGAAAAAGTATATATTAGAAATATAGTATTAAATTGTAAAAAGATAGCAACGGGTAGATTTACTGTGGTAGCATTTCAGTCTATTACTAGCAAGGTCACCTGTTCTGAGCTGGACATAGAGCCATGGCATGCAAGAAGTAATACACGGCTCTGATCACCCAACAACGGATGAGCATGGAGTTGATCCTTCAAAGAGTTTATATCATCCCAACCAGTCATAAAAACCAAAACAGCACCTGGCCTTTCATTCTTAACAATGTGGCAAAGCACGTGTTCAATAAGGTTAAAACCAATTGAGTCAGGGTTCCAGCAGGACATTGACTCCTTAGTGCGTAGGCTATACCCGTTAAAGCCCGCAACTTCTAATGCATCCTATGCAACATTATAGAGAAACTAACAGAATTAGTCAAAAAAATAACCTCCCAAAAAAGGAAAAACAAGAAAAGATTTCTGGATCAACTTGTGTACCTCAACAGCAGAAACAATCTGGCTCTTTCTTTTTTTGAAAGATTGAGCTTGCTTCTGCATTTTCCATGATTTCTCTTGCCCATAGTCATCAATTTGATTATAAGGAGTCAAACGATATCCAGTCCTTTCCAGAATATCCTCAAGAAATTGTGCTCGAACTGGAAAAGTAAATCCCTAGATGTTGCACAAGACCCAAAAACATAAAAGGAAAATAAGTTTATTACATCCTTTCACAACATCAGTAAGCAAATGTGTACTCATAGCCAAAGCAGAAAATTTGGGAATTTTAATATACTAGTTTGTGGGAAATATTAGCTGAAAAGTAAGTTGTCTGTCAGTTTACCGTCTTACTAAAATGCTAATATGCCAAATAGCTCCAGCAGAAGCATTTCTTTCAGCAGCTAAGTTGTTGAATTACTAAAGTACACAGTTTTACTTTTTAAAAGCTTATACAATCATTATCGAGAGAAAATTCATCATGTCCATAAAAAAGGAACATCGCAGATCGTTGAAAAGTTATCAAATGAATGACATCAGAGCAAATTATATGACTGCCGAAATACAACATAGTAAGATATATTGTGATGGCATCGACTGAACGTTAATTAAGTTGCAGAAATTAGTATCCTAAGCTTACAGGGATATGCATAGTTGGGGCGCCATCAAAATACGAAGAAAAAAGCTCAGCATTTAAGGTTGCACTCATCAAAATTAATCTCAAATCAGGACGACGAGGGAGGAGATCCTTCAGGACAATGAGAAGAAAATCTGACAAAAGTGAAAGCCAGCAGTAAGCATCTCACTGACATAATAAGTATAACAAAAATATTGGAATAAAACACAATTATGTCGCTACCTTCATTCATTCCACGTTCATGAATTTCATCAACAATAACATGAGATACACCTTTTAAACTTCTATCCACAAGTAGTCTCCGCAATAACACACCTGTGGTGCAAAAAAGAAGACGAGTATCCCTTCCTCTCATACCCTCCAACCGAACTTTATAACCAACCTTTCAGAATGGAAAACATGCAAATAGTTGAAGTCAAGCAGAAAGCATATAAATTTAAGTAGTTCAAGCATTGGCAAGCTAAAAAGGCCCAGAAACTAACAGATTCTCCCAATTTTTCCCCATGTTCTGCTGCAACTCTTTCAGAAACAGATATAGCAGATATTCTTCTAGGCTGAGTACAAATTATGCTACATAGAGCTCCACGTGCAGCTTCAATCTCAGATTCTAATATGTATTGAGGAAGTTGTGTAGTCTTACCGCAACCAGTTTCACCCGAGACAACAATGACCTGCGAATTTTCATTAAAGATACCAATTGATACAAATTATGACTCAGCAGCACAAACATAACCTGTGAATTTTCATTGAAGATACCAATTGATACAAATTATCATTCGGCAGCACAAACATAACAGTATTAATATTCTCAACAACAGATAGACCTGCAGAGAAACTATTACCACTACCCATTCTAAATTACCGTGTGCCTTAAGTGGATCAATTTGATTGTTCGCTTTTGACTACTGTCACATACAATGAGACAATGTAGGTCAAATTTACTGAAATCTTGTACTAGTTCTTATCTAATACTCCCCCCCGTCCCACAATGAGTGACCCATTTGTCAAAAATAAATATCCCAAAATGAACTACCCATTTCAATTTACAATGCAAATTAATTACTTTTTTCCAATTCTACCCTTTAATATTACTACTTTCATCACTCCCAATACTTGATAATGGGTACTTTGGTAAAACCATAATTCTCTCTCTTTCATTTTTACACTTTTCTTAATATGTGTGAAATGGTCAATTGGATCACTTATTGTGGGACGGAAGTAGTATAATATAAGAGTTATAACTTATGCCCAAATTTGTTATATATTTTTATAATTGTCTAATAAAGTTGTTTACAGTATCTATATCTCTCCATGCTTGGCCTTTTTTTCGCCCTTCACTCCTCTATTCCAATATTTCACATGTCTGCTTGATTCAGTTATGCAATCTAGTTTATGTCCATGCAGAAGCTCTACATATATTGATATGCAGTGTAATACAACATTGATGTGCTTCACATTATGAAAATAGAGAGTAAAAGTTTGCAGATGAGATATAACCGATGTTGGATGAGCATAAAAAAATTTGTTTTAATAATAATAATAATAACAACAATAACTTCTGATTTATCAAAGAAAAACAGCATCTTGCAAAAGTAATAAAGATTGACACTAATTCACAATAAGAATTTATAAGTTATACAATAGCTCATTATATAAAGGACCGTACATGGGCATCAAATCCTTAAACCTTTTTTCACTTGGCTTATCATTTGTAGAAGTAAATAAACTATAAGGAAAGTAATAATCCCTCTGCCACATAATAACTGTCACATTTGCAACAAAATAATTGTCCCAAAGAGAATGTCACTTTTAATTTTAAATGTAATTTTAATTATTATGTTTCCAATTGTACCTCTAATTAATTAATATTATGTACCTCACTCCCAAGTTACTATTCTCCACTTTACCTTTATTATAATAGGAATACACTGATGGTTAATAAGAATAAATTAATAAAATCACCCTTCTCTTTCTTTCATTTATCATTTTTTCTTATCATGTGTGAAATGGTCGAATGTGACGGTTCTTGTGGGAATAATAATTTACAAATTGCAGAGGGTACCGCTTATTCCTTTTTCACCTGATTCTCTGAAACGGCTTTCAAAAATGCATCTTTCTCTTTGAATGCAGGAAGACTTCGGCGAAATTCAAGCATCTTTTGCCCTTCGGGAGATTCCTATGGATAAACCAGCATATGTTGTAACATTTCTAAAGGCTAAAAATAATGACAAAAAAATATTTAAGTATAGAAACTTTCACTTAGAGAAAATATCAATTACCAGCTGACAATGTATCAAGGTAAGAAAAAGTATAACACATTGTCACATATAGATCTAGAATATTCAATCAAAATTTATTAGTCAACAAGTTGGAAAATTTGCAATTAAATAAAGAAATTTCCATAATTGTAGTCTTCCGTATAGTGGCCATCAAACAATAGCAGTTTTGGGGTCAGCAACTCCACTTCGTGCCTCTATCCAAGAGTTTTACATGAAAGATATATGTTTTCAAGATAAAAAGATAGGTTTATTTATTTTGTAAGTTCCTGGGCTATTTGGGGTTTTTTAGACAGGTCATTGAACTAAAAAAATTGTAATAGAGTCCCTAAACTTATCAACAAATTGTAACTATGCCCTTAAATTGTAAAGTTCAGAACAGGCCTAATTGCAAATTTTTGGGACCTGATTAAAAAACTGTGTGTGGGCTTAATTCCAAATTCAAGGACTGGATTACAAACTCTTAGTTCAAGGACATACTAGAAAATCCTCAAATAGTTCAAGGATCTTCATTGCAATTAAACCTAGAAGATATAACTCTTGAGATAAAATATATGTATAAGATATATGGCCAGACTAGAAGATATAATATTAACTATTATGAAAAGATCAAGGCTGAACCTAAAAATATTGCTGATTAAAAAAATTTACATTATATATTTTCACAAATTCACACAACAGAAATGTGAAATAAGCAAAAATTACTGAAACAACTGACACTGTAATTGCAAATGAGATGCACATCAAAGTTTAGACGGGAAAAACAAGAAACCTGCCAGTTTTGTTGTTGATGACGCAGTTGCAAACTTTTTCGTTGAAGGAATTTCTCTTTCGCAACACTATTATGACTCATGGGTTCTGGATGCCCATAAACCCCTTCATCAGCAGGAATGCTTCCGCCATTCCTTGATTGATGCAAGTCCAAAGAGCCTACTCTTTTTGTAGCCTTATGTGAAAGATGAGCAAGAAGATGAGTGTCTACTTCTCTATGAACACCAAATGGTAAGGTTACCTGCAGAGCATAGAAAAGCAGTCGATCAGGATATGGGCAGGAGAGGATAGAAAAATTTTCAAACAGCGCAGTTTTGCAGTGCTAAAACTGAACGTTAATACAGCTGTTTTCTGTTTATAATCCTTTGCACTATTTATTGCTAGGGATCTATTATAATCATACAAACAGAGTCACAAACAATTGGTTGACACTGGATCACGTATTTCTCCACATCATTAAAATGATGAGGCACAGTCATCGAAAACAATTCATGCATTGCTTCTCTGTAGCTCACCCTCATCACTACCTGCACTTTTGTCTCCTCCCACTTCCATCCCAAAACAGTAACATGAAATATGTGATGACTTTCTTTAAACAATAAGCTTTTATAAATTCTTTTATTACAAAATTTACACCATCATATCAATGGATATTTTACTCAGTTAAAAGATTATGATTTAAGGTTTCATATAGCATTAAAAATATATTCAATTTCTAATTTCATTACTATATTAACACAAACTTTTTAAAACCATTATCAGGCCTTCATTTAAAAAACCTACTCATTCTACCAATTTATATAAAAAAAATATCACTGTTTTAGTCTATTTTCTTCCGAATATTCTCATACGATAACTTTCATTGACATTCATATTTTCTGGTGTTCGTAGTGTAATTAGCTTAGTAGCATGCTTATGAGAGAACTTGTGGTACAGCAAACATGATAATTGGAATGTGATAGGGCGGATATGTTTTTCGGACAAAAAATGTGACTTCAACACAGTATGGTTTCTGACTTTTGTATTTTTTTCTCTCTCCTAGATTTCGATACCACGCACATTGAGTTGTATTTCATACGGTGTCAGATATGGTGTCTCTTTTAAGTGTCTAAATAACACACCTCCTAATAGAGCCTATGTATGTCAAATTAAATGCAGTTCAGTCATATAATTATTAATGACGGGACTGTATTCTCTTGAACAAATCAAATCAAAAGCAACTCCAAAATAGAGATCTAGCAAATAGTACTAGATCCTTGGTTTTTATTGCAATGATATTTTCTTAAATTCCAAAAGATCATTATATATGATTGGACATATCCATTAAAAAAACTGTCTCGATATTGGGTTGCCAAAGATTTAAATATAGACAATGTATAAGATGGTATACTCTTAGGCTTCGTTTGGGATATTGGAGGGAAAAGGAGGGGGGTTGGAAGGAGATAATTAAAGAAAAAATTGCTAAATCTTTAACTATTTTGGAAAGAGAGCTTTTGTGTAGAATGATAAATAAATATTTATTATTAATATTTGGATTATTATAATAACATACCTTGGATTTGGAGAGTTTATCTAACCCCTCCAAAACCACCCTCCAATATACATTGGATTAGGGAAAATTTGTGTTATGAAGAAAAATAAGCCCTCCTCTTTCAAATCTCTCAATTCTTTCCACTTCATCCTTCCTTTTTTTCAAAGCTCTCCCCTCCCTTCCCTTCCCCTTCAAACTCCCAAACAAAGCCTTAGAGTCAACACATAACTTTGAAAGGCTTTCTAAGTTGTTAGCTTTAAAATAGAAGCTGTCTAGCCATTTATAGTGATCTATGATAACTGAACTGAAACTGTTCAGTCCTCACTGACTGAGTTAGTAACAGAAATATAATTTCATATGGTTGATTATATGGGAGCCTCGGTGAGCTCGACAGTAGTTTACACAAACACTATCTCTCTCTCACACACAGATATTATAACTTCCTGCTGTCCATTATGTGGATATTGACCGTGTCAGCAAGCATGCTTCACCAATTTCACATGTGGCATCGATGGACATCAAACAATAAAATTAGAGTTGAGGTGAACTAATTATAGTTCTAGGATTACCTCACCCAAACTTTACAGGTCCATCAAATTCATTTAGTTAACCCAGTTCATGCATTAAAATTCCTTTATACACAAGAATTAATATAACAGAAATGAAACATTTGATGTGAAGTAATACTTCTCTCAACGGACGCTTATCATCGAGATCAGGGCGATAATTTGGCAAAGGCACCTTGCTAAACACGACAACTTTTGCATACTGTCGACTGCCAAAGCAAAAATATATACATTCATTAGACCCGAAACAACTTTTGCATACTGTCGTGATTAAATTGATGCAGAAGCAACATACCTGTATAAACCCATCCTAGTAGCTAAAGTTTCAAGTTGCAGAAAATCACGACGGTCCTTTTTCTCATTGGACACAACTTCTTGCTCGTCTTTATTGCGAAGAAGCATGGTGAGTTTCCATCTCCAAGAGTCAATGTTTTCAAGTGCCGAATCACCCTAATAAGTAAAATCACACAGGGTAATGAAGCCTTGTTTGGATTAGCTTATTCAAGCTTATCTACTTACATAAATTTTGTGAAAATCACACAAGGTAATGAAGGCCTGTTTGGATTGGCTTATTCGAGCTTATTCGAGCTTATCTACAGACATAAATTTTGTGAGACAGCTTGGAAGAACTAATAAAAACAACGTATGAAACTAGCTTATTTTCATAAGTTCTCCAAGATAACTTACAAAAACAACTCATAACATATATAAAAACCTCTGAAGCACCGACACCGATAATAATTTGAAAAAATGAATAAATTGCAGGTGTCCGACGCGGATAGATAAAAACAATTTCACTTGATTCTTTCTTTTGCTATAGAAATAGCTTAAATAAGCTTATAAATAAGTGCTTAGATAAACTTCAGCGTTTGTGTTATAAGTTGCAAAATAGTTGTGTATCCAAACAGGACTTAAGTATTAACATGATTCAAAAATTGAGCAAACGTGCTTTTATTCAATTCAATCTACTCTGGAGTATAAGTAACTAACAGCGTAAGTAACAGTGATGTAAAGAAAAGAATAAGACGAATTAAGAGTGGCATACCAACTGTTGTTGAGGGCGGGGTTGAGAGTGAGGAGGCGCGAATTCGAGGTCGGACTCGTCGCTGGAGACGTCGTGAAAGGCGAAACGGCCGTAAGTGGAACTTTGCTGGTGAAAAAGCGGAAGAGCAGAGGTTCGGTATCTGAGAGGCGCGCCATATCTGTGGTGGATGGCGGTTAAGGAAGTTGAAAGACGAATGCGGAGGTTTGTGGTTGTTGGTGTTAGGGAAGTGGCGATTAGGATGTGACGAGTGGCGGTTCTGAAGATGCCGGAGTATGGTAGCACGGGGACTCGAATTCGCATCGGTAGTGGCATGGTGATTATGAGGAGTTGCACTGACCACGCAGCTTTTGCATCCCTAACTCTACCTCCTTTTCTTACTTCAAAATATATCTTTTATTGTAAATTGTAAATCATTTTTCTTGCTTTTTCTCCAATAAAAGATAAGTATTTTTTATTTTATTTATATTTTTTAATTTTTTTAAGATAAATTATTTGGTACATATAATTTTGAAATGGAAAAGTTTTGTGTACAATCGAGTAGGGTGGCAAAACGGGACCAATGATTTAGTCTCTCACCCTCTAATGTGTTCGTCATGTCTCGTCCCGTTTTCTTTGCGGGCAGAAGCATTTACATAATTTTTTGTATTTTTAGACTTAAAAAGTGAAGTGCCCGCAAGCTTTTTCCATCCCGCCCTCACTTTTTTGCGGGGTGGGCCTAAGTTTTATGTTCACATCCTCAAATATGACTGCTCCGCCCCGTCCTGATTTTTTGGGCTTTTGCGGGATGGACCTAAATGGGGTGGGCATGCTCGTTTGTCACCCCTACATTCAAGTGTGATCACTATTACCACTGTAAATTTATTGGTCACAATGTGGACAATTGTAGAAAAATTAGTAAGAATATGGACTTGGTAAAAGGAAAATTTATACCTCAAAGCAAGAAAATTTATGTGCAGAAGCAAATAGAAATGGAAAGCAAAAGCTTATTTGAAAAAGGAAACTGAATCGCATGGCTTTGAGGGAGACTCAACCTCAAAGAATGTTACATTTATTGTAGAGTTACCCAATGCAACAATAGAAGCCTCAGTAGAAATAATACATCCTCCCACAAAGACCATTCAGCAGAATAATGAGGTATAGTCACGACACATAGTAGTTGTCAATGAGCCTCACAATGACAATCAAGAGGTCTTGCTTGCAATCCAAGAAACACAGGCACCACACAACTTTGAGAGAAGTCAGAATAAGGAGGAGGATGCTCTTAGCTCTAGTGGTTTTGAATTTCTAGATGCCACTCAAATGAAAATTGAACAAGAGGAAGATGTAAGAAATAAGCTCATCAATAATGTGAAACATGACATGGAGTTCCTCAAGTAGTCTTGGACCAATATTATAGAGGAACCTGACAATCTTGAGGAAATTGATAAGAATTTTCAACTGGTTGTTTCTAAGCAGGCCAAGAAGAAAAACAAGTCAGTGCAAAAGCCTAATAAGGTCGATCCTAGCATCATAACAAGGGTAGTTTCTTTTAACACTGGTCAATGAAGTGTGTTTACTGGAATGTCAGAGGATTTTTTAATCAACCCACAAAATTAGCTGTCAAAAAACTCATTAAGAAGCACAAACCAGAGCTTTGTTTCATAGTTGAACCCTGGATGACTTTGGATAAGTTATGACCAATTTTTTTCTCTATACTAAATTTAAATATCTTTGTTACCAACAATAAACCAGGTCTTTCTTCAAACATTTGGTGTTTATGTGCCCCTCATTTAGACCCTTAGATAATTTTAAATGATGATCAACATGTGTATTTTCTCATTAAAGATGGAACTTACTGTTTTGGCATGGCTACAAGTTATGTTTCAACAAGCTATATTAAAATGAGAGAGCTCTGGTCCAATCTTACCTCTTTAAAAATCTCAATGGTGTACCTTTGAGCTACATAAGATATTTCAATACTATTTTGGGGGCTCATAAACATAAAGGCTGCTCAAATCCATTTAGAACCGCAATTGGAGACTTCCAAGAATGGACATACTCCAACAATCTTATTCACCTTCCCACAAGAGGTGCAAAGTTTATTTGGCATAATGGCAAGAGAGGAGCTTAGCACATTAAAATAAGGCATGATAAAACAAATTGTGATCACAGTTGGATTAATTTCTGCAATAACACCTCTTGTTCCACCCTCACTAGGCATAAATCAGATCATCACCCTATCCTTTTGGTTTTTAACTACCAAACTGCCAAGGTGACTCCCGATTTCAAATTTCATAAAATATGGTTTGAGCATCCATAATGCATTAATGATGTTAAAGCTTGTTAGAACACTAAGTTTTATGGTTGTCCTATGTTCATCCTTTCTCAAAAGCTCAAGCTCCTCGAAAGTAAATTCAAGGTTTGGAATAGAGATACTTTTTGCAATGTTCTTGAATTGCTAAGGAAAGCTACAACAAATCTTGATGATATCTAGTCTAAAATCCAAAGAGAAGGTCACTTTGATGAAATGTTAGACAAAAAACAAAAGGCTCAATTTGAATTGGAAACTACTCTAAAATTGAAGGACTTGTTTTGGAAAGAGAAATCAAAAGATATGCGGCACTATGAGGGAGATAGGAATACTGTTTTTTTTTCACAAGATCTCTAAAATCAGAAATTGCACCAAACTAATCTCAATAATTCATCATAAAGAGGATGTTCTCACTGATCCTGAGGACATCTCCAACATTTTCTCTAATCATTTTGAGCAACTCTTCAATTCTAGTAATGTTTGCACATATAATGGGTTAGTTGATGAGGTAATTCCCAATCTTATTAGTGATCATACCAATGCTTTACTGACAACTCTCCCCAGTTAAGAGGAAATCCAAAGTGTAACTTTCTCTATGAACAAAGATGGCTCTCTAGAGCTTGATATTTTTTGTGGATACTTCTTTCAACATTACTAAGAGATCATTAAAACTGATGTGACAAATACAACTATCCAATTTTTCTCTACAAGTTAGATTCTCCCTAATTGGAATGCAAATGCAATTGTCCTTATTCCCAAATGCTCCAATGTCATTACAACTAATCATTATAGACCTATAGCACTAGCTAATTTCGAATTTAAGATTCATTCAAAAATAACGTCTGGCAGACTTGCTGCAACCATGCCCCTCATTATCTCCCATGAACAAATAGGCTTTATTAAAGAGAGATTTATTGCTGATTGTATTTGTTTAACATCCGAGTCTATTAATTTGCTCCACAAAAAATCCTTTGGGGGTAATATTGTAGTTAAAATTGACATAAGGAAAGCTTTTGATACATTGGATTATGATTTCTTATTAAAGGTGTTACACAAAATTGGTTTTTTTGAACAATTTTTTTCATGGATCAAAGTTATATTGTTCTTTTCTAAGCTCTCATTTCAATCAATGGAGCTCAGTCTAGTTTTTTTATTGTAAAAAGGGAGTGAGGCAAGGATACCCCATATCCCCTTTACTTTTTTGCCTTGCTGAAGATGTTTTCAGTAAAGCTATTATAAAACTTGTAGAGTAAGGAAATATGGATATCATAAAGAGGCCAAGAGGATCCTTAGTGCTTTCTCATGCCCTATATGCATATGACATTATGCTCTTCTGCAAAGTCAAAACCTCAAATATTTGAGATCTAAAAAAATTGTTTATTAGATATGCTCGGGACTCAGGTTAATAAGTAAACCCCCGAAAGTCTATATTGTATGCATAATCCATTTTTCAACAAAAAAATTATCATTTAGCCAAGTCTTAAGGATTCCTTGAAGGACAACTTCCTTTCACATACCTTGGTGTCCCTATATTCGAAGGTAGACCAAGGGTTATGCATTTTTAACCTATTATGGACAAAGTTAAATCAAAGCTCTCAAATTGGAAGGCTTATTTGCTAAATATGGTTGGAAGAGTGCATGTAATAAAAAGTGAAATTCATAGTATGATAACTTATAGCCTTCTCATTTATTCTTGGCTTGCAAGCATCATCAAAGACCTTGAAAATTGTATGAGAAATTTTGTGTTGAGTGGTGATATTTACAGGAAAAAATCGATAATTGTGGCTTGGCACAATGTTTGCAAGCCTTTCTCATAAGGTGGTATTGGCATCAGATCAGTCTCTAAAGTCAAGGATGCTTTCAATCTTAAACTTTGCCGGGAACTTTCCAATTCCTCAAATCAATGGGCTCAGCTTCTTAGACACAAAGTCTTGAGAAAAAAAAGCATAACAACTACCATATTTCGTCATATATTTTGTATGGCATCAAAAGTAACTTTCAAGCATGGATAGAAAATTCTAGATGGAACCGTAGTGATGGAAGTAAGATAAATTTTTGGTATGACTCTTGGTGTGGCATCCCCTTGGTATAACAACTTCATATCCCTCCAAATGTTCAGGATAGTCTTCAATCAAAAGCAGAAGCTTTCATCCATAATTTTCAATAGAATGTTCCTCCAGACCTAGCCACTTTGTTTCTTAACTTCAAATAAATCATCACTCAGGTACATATTCCCCCATCTCCTAGGAATGCTGAGCACAAATGGATTCACTCTCATGCTGGAACGTTAAGTTTTAAAGATGCTTATCTTTTTAAGACGCCTTCTGGTTCTAACTTACGTTAGGCAAAACTGATTTGGAATATTAGCATTCCTTCTTCAAAATTTATGTTTATATGGAATCTTATCCTCTCGAAAGTTCCTACTTATGAGATCCTACCCAGAGAGGTTGGTACACTTTTCCTTTTAGATGTATCTTATGTGGTATTCATGAAGAAACAACTGATCACTTATTTATGCATTGTACATTTGCTAAATCCACATGAAATTGGTTATCTAATGTCACTCATTATGCATTCCAATTCAATCTTTTGGATATATGGGAAGTTTGTAATAAGGCTTTGTCTAAGCAAAGTGAGGTAGTAATCATATATGATATTATCAACTCATTTAACATCATATGGTATTGTAGAAACCAGAAAAAAATTCCACACTCAATGCATCCAATGGAAGAGTGCATTGAACTTGTTAATATCTGTCATATCATGATTTTCAACCCTAAGATGCCATCATCATTTGTATCGTTTGCATGACATATAGCATCTTTGCATTACTAACCTATTGAAAATACAAAAATATTTCCCACTTTGTTTGTTTTAAGCTAAGGTTTTGCACCAAGAGCTTTCAAAGATTGATCAATTAAGACTTGGCATGAGTTTAAAAATTTCAAACTTTTCATCCTTCCCAAGTGATCAAGTGACTTCCATCAACAATAATCAATTTCAAGATCATTCCATCTCAAATTCATCAAGGCCAAAGTTCATTTGATACCCTTAACTAGGGTTTTGACCCAAAGTCAAATGGTTGACTTTTTAGACAAGGCATGATCCCAAAGCTTTAAGTATGGTTCAAAGACTTTAAATACTTCATAAGTGATCCATTCACATCATCCAATGTGACCAAGAGATCCCATTCATTGAAGATTGCAAGAATTGGATTCATCTGATACAAAGTCAACCTAGGCAAAGTCAAAGTTTGACTTTTGACATTTTTGGTCAACCATGGACTTCTCAACTCAAGGATCATGAAAATATGGTTGATGATGAATTCATTTGATCAAGAGAAGACAAGAAATTGGAGGTTACTTTCAAAAAGGGCAAGATTTGGTTTTGTAAATTTTTCTAAGTTATGAAAAAAATACATGTTCAAGTACCCATCTTTCCAAGGCCATAACTTATGATCCAAGCACCGTTTTCTTTGCTACATTGATCAGATTAAAGGTCTTACTTCATGATTTAACTTTTTCATTGATAATTGATTCCCCAAAAATGCAAGGATTTCAAGTTATGAAGCCATGAAGTTGGAACCATAAAATTGAAACACTTAGAAAAAATGTCAACCAAATCTGCTTTCAAAAAATAGCTTACTTGATCATCATTTTTCACCATGATCCACATTGATTCAAGTAAAACTCATATCATGAAATTTGTAGAGTATGGTCTTAGGTTTCCAAAAAGTCTAATATCATGAAATTATCATATTTGAGCTAGGAGTTTTGAAGAGATGAAGTTTGCTTTCCAAAACTGAATTTTGGGTCATTTTCATGGCAAGTTCATCATGCAACCTTGAGCCAAAGCTACATAATCTTACTTTGCAGGCTATCTTGCTTATAAATCTCACCTTAATTAGAAGATTACACAAACCCTTGGTGCATTACACAAGAGATTGAGCCATTAACCAAGTCTTGATGCCATATTTGAAAGGTTTTGCAAAAAGCTTCATATCCATTTTGATAAATGCCAACTTTTCCAACCACTCTTGCATTGAGCTTCCAACTTATTTATTATGATCACACTTAACCTATAAATCAGAAATAAACATCCTAAACCTCAAGAAAAGTACCTCTAAACTCCTGCTTTCACTCCAACTTTTCATCATGATCTATTATGCATTTTTGTGCAAAATGAAACCAAGTCATCAAACTAGCATTCCAATTTAACCAAGATTGATTTCTGCAAGCTACATGAACCATATGGATCCTCTATAAATAGAGAGTCAAGCCTCATAACTCAACACACCAGAATTGACACAATAACCCCATTATAGCAAATTCTCCAAACCTCAAACTTCCAAATTCCATTGTGTTTGTGTTTTCTCCAAACCAACACTTCAAACAACTTCTAAACATCCATTAGAAGTTGTACAAACACTTGAAAAACTTCTTTAACATCCCTACCATCATCTTCTAAATCACATTTTCATAGCTTGCAACTTGATTTGGAAAGGAAGAACCAAACACTCTCAGCTCAAGCCATGCATTCAAACACCTTTCTTGAGGTGTAAGGAAAGTGTTCAAATCATAAAATCACATCTCGAACACCCCTATTTCAAAACACAATTTTCATTTTTGAGGTATGTATTCATTTCTGCAATTTATGATTTAAGGCACCATTTTACATCATTCTTGTTACCATTTCACTTGCCAAGATGCGAGGAACAAACCCCTTTATGATCATTGGTCTTAATCAGTGATGTTTGGATTTTAATCTTAAAATCAATTTTTAGGGTTCATATGCATTTTGTTTGATTTCTGAAGATTTATGAAAAAAATGAAATTGGTTAATACCATTAGATTCCTTGTGAAATTCTAAGCAATTTTGG
The DNA here is from genome assembly GCF_024323335.1 of Lathyrus oleraceus. Lineage (NCBI taxonomy): Eukaryota > Viridiplantae > Streptophyta > Magnoliopsida > Fabales > Fabaceae > Lathyrus > Lathyrus oleraceus. The sequence continues at coordinate 12,774,655 of NC_066585.1, read as the reverse complement.
TCTTTGCAACTTTGATTTCGTTAAGAATTGAGAGAGTTAGAGTTTTGAGAAGTTGTGAAAATGGTGGAAATGGTGGATTACGGGATGAATGAGGAAGATGAAGTTTGGAGCCATTTTTAAATGTTAAAAGTGACTTTAATATATATTTGAATTGATGTAACTTAATACATGAATTGACATTGCGCCCATTGGTAAAACACTGGTTTGTTAAGTCTCTTGCATGCATAAGGTATAGGGTTTGTTAAGTCCCTTAACATTTTTGACTCATTCTTTTTGCCATGTCATCATGAGAGTGTCTATTTTATGATGACACCAAAAAACCTCCAAATTTTTTATTTATTTCACCCCTATTGATTAGATGGAAAACATGTGCTTTAAGTGTTTTTTAAGGCTTCTAATTGATTCTTTTGACTTATGTCTTGTTTGTTCTTGATGTTGAAAGCTTGTATGATTAAAGCACACTCTTTTAAATGTTGATTGTTATCCTTAACATGTTTGAGCTTGATTATATTCATACAATGCATCAATTTATTCACCTTGAAAACATGTTTGAATGAATGGTTATGAGGTGATTAGGTTTTCCATTTAAGCTTGGTCTTATCATGAACTTTGTTTCAAGTTTAATGTTTATTTTATGAAGACTTATAATGTGATGCATGTTTGACCTAAATTGATTCATGTTGTGTTTACCATGTATCAATGAATACTTTTACCATGTCAAATATGATTTTGTCTTCACCATCAATGTGTTGTGTCTTGTGATGTTATGTGAAACTTCGTCATGTCTTGTTTATGTTTATCCCAATGCCTAAAAACCATGATTAATATTGTCATCCATACCTCACTCACCCTGTGATTGCCATTGTATTTAGCCATATTTTGTACCTTAATTTTAATGCATGTTCAACCTTGTTATTATTTATATCCAAGGTAAATGAATCATGACATTCTTGTCATTTTGCATGTGTGTGTTCATCTGCATTCTATACAACTTTGCTTCCCCTTAATCCAAAACTTCTATATACAATCTTAGGTTCCCCTAAATGTAAACCTTAGGATCTTATCTCTCTCTCTCTCTCCTTCTTATAACCACTTTCATAATAAACTTTGACTTAGGTCATTGTTTTCCCTTTTATTTCTTAATCAAATGCTTCAAAATACTTAAGCATATTCAAAGATATTTTCATAAGACCTAAAAACACAAACTTAATTCAAACCCTTTTGCCACTTTGGTTTTTCCATGTTTAAAACCTTTCCATAAAAGGATTAGACATGAGTCATCCCTAGTTGAGATTTAAATCTCCTACCCCATAACATTGTTGAGATTGATATTGATTTTTTTCCATTTGGAAGAGTTATGTGGCATACTTGTTGATTCTATATTCGAGTGAGAGTCCTTCTTTCAATTTGATGCAAAAATCTATCTTCCACATGTTTGTGGTGGTTTAAAAGTGAGTTTTCTCCTTAAGATGACAATTTGTCTCTTTCTCATAAAATCAACCCCAACAAATCCCTTCTTACTTTTGAACCCGAACTACGAGGTTTTGATCCTTCACGGGTACGTAGGCATAAGACTCAATGTGTTTCCAGATCATCAAACAATAAAAAGATGTTCTTTTTATCATCTCCCCAATCTAATAACAAACAATTTTAAACCAAACACTGATATTTAAAAGGTTCTTGTAGAGTACTACAAATGATTAGGGTGCTAATACCCTCCCTTTTCATAACACACCCTCGTACCTTAAAATCTCCCCCTTTTTTTATTAGCTTAAGTTTAATCTTCTAACTTTGCATATACATATTAGGTTATTTTTTAATCTTTTCCCCTTCCCTTGGATAAATTAAAGTTTGGTGGTGATATTTTGATTCATGAGTCAAGTCTAATCAATAGTTTGGTCTCCGATTCTTCACCGCGACATAAATGGCGACTTCACTAGGGAAAAAATATTAAGTGGGTGACTGTGATACCTAACTTGTTTATATGTTTATTATTATTATTATTATTATTATTATTATTATTATTATTATTATTATTATTATATTATTATTATTATTTGTTGCTATGTTTGCTTGGGTTTCATTATGGAGATCTATAAATGGTGAGGAAATCCTAACCTGGATTAGAGAATACAAATAAGATAGGATGGTGGTATAATCAAAGTTACATGTCTTGAGTAATCCTAAGCATGATTAACATATGATATAACCCAACTCAATGGAGACCCCTTTTATGGTAATATTTGTTGTTGCGAGTAAATTGTAGTGGCATTATTATCTTCGACCTGAGAGTTTAAGAAACTGAGGACCTTTAGAACCCTTCCAACCCCCTCTAAGCCTTTTTAGTATGTAATGCGGAGATTATCCAGGTGTAAGATCTGAGGTAATTGTTACCCGATGATACACTCAGACGAGTTTCTCTTGAGAGTATTATTGGTCTGCGAGCAATTCGTTAAACCAATAATATCTAAAAGTTGGATCTATGACTTTGGGGACCACTTTAGAACCTTATTCTACAGGTACAAAATAAACCCATTAGTTCATACATTGTGGGATGGTTAGACCCTTGGCTCCATGCTTAATGTCAAAACCCTAAACCCGTATTTGTGAAACATGCATTCATGCATCCATAAAACCCTTTTTGCATAAAAACTAAGAAACTCAATAATTTTATTTTGCAAATATTGATAGGTAAAATGGAACTTGGAAGGAGGAATACCAAGAAATACACTTTCAAAAGTCTTGACTTAATAAAGTTGAAGAAGCTTAGTTCTATGATAGTTAGTCCAGAGGATTTTAGAGCTCGGTATGGAAGACTTGTGGGTATCTTGAAGACTAAGGTTGAAGATGGAGTTCTCAACATCCTGGTACCGTTTTATGATCCACTCTACCATTGCTTCACATTTCCAGACTACCAGCTTATGCCTACTCTAGAAGAATACTCTTATTTGTTTGGTTTGCCAGTCTTTGAAAATTACCATTCAATGGTTTAGAGAAGACCTCTACACCAACAGCTATTGCAGAAGCACTTCACCTAGAAACGTCTGTTGTGAAGGCCAACTTCATTAAAAAAGGAGGGATTATAGGTCTAACCTCTAGATTCCTGATGGAGAAAGCCTTTATCTTTGCAGAAGCATATAGTAGAGATGCCTTTGAAGCCATTTTTTCTATACTCCTTTATGGAATTATGCTCTTCCCAAATATTAATAACTTTATGGATGTTAATATTGTACGAATATTCTTAATTGGTAACCTAATACCCACATTACTTGGAGATACCTACCATGTTATCCATCACAAGACTGAGAAAGGTGGTGGAACCATTCTTTGTTGTGCACCTCTCTTATATAAGTGGTTTATTTCTCACTTACCCAGATCCAGGCTCTTCAGGAAGAATCCACAGAAGCTCAGATGGTCTTAAAGGTTCATGTCCATTGATCAAAGGAATATACATTGGTATGACCCCTCCTATGATGTTGGAGTAATTATTGACAGTTGTGGTGAATTTCCTAATGTACCTCTCCTTGGTGTACATGGGGGAATTAACTACAACCCCATCCTTTCCAGATGCTAGTTAGGATATCTTATGGCAGATAAACCTGATAACCTTCTATTGTCAGGTTTCTTTTACCTCAACGAAGAAGAGAGCTCTGGTTTGAAGGATATAGTCATACATGCTTGGTGAAACATTCACAGGAAAGGAAAAGGCCGATTAAGAAGAAAGAATTGTGTTGCTTTTGAGCCCTACACCCAATGGGTTTATGCTAGAGCCAGTGAACTTAAGATGCTTTATGCTCTTGAGAAGCCCTCATTCTCTTATACTATAGCATTATCATCCACCATTCCTATTGAGAATAGGGAAGAGTTTCAAGAAATTTTGGCTAGGTTAAAATTGAAAAAAGACACTTGGGAAGGCAAGTACCGTGTCTTGAATGATAAGAAGATGAAGATGGAGCAACAGTTAAAGGAGAAGGATGATTTGATTGAGATTCTGGAATAACAAGCTGTGAAGAAACAGGAGGAACAAAAAGTTTTACTTCTCTCTAAAGTCCAACCATTTCATGAGTACTCCAGCATGCCTCCCATCTCAGGTGCTTGGAAAGGAATCATCGACAAGCTTATAATCGAGAATGCTCAACTAAAGAGGCAGAAGAGGAAGCATCAACCAACAACATAACCTTGTACAGATAAGATTCCTTAGGACTCATAGACTTAGCTGTTTTCCTCTTGTATTGTTTAGGATCGTTGAAATTGTATTTCATCCCTTGTAATCCCTCAATTGTTTAATAAAAAGAGGTTTTTGTTCAGCTTATACCAAAATTTGTCTCTATAATATTTTCAATAAATTATTGAGTTTCTTAAAAATTAAAACTCATCTTTTGCATTTGCATATCATGCATCATTCAAGCACAAGTTCTTGCATTTCAAGAAAATTACACGTCTCTTCTCCCTCCAATAGTCAAACTGAATCACCAGCACAATACTCGAGCCAGTCGCCGGAGAAGGATGAGTCAGCTTGAACAAGAAAATCAAGAGCTCAGGGAGGAAGTAATCGCCTTGAAAGATAGTTTGGAAAGGCGTACTGCTATGATGGAGACTTTGGTGGCTACTCAGAATCAGTCATCAAACAATTCTCAAGATCCATTGCAACGAACAACAATCTTTGAGAACGTCTCGACGCCCATTCCACTGGCGCCTGTCAATGATCAATAATATCACATGCCACCCAGTTCCCCTTGGGGAATTCTTCATGGTTATATGCCAACTAGATACCTCCCTCAAAACGCTGAAGCTCTAATAGTGACTATTGTGATGTCTGTACCTCCTTCTAGGGTGCATACGACTCCTTATAATGAAGAAAACATTTATCACGTTTCCCTAAGAAAAGTTATGGGAGTAGATTAAAGGTTAGAGGGATTTCAAGATTAGTTCTTAGAAATGTAAAGGGAAATCAACGCTCTTCGAGGTAAGGATCTTTTTGGCAAGATTGCTTCCGAACTCTGCTTGGCTCCCAATGTTCAAATTCTGCCTAAATTCAAAGTACCAGACTTCGAGAAATATAAAGGAAATTCATGTCCTCAAAGTCATTTGGTTATGTCTGCTAGGAAGATGTCCACTCAGATTGATAACCACCAGCTTCTGATCCACTACTTTCAAGACAGTTTAACTGGTGCCGCTCTTAAGTGGTACATGGGCTTGGACAGTGTAAAGATTTGTACTTTCAATGACCTTGGTGAAGCTTTTGTTAGTCAATACAAATATAATATAGATATGGCTCCTGACAGAGATCAACTTCGGGCCATGTCTTAGAGGGACAAAGAGAGTTTCAAAGAATATGCTCAAAGGTGGTGTGAAATTGCTGCATAGATTTTCCCTCCACTTGAAGAGAAAGATATGACTAAAATATTTTTGAAAACTCTGAGTTCATTCTACTATGACCACATGATCGCTAGTGCATCCAGTGATTTCACTGAGATGGTAAACATGGGCATGCGACTTGAGGACGTAGTCCGAGAGGGACATTTGACTAAGGAAGTCAACGCTTCTAGTCATGTTAAGAAATTCGCCAATAATTTCTCCAAGAATAAATAATTGGATGTTAGTGTCGTTTCATATGGCAGACAAAGAAGAAAGTATCAACATGTTGCAGCTGTTTCACCAATCATTAGTCCACCAATGGTAGCGTCAATTTATCAGCCATAGTTCTTGCATCAACATCAACAACAGTATCCTCAACAATATCAACAACAACCATCAAATCGACAACATCAACAACCTCCACAGCATACTCGCTCTCAATTCAACAATCAAAATCGTATTCAAAAAAGGCCACAGTTTGATCTTATCCCAATGTTGTATGCAGAATTATTTCCTGCACTACTAGCTAAAAATCATGTCTAGACAAGGTCTCCACCACCTGTGGCAAAGGATCTTCCCTATCGGTACAAGGCATATCAATTTTGTGCTTGCCATCAAGGGGCACCAGGACATAGCATTGAAAACTGTTTTGGTCTAAAGTCATATGTTCAGAGGCTCATCAAGAGTGGTATCCTTTCATTTAAGGACATAATGTTAGACTATGGCACGAATCTAGAAGGGGGGGTTGAATAGATCCCAATTAAAATTTGAGTCGGCGCTACCAATTAAAAATTGGTTTTGAAAAATTGTTTTAAGTGCGGAAGCGGCCGAGGAAAATATAGTCTAAAATGAACTGTTATTGGAAAACCGGATATGCGTCAAGCCTATGGATTAGTGATAATGTGGAATAGGAATCACTACACTCTTCACACTATCAATGATTTGTTTCACTTACTAGGATTCCTAGTTCCAATGATTCAAAGGGCAAACCAAACTAGATACACAACTAAGATAATTTTGGTTTAGGCAAATTATCAAACACTTGGTGTGCAAAAACACTCCAAGTGATATTTATGTTGAGTAAGAGATTTCAATTAGTCTAGTACAATATTTAATTGTACTTTGAATTCAAAAGCAGAGTTTTAACTTCTTACTCAATTAATATCAAGGTTTGATAAAAGTGCTTACACTAAAATCACTTAATTTTTAAGCTAAAAACAAATTTGTTGAAAAATAAAGAAGGCAAAGATTTGATGAGGCAGTTCCCCCGCCGTCCTCGCTTCGGGGTACGTCTGCCCTCAATTCTAAAACTAGAACTGAGATGATTTAATAGATATCACCTGTTGAATTTAACCGTTTATACAAGGATTGCAAAGCAAATATACAACAGAATCCTCAAGACGTTGAATGTTGCTTCCATTCCTTGTTCCTTGATTCAAGATGAATCAAGCCCTTCGATTGTTGTTGATAGACCTCCGATTCCAACCCCTTTGTTGAATAACCCTCAGTTCTTCAAACCCTCGGCCCGACTGATCTCAACTACAACAAATCGAACCCGAAATCTTCCCTTCAATATCACTGAATCCGCTACTAGATTGACGAAGACTTCCTCTTCTCAATCACCTTCGCTCAGCTGAAAATTGATGAAGAAATCGTCCAAAAACCCCCAAACACAAACCAGTCTTGGAGGACAAAACCCTAACGGTTTTATTCAAGAAAAAACCTGTCACAAGCTTCAACCCGAACCGAATTCCCCAATCTCGGCTTCAAACCTTATCACCTTTAACCAATCACAAAGCACTTTAAAAATGGTTGTGTGTAGTTGATGTGTTGTGAGATGTTGAAGATGAAGATGATGAATCTTGGACACCTATTTCACTTTTTCTTGTTTCTTTGAACACTTGAATCAATTTGACAAATGTTAGTTGATACAAGTAACTAAACTTCTATATATAGTAACCAACTTACCAACCAAACTTAACAGGTTTTCAAACAGAGTGGGAAATACTCAAAAACTGAATTTGCGCACGAGCGGTCGACCATAGCAGGTCTATGCGTCGATGCATGGCTTGCAATTTTGGACAGACTGAAGAATACTTTAGTATGCGTCGACCATAGGTCGGCGTGCGCTGACCCGTGGGAAAATGAAGGCTTCATGCACCGACCCTGTGGTCGACTCAAGTCTCCATGCGCTGACCCGTGACCAACTGCACTATGTTATGCGCTGACCTATGGTCGACTCAAGCCTCCATGTGCTGACCAGTGACCAACTGCACTATGCTATGCGCTGACCCGTGGTTCATGCGCTGACCCTTGCGGTCGACTCAAACCCTGCAAATCTGCACAAATTCATATTTTTGTGGTTTTCATGCATTTTGTCATGATCACATTTTATCCACATATGTTGTACGAAATATAGCAGTTTTAGATGAGCATAGAAAAGGATATGATAGGTGATATGTTGCATTTGTTTTGTAGAAGTGGAATCGACAATGCCGATTCATCCATGGTGGTCATTTGTCATCATCGAAACTATGATTGTATGTTGTATGACAATTTACCCTTACACATAAACCCTAATGTTCAAGTTAATCCTCTATTGCAACATGGTTTAGCCTCAGTTAACATGGTATATGGTTGCTCAGACAGTTTTCGGATCTATGATGTATGGTTTTTGGGCGAGAACTTAGTAAAGAAACATGCCAGATATAGCAAGAGTGGTTTTATGCCTCCACATAACTACACCTCTTGCAGGGTTTGTTCTAGGAACTCTCAAGAATGCCTAACTATTGTAACGGATCTCCAGGATCAAATGGACCAAGGTTACATTGTAGCCTACCAAGCCAGAGATTATAATCAGGTCAATAAGGTCAATAGTGACAACAAAGTGAATGTCATAGTTCCTCAATTCAACGACTCTGAGCCTATGCAGATTACTTATGACAGTCAGAAGACTTCTGTGACTCCTCTAGTCATTAACTTATCGAGCCTAGTTCCCTACCAATCTGATAAAGTCGTGCCTTACAAGTACAATGCTACAATGACTGATAATGGAAATGATGTTCCTCTATGATCGGGAAAATAGCAAGTGTACTATTTTTGCCGATGTAGTAATAAGAGGGATGTTTCCCAAAGATCGATCTTGAGGACTGCGCAACAATATAATGGTAAACAATCACTCAATTGAACAAAAGTACTAGTTATGGTTTTGGATAATTCACTGTACGAAAAAAATATAACAAATAAATATTTTCACAAGTTAATATGACATGCCAAGGAAGGTGTATAAAAATCTCCTGTAATGACCCTTGAGTGTATATCTCCTTAATATTGAACATTGTTCCAATTACCGGATCTTAAGATTATTTCCCCCTACGACCTCGGAGGCAAACCTTTGGTATTCAATCTAACCTCTAAGTCCTTAGGTGATTATGATGAAACCAAGAATAATCCGATAACCATAGGGTATCCCTAGTCCTAGGTGATATCTACTATGGTTTCACTGTATAAAAACCTTAATAATTGCAGTCCTGCTAACCATTAACCATACGTCAATCTTAATTTTTGCCATAAAGAAAGCATTACGCGAATCATATAGTGAAATTGATAACAAATAACATATATTAAGAAAAATCTAACATCAGAGTCATTACATGATCAATTCAGGGACACCCCTTGGCATTGAGGGGTTTAGCCTATCATATTATTCAAATCAGATACAAGATAAAATTGAGACATTACAAAAAGTTTGGAATTCCACTGATCTTCAATCACGTCCGCTCTTTAAGGATCTCAGTTCTTCTTTGGTTTCCACTGCTTCAATCTTGATCGTCTCTAATTTTTGATCGTGTAAAAAGTCCCTCCATATTCAAATCTTCTGTAAATAGTTCCTGATGACAATTTTTCCCTAGTAAAAGTCCAAAATTCCCTCCGGGATAAGTTGTGCCAAAAACAACATAAAACTGGAAAATCAAGTGCCCAAGCCAACACTGGTCGTGTCAGGCAACACGCCAGGCCGTGTTGGGCTTTTGGAGCACAAGGCCTTGACACGCCTGTTTAGGGAGGCTGACACGGACACCCGTGCCAGCTCCCTGTTTTCCTCTTCCATGACACTTCTCTTGACACGACCCATGTTGGGCAACACAGGTGGCCATGTCAGGGCTACTGTAGGTCCAATTTTCTTCTTCTGACGGGCCGGGGACGTCCGATTTGCTTGTCTATCCCTCCGGTACACTTGTTTACACCAGAAACCAAAAGAACTACCACAAAGGGACATAAAATGGAGTATGATGATGCATATAACATGTAATCAACAAATGGAAACAACAATATCAAACATCTAAATTACTAAACAAAATAATAAAATAAGTGGACTAATATGTTACCAACTTCTTACAAAGGTGTCGAATGAGTGTCAGAAAACAAGTAGAATTGGAGACTGATCACTCTACCATTCATTATTAACGTTGCTGATGTAAGGAGGGTCACAGGGAGTGGGCGTATAATTGCAAAAAGGACTAAGGATGTCACGGCAGGAAAGCAGGCTCATATTGAGATCCCTTTTGAACTGGTTGGCCAATCCGACAACATGAATCTGAAAAGTGATGACGATGAGATGTTGAAGATCATCATGAAAAGTGAATACAATATGGTGGAACAATTACTGCATACACCTTCCAAGATATATGTGTTATCTTTGTTGATGAACTCCGAGGCTCACCGTGAAACTTTGCAGAAAGTCTCAGAACCAGCCTATGTAGACCATGATGTGACAGTCAGACATTTTGATGGTATCATCGCTAATATCACGGCTTGCAATAACTTGAGTTTCAATAATGAAGAGCTCCCCGAAGAAGGAAGAAATCATAACATGGCACTAAATATCTCAATCAACTATATGAATGACTCTTTGTCAAAGGTGTTAGTGGATACAGGCTCGTCTCTCAATGTCATGCCGAAGTCGACACTTTCCAGACTTTTTTTTCAAGGCGCTCATATGAAGAGTAGAGGGATTGTTGTCAAAGCTTTTGATGGTTCCAGAAAAATAGTCATTGAATAAGTCGACATTCCTATGACCATTAAACCTCATACTTTCCAGATAATATTCTAGGTGATGGACATAGAAGATGTGTATAGTTATTTATTGGGTCGTCCTTGGATCCATGAAGTTGGGGAAGTCACTTCCACTCTGCATCAGAAGCTTAAATTTATGAAGAACAGGAAGCTAGTGACAGTTTGTGGGGAGCAAATACTGGTTGTGAGTCACTTATCATCTCTCTCTTATCTTGAACCTGAAGAAGTTGTTGGAACTCGATTCCAAGCCCTTTCTTTGATTGACAAAGATGTCAAATAAGGAGTACTCATCTCTTCATTCAAGGATGCACAACAGCTAGTAAATGATGGTATAACCGATGGTTGGGGAACAATTTTGGATCTCCCATAAAACAAACACCAATAGGGTTTAGGATTTTCTCCTACTTCCAAGAAGATTGCAGAAGGAAGTAGATATGTTCGTTCAATCAAAGAAACTTTCCATAGTGGATGGTTCATCAATCCCATTTTGTCAGAAGTTAGTGCCATCACTGAGGATGATGATTCAACATGGGAACCCTACTGCGACGATCCTAAATATGATCTTGAGGAAGAAAATGCATATGTGCCTTTCTACTTTGCTCATCATAGAGAACTTGAATATATCCTGGGGTCAGAAGAGGAAGCAGTTGAAGCCAATGCCATTATGGAATACAATCCTAAAGATGTTCTGGCCAACTTCATAGCTCGCAAAGTGATTCGCCAAAAGTGGACTCTGTTGATGTTCCTGTTGTTGTTCACATTTCAAAGTAATATTTTGTTGTTTGTTTTCTTTTCAAAAAAATCCTTTCGTTACGCGTAAGGCCAAAGTGACAATGTTTGGGCTTGTGTTTCAAGAATTAAATAAATGAAAATGTTATTTTGTTTCCATATTGTTGTTTTTATTATTTTGCTATTTTTTTTTTTGGAAAATGGTAATCTAAAATAAACAAATAAACCCTTCCAGATAGTTGCACATAACTTCACACTTTTATTTGTTTCTAAAACAAGCATAAAATCACATGTGCAAATTAATTCATGACATATCCATTAAAACTCGTAACTGTTGTTCACATTTAAAACTCGGGGGTATTTCTTTTGGACACTATTTTTGTTGAGGTTCATTGGCTCATATATTTTATTTTATCGCTCTTTTGAGCATGCTTTTTGCCAACCATAATACTTCTAGATAAGTGTTTCATGATCTTTTTTTTTTCTTTTTTTTTCTTTTCTTTGAATTTTCTCATCTTCTTTTGCACTTATCTAAGGTTCGTCGGTGTCCCCAAATTTTGATGAAACACCAAACTTAGGCTTTTCCGCAGCTTTGGGGTAAAGAACACTTATCTAAGCAGGGTGTGGTAGTGTATGGACTTATAGCTATATACAATGGTTAAATAACAAACAAAAGGAAATATGACTCAAATTTGGGGAACAAAGGGTAATAATGGCGGGTTGGCTCGAAAGGCTCATGGTTAAAATACAAAAATAATGCCTTAGTGTGTACAGTGTGTTATGATATTCCAGTATTTCTAATGCAAACCCAGAGAGACAAAGACATACCTGAACATCTCTCATGATGACAAGTGCTTGGCTTTTTGTAGTCCTCGCCATGTTTTGTCTAGCTTGCAGGCTTCCAAGATATCTCTCAATATGATATAGCTTCGTCTTCTCTTCGGTTACAGAGTATCCCTATGAAATCCAGTGACAGAGAGTCGCGTCTGATTTTTCGGGTCAGTAGCATCAACCTTCGGGGGTTTCTAGAAGAGCAAGTAGAGAGGTGTGTCTTCCATCCAATCACTTCAAGCTTCATCATTCATCTGGCACAAATGTCCTTTTATCTGTAACACATAGAGTACCACACAACTAATTAAAACAAAAAATATTAAGAACAAAACAAACAACAAAAACAACAAATAATTACCCCCCACTTGAACTAAACATTATCTGTAATGTTTAATCCAAGATAGAGAGGGACTCACACCGGTTCACTGTGGTGGGGAAATTGCAACATCAGTCGTTGCATCATCGCGTGCATCTTGTCCATCAGAGCCCCTTGACGGGCTTGCTTTACACCTTGGTGTGCTTTCTCCGCTCAGAGATCACCAATTTCTGTTTGCATCCACGATCATTGGTCCGTCGTCACATATGACGAACCAGCACTTGGGTGCATGGAGTCCTTTGGTGGAACAGCAAATTGCTCCTGATCCTGCATCTCTTCCTGTACTTCTTCCTCCGGTGGGTCACCTATAGAAAATGTTTCAGCATTGTGCTCGTCCATATCATCTTGGACGACACTTTTATATAGCCAATTTGTCGTGTTTGAAATGTTAATTCGTGTAGGGTCAGGAAGAGCCATAATAAATTGGCTCGAACTCATTAAGGCATAATAATCAGAAACTTGTGAAAGCATACCTTACTGGACCAATATGTTCATGTCCAGTTTGCTCTTACCTGCTACCGGTGTCTCATTAAGTGCAGTAGGGTCATATCCGAAATGGTGGGCAATCTGAGCGATGATGCCCCCTATGGAGATTCCCCTTGGGCTGCTCTCCCCACGCGACCCAGATAACCTGCAGCAAATGCTGCAATGCTCACAGCTACCCGGTTTTCCAGGGCAAACAAAAAGAACAGTTCCCTCTGGGTGGCTACACTTGTACTGTCTGTCTCCCCTGCCCAAAAGTGTGAAAGCCAGCACCTTCTAGGCATACCTGAAACAAGGATTTTGAATACCCGATGCCTTTTCCCCTTTAGCCACATAGTCGAATCGTCCCGTAATGGCCAACCAGAAAGTCTTAGCATCAAAGTTGTCTGGTACGGCTCTGGGGACATAAAGGGGTAGGCGAAGAATTTCACTCAGTTGTTCCACTGTCAACTCGTGGTCGACATTGTATAACCTGAAAGACATTGTTCCTCCAAAGTACATCGTTGTACCCATCCAACCTTTTTTCAGCTTGAACTCAATTATGCTCAAGAATTCTAAGGTGATGCACTCATAGGTTGGTGCTTCACAATGCACAAACTCAAGCATTCCTAGAACATGGAACATCCTATCCAATTCTTCAAACAAACCTAATTGAAATAAAGTATTTGAGCAAAGGTACCTTGTCGGAGTGATTTTTCGTATGACGTGAGATGCGTACCTCCGTTCATGCTTCGGGTTGTCAAAGATGATATCATGTGAATTCGGATGACGGATTGTCCGTTTCCGTGGACGCGATGATTCCGCATCTGCTTGCTTCCCTTTGGAGATTCTTTTTGGCGACATTTTTGCTTCCTGCAACATAATTTATCACCCAAAAAAAAGTATGGAAAACGGAAAAAGATTATCGGAGCTTTGTAGAGGATGGTGAGTAGAGCAACTTTTGTGAAGGGTGTCGACAATTTGGACAGAGTAAGGTGTTAAAGTTGGGAGCTTTAAGGTAGTTTGGTTATGAAGGAAGGTTAAGAAAATGTGAGGAAGGAGAAGGATGATGTGAAAATGAGAGAGAGAGAGAGAGAGAGAGAGAGAGAGAGTGAAAGAAAATCAGATTTTATTGGTAGATTAAGGGTAAAATGTGTTAAAGTGGTGAAAATTTCGGGTGGGGTCCACAAAAATACAAAAAGACGAAATTTGAAAAATATGGCCGTTAGGCCTGACACGGGCCATGTCAGCTGACATGGGCGGCCATGTCAGGCCACTGTAACTTGAGGCTTCTCCCAGTAGAGCTGACACGGGGCATGTCAGCCTACTGTAAAAAATGGTTTTTCCTTGCTTGCCTGACACGGGTCGTGTCAGGTGACACGGGCACCCGTGTCAGGGCCCTATTTTTTCAAAAAAAATCGGCTTTTCCATTGTGTTTGGTTCTACCTTTATTCTTCTGGTATCCGATAATCTTATATGAGTTTAACTCAACCATTCTCTTCTGAACTGCATGATGTAACCGTGAACCTACGAATAAACCTGTAAACACACCAAACATGGAAATAGTTAGATAAAAACCGCGTGAGTTACCTCCCACGAAGCGTTGCGTTTAACGTTGCATGGCTCAACGGTCGTCTCCCTCATCCTTGGAGACAAACATTCTCAATCAGACCACTTTCATGTCCCTGATAGTAATGCTTCAACCTTTGTCCATTTACCTTGAAGGTATCCCTATTATTTGGATTTTTCAGTTCGATAGCTCCATGGGGAGACACTTTATGAACCACAAACGGACCCGACCACCTGGATTTCAACTTTCCTGGAAAAAGCTTTAATCTGGAGTTGAACAAGAGCACCAGCTGTCCCTCGACAAATTAAAACAGAATCAAATTAAAATTAAACTAAATGTCTAAAATATTACCGATTCATCTTATTAATAATGAATAATTCTCTTAAAAATAATAGTAATAATTTATCGCGAAAATTAAAGGTACTTTAGAATTTGCAATTTCGTCGATCTTTTCTTGCTACAAGAATCATAACTCTAGCCGAAATCTTGAATCGACGTCTAGCAATAAGCAATCGGGAGACGGTGAAGCATTGGACGAGGTGACGCTTTGAAATGCGTTGATCAACGACAACATGTGAAAGACCAGATCTGGAATGGAGTCAAGTTTTTCGATCATCTTCATAGAAGTTACCATCTACGCTCGATTTGATTTTGGTAGATCTTTCTTTAGGCCGAGAACGAGTAGTTCTTGATAAAAAATGCAGAAATCAAAAGTTGTTTCCCACAAACGACTCCATCACTACTACGGAAAACACATTTAACAACGGTTGGTAAATGGATACCATCGCGGTTTACCAACAACAGTGAGGTTATGTGTGGTTATAAGTGTGTAGTTTACAACAAAAGCATATTGCCCATTGTAGTAAATAGGATAACGCTCTACATATAACAACGGTTGTTTTAAACAATTGTTGTGAAATAGTTTATATGTTATAGGTTTGATACCCAACAACGCCATTTTTTGCGTTTATTATTCTGGAAAATGTTTTGCTTATAACAACGATTTTATTAAACAACCGTTGTAAATTTTTTGTTTTTTTAATATATATTTTTTTTACCAAATACCCAATTTTTTTACCTCAATTTTTCTGATTGTTTAAAACCAGAAACAACAACACACCTATTTGTGAGTTGAATTAGACCAAAAATTGTATTACATCAAACACAAGATTCCATTAAGAACTAAAAATTGTATATTACATCAAAACCAAAATGGCACAAAACAACCTACAATTTTACACATCATTACATCAAATAATAGTATTTTGTCGTGTTGTCTCTTGTCTCTTGGTGTCTTGACCTTAAACACCTATAATTTCAAATAATAATACTTGTCAGTAAATAAAATTATAAATTATAACTTACAATAAATTATGAATGAAGAATATAAAATATTTACTTATTAATTTTCCGATATGCCTTCTTGATGATCGTTACGAATAACATGCACATCATCTATAATAATCTCTTCATATGAAGTAGGCACTTGTGTTATGTAAAAAGGAGTGGAAGGAATATCAAATTTTTCATCACTACGAGGAATGTATTTTCCTTGAAGAATAAATGATCATCTAGTCTATGACTCTTGATGGCCTGTCACATAAAAAAATTGTTTTGCTTGAGTAGCCATGATGAATGTTTCGATCAAAAAAGTTGTCTAGCCAAGGTTAACCCATGTTAATTCTAACTCATCAGTTTGCATACCATTTTTATTAGGAACCCACTTGCATTTAAATAAAGACACTTTGAAAATAACAAAAACAATCTCCAAAATCTCCTAAATGACACCATAAAACACACTAATGGCCAAAATATGATTCTTATCTTTCGAACTAGAGAAATACATGGATTCGACCTCAATCATAATTCCATTATTTTTCATTGTACTACGATCATCTTTTACTTTTGTATAAAAGGAAAAATTAGAAATGTTGTATGTAGTCCAAGTTATCACATTAAATTTTGGCATGTACGACAACCATTTAAATATCTCGGATGCACTATCATCATTAGAAATCCTCTTATTAAATCAACTTATGAATTTCTTGTTATGCTCTATCAATAACCACTTGCCATTCATTCGGAGATATTTTTTCTTTATAATTTTTTTGGTGATTAGCTAGGTAAGGTTCAACTTCACTAAGATTATTCAATATATAGAAATGTGCTTCAAGAACTACGTCTCGAGCCATTGACTTAATATTTATATCTTGAGTACCTCTACCTCCAAATATGTCAGCATGACGAGACTTTGAAATTCTTGTAGGCATTGTTTCCGACAAATAGTTTGAACAAAACTCAACAACTTCTTATGTGATGTACCTTTCAACGATCGAGGTTTCGACCGATGATGATTCTTTGTACATACTTTAAATATCTTAATATCTCTCTCTATTGGATACATCCATTTTAAATAAATTGGACCCAAAAATCTAATTTCTCTGACTAGATAAACAAGTAAGTGAACCATAATGTCAAAAAAATGATATAGGAAAATACATCTCCAATTGATACAAGATTATTTCAGCCTTATCTTATAATTTACCTATTTTTTTTAAATCAAGAACTTTATAACATATAGCATTAAAGAATAAGCATAATCTAGTTATAATTACTCTTAAATTTTTTGGAAGGATGCCACATATAGCCACTAGTAGAAGTTGTTGCATCAAGACATGATAATCATGAGATTTTAAGCCAATTAACTTGAGATATTTCATTGATACAAGTTTCTTGATGTTTGATAAGTAACCTTGGGAAAGTTTGATACCACTAAAATACTCGTAAATAATTTTATTTTCCTTTTTAGATAGAATGTGACATGCTAGGAGCAAATAAGTTCATTTTCCTCTATCTTCTGGAGGCAACTGTTCTCGTATACCCATCTCACCATGTATAAACATGAACTCTTATTATGTTTAGTCTTTCGTGGAATATTTAGAAGTGTTCCTATCAAACTATCACACATATTTTTCTCCATATACATCACATCAAGACAATGTCTTACATTGAGGCTAGATCAATATGGAGGATCAAAGAACACCAATCTCCTTTTCCAAATATTTCTCTCAATTAGAACCTTTTTTTAGAATCTTTGGTGTTAAAGTTGGGAGCTTTAAGGTAGTTTGGTTATGGAGGAAGGTTAAGAAAATGTGAGGAAGGAGAAGGATGATGTGAAAATGAGAGAGAGAGAGAGAGAGAGAGAGAGAGAGAGAGAGTGAAAGAAAATCAGATTTTATTGGTAGATTAAGGGTAAAATGTGTTAAAGTGGTGAAAATTTCGGGTGGGGTCCACAAAAATACAAAAAGACGAAATTTGAAAAATATGGCCGTTAGGCCTGACACGGGCCATGTCAGCTGACATGGGCGGCCATGTCAGGCCACTGTAACTTGAGGCTTCTCCCAGTAGAGCTGACACGGGGCATGTCAGCCTACTGTAAAAAATGGTTTTTCCTTGCTTGCCTGACACGGGTCGTGTCAGGTGACACGGGCACCCGTGTCAGGGCCCTATTTTTTCAAAAAAATTCGGCTTTTCCATTGTGTTTGGTTCTACCTTTATTCTTCTGGTATCCGATAATCTTATATGAGTTTAACTCAACCATTCTCTTCTGAACTGCATGATGTAACCGTGAACCTACGAATAAACCTGTAAACACACCAAACATGGAAATAGTTAGATAAAAACCGCGTGAGTTACCTCCCACGAAGCGTTGCGTTTAACGTTGCATGGCTCAACGGTCGTCTCCCTCATCCTTGGAGACAAACATTCTCAATCAGACCACTTTCATGTCCCTGATAGTAATGCTTCAACCTTTGTCCATTTACCTTGAAGGTATCCCTATTATTTGGATTTTTCAGTTCGATAGCTCCATGGGGAGACACTTTATGAACCACAAACGGACCCGACCACCTGGATTTCAACTTTCCTGGAAAAAGCTTTAATCTGGAGTTGAACAAGAGCACCAGCTGTCCCTCGACAAATTAAAACAGAATCAAATTAAAATTAAACTAAATGTCTAAAATATTACCGATTCATCTTATTAATAATGAATAATTCTCTTAAAAATAATAGTAATAATTTATCGCGAAAATTAAAGGTACTTTAGAATTTGCAATTTCGTCGATCTTTTCTTGCTACAAGAATCATAACTCTAGCCGAAATCTTGAATCGACGTCTAGCAATAAGCAATCGGGAGACGGTGAAGCATTGAACGAGGTGACGCTTTGAAATGCGTTGATCAACGACAACATGTGAAAGACCAGATCTGGAATGGAGTCAAGTTTTTCGATCATCTTCATAGAAGTTACCATCTACGCTCGATTTGATTTTGGTAGATCTTTCTTTAGGCCGAGAACGAGTAGTTCTTGATAAAAAATGCAGAAATCAAAAGTTGTTTCCCACAAACGACTCCATCACTACTACGGAAAACACATTTAACAACGGTTGGTAAATGGATACCATCGCGGTTTACCAACAACAGTGAGGTTATGTGTGGTTATAAGTGTGTAGTTTACAACAAAAGCATATTGCCCATTGTAGTAAATAGGATAACGCTCTACATATAACAACGGTTGTTTTAAACAATTGTTGTGAAATAGTTTATATGTTATAGGTTTGATACCCAACAACGCCATTTTTTGCGTTTATTATTCTGGAAAATGTTTTGCTTATAACAACGATTTTATTAAACAACCGTTGTAAATTTTTTGTTTTTTTAATATATATTTTTTTTACCAAATACCCAATTTTTTTACCTCAATTTTTCTGAATTGTTTAAAACCAGAAACAACAACACACCTATTTGTGAGTTGAATTAGACCAAAAATTGTATTACATCAAACACAAGATTCCATTAAGAACTAAAAATTGTATATTACATCAAAACCAAAATGGCACAAAACAACCTACAATTTTACACATCATTACATCAAATAATAGTATTTTGTCGTGTTGTCTCTTGTCTCTTGGTGTCTTGACCTTAAACACCTATAATTTCAAATAATAATACTTGTCAGTAAATAAAATTATAAATTATAACTTACAATAAATTATGAATGAAGAATATAAAATATTTACTTATTAATTTTCCGATATGCCTTCTTGATGATCGTTACGAATAACATGCACATCATCTATAATAATCTCTTCATATGAAGTAGGCACTTGTGTTTTGTAAAAAGGAGTGGAAGGAATATCAAATTTTTCATCACTACGAGGAATGTATTTTCCTTGAAGAATAAATGATCATCTAGTCTATGACTCTTGATGGCCTGTCACATAAAAAAATTGTTTTGCTTGAGTAGCCATGATGAATGTTTCGATCAAAAAAGTTGTCTAGCCAAGGTTAACCCATGTTAATTCTAACTCATCAGTTTGCATACCATTTTTATTAGGAACCCACTTGCATTTAAATAAAGACACTTTGAAAATAACAAAAACAATCTCCAAAATCTCCTAAATGACACCATAAAACACACTAATGGCCAAAATATGATTCTTATCTTTCGAACTAGAGAAATACATGGATTCGACCTCAATCATAATTCCATTATTTTTCATTGTACTACGATCATCTTTTACTTTTGTATAAAAGGAAAAATTAGAAATGTTGTATGTAGTCCAAGTTATCACATTAAATTTTGGCATGTACGACAACCATTTAAATATCTCGGATGCACTATCATCATTAGAAATCCTCTTATTAAATCAACTTATGAATTTCTTGTTATGCTCTATCAATAACCACTTGCCATTCATTCGGAGATATTTTTTCTTTATAATTTTTTTGGTGATTAGCTAGGTAAGGTTCAACTTCACTAAGATTATTCAATATATAGAAATGTGCTTCAAGAACTACGTCTCGAGCCATTGACTTAATATTTATATCTTGAGTACCTCTACCTCCAAATATGTCAGCATGACGAGACTTTGAAATTCTTGTAGACATTGTTTCCGACAAATAGTTTGAACAAAACTCAACAACTTCTTATGTGATGTACCTTTCAACGATCGAGGTTTCGACCGATGATGATTCTTTGTACATACTTTAAATATCTTAATATCTCTCTCTATTGGATACATCCATTTTAAATAAATTGGACCCAAAAATCTAATTTCTCTGACTAGATAAACAAGTAAGTGAACCATAATGTCAAAAAAATGATATAGGAAAATACATCTCCAATTGATACAAGATTATTTCAGCCTTATCTTATAATTTACCTATTTTTTTTAAATCAAGAACTTTATAACATATAGCATTAAAGAATAAGCATAATCTAGTTATAATTACTCTTAAATTTTTTGGAAGGATGCCACATATAGCCACTAGTAGAAGTTGTTGCATCAAGACATGATAATCATGAGATTTTAAGCCAATTAACTTGAGATATTTCATTGATACAAGTTTCTTGATGTTTGATAAGTAACCTTGGGAAAGTTTGATACCACTAAAATACTCGTAAATAATTTTATTTTCCTTTTTAGATAGAATGTGACATGCTAGGAGCAAATAAGTTCATTTTCCTCTATCTTCTGGAGGCAACTGTTCTCGTATACCCATCTCACCATGTATAAACATGAACTCTTATTATGTTTAGTCTTTCGTGGAATATTTAGAAGTGTTCCTATCAAACTATCACACATATTTTTCTCCATATACATCACATCAAGACAATGTCTTACATTGAGGCTAGATCAATATGGAGGATCAAAGAACACCAATCTCCTTTTCCAAATATTTCTCTCAATTAGAACCTTTTTTTAGAATCTTTGATAAACTGAATCGCCAGTTAATGGTTTAAGAGAAAATTCAAACTCCCACTCTCTGTTAAAAGCCTTATGAAATCTACAATAAGGATGATTAAGTTTTAGAAATTTCTGATGCCTAAGGTAAACAGACTTTTTTCGAAACTCAAGTTGGTGAAAACAGGTAGTACATTCACATATGGAATATGTTTTATGTTCTTTGACACTATATCTAACCAAATTACATATGCAAGAAAGTCGTTGATTGTGCAAAATAACATTTCACGCATCTTAAACTTTTCACCAGAATATGCATCATCAACGTCAACACCTTCCTCCCACAAAAGTCTTAAATTTTCAATTAATGGACTTAGATAAACATTTATGTTGTTTCTAAGCTGTCTTTATCCATAAATCGTCATACTTAACAACATATACTTGTGTTTCATGCTCAACCATGAAGATAGGTTATAAATCGTGAGAAGAACATGCTACAAAGAATGGTTAGTACTCAGATTACCAAATCGTGAGAACAACTTTTCTTTTCCTTTTTATATAGAGTGTGACATGCTTGTTGCAAATAAGTTCATTTTCCTCTATCTTCTAGAGCCAACCGTTGTTGTATACCCATCCCTATCATGTCTAAACATGAATTCTTATTATATATAGTCTTGCCCAAAATGTTTAGAAGTGTTTATATCAAACTATCACACACATTTTTTTCCAAATGCATCATGTCTTACATCGAGGTTAGACCAATATGGAAGATCAAAGAACACCAATATCTTTTTCCAAATATCTCTCTCAACAAGACCTTTTTTATTCTTTCTGAAGGCAACAATAAGGTGTTCTTGTCGTTGATAAACTTCATCGCTAGTTAAAGGTTTAAGAGCAATTTCAAACTCATGTTCTCTGTTAAAAGCCTTTGCAATCTACAATAAGGATGATTGGGTTTTAGAAATTTACGATGCCCAAGGTAAACATTCTTTTTTCCAAACTCAAGTTGGTGAAAACATGTAATAAATTCACAAATAGAACGTGTTTTATGTCCTTTGACATTATATCCAACCAAATTACCATATGCAGGAAAGTCGTTGATTGTGGAAAATAACATTACCCGCATCTTAAAATTTTCACCAGAATATGCATCATCAACGTCAACACCTTCCTCCCACAAAAATATTAAATATTCAATTAATAGACTTAGATAAACATTTATGTCATTTCCAAGTTGTCTTTGTCCATAAATCATTATACTTAACAGCATATACATGCGTTTCATGCTTAACTATAAAGATATGTTGTAAATCGTGAGAAGAACATGTCAAGAAGAATTGTTAGTACTCATATTACCAAAAGGGCCAATTTAATCCATGCATTACTAGAAAATATACCTTTGGTGGCACAATATTACATTGATCATTTTTTCACCGTAGTCATATCACACTTTTTACGCGCATGCTTTTTTTTATTAAGAAATTTTTCATCATGGTTCTTGAAAATAACCATGGTCATTGAATTTGGATGATAAGCTTCGAATCCCAATATCAATATTTCGATAAAAATAAGCGCGTGTTCCTTCATATTTATTGCTATTTAAAAATTGAAAGTATAACAACTACACTTGTTTCTTTCAACCATGGTTATATGTTCCATATTTCATTATGGTTGAAGCTAGCAATCATTGTGAAATTATTTCCCACAAAATTTAAAATATAACAGGTACTTCACTTCATTCATAACACACAATGGTGCCCTAGCGAACGAGACAATAGTGATAGCGAAATCTTCATCATCTTCATTCATTTCTGCAAACGAATATCATTTATGGAAACGAAATCGGCATCCTCTTTAAATTACGATAAATTTACATTCTCTCTCTCTAATGCTCATGAATTTTATGTTCTTCTATAGGGTTATTTGCTGTTATATCTACTTGGAGCTTCTAAATGATAAATGATGTTGGTTTTTGTTGCATTTCATTAATCAACGCTTTTAGCATTGACACTGTCATGTGTATTGTTCATGTTTTATTCTAATTTTATAAAAATGCTTTAGGTGTTACCATGTTGCCATGTTCATCTTGAAATTTTATGAATATGCTTTATGTGTTTCCATTTTGTTCATGTTGTGATGTTTATGATTTATTCAGATCATGTGCATATAATCATATTAGGATGTTGTGGGTGTAGCGTTAGTGTGCCATTCACATTAGTCTTTTGATATAAATCTCAGAATTTGTTATGAATTATAGTTGGATGAAAACTAATAGATTAGGTCCGGGGTATGAGAATGGAGTTCTTGAATTCCTAGAATTCGTCGAAAAAAATGTTTCCAACAATAATGGTATCTTTTATTGTCCTTGTGTTGTTTGTGGGAATATAAAAAAACGGTCAAAGAAAGAAATAATACATCAACTATATTGTGATGGAATATGTCAAAATTATATAACATGGATGTGACATGGAGAAATAGATAATAATCTAAATGCGACATTACAAACGAATGAAGATGGTAAAGATATGGATGATTGTCTAGAAGGTATGATCACTGATACTGGAGAACTGCCTTATATGAAAACCCATATTTATGATACTTTGTATAGCGACAAAGATGCGTCTTTATATAAGGGGTGCATCAGTTTACACGATTGTTTGCATTGATAAATTTGATTAATCGGAAGGCAAAAAGGTCGGTGGTCGGATAAAAGATTCACATAATTGCTTGATTTGTTGAAATAAATGCTACTAGAAGATAACAATTTGCCAAAGCATTATTGTGAGGCCAAGAAGATATTGTGTCCAACGGGTTTGGACTATGTCAAAATACATGCATGCCTTAATGATTGCATATTATACAGGAAAAGTATGAAAATTTGGACCAATGTCCATAATATGGTGAGTCACGTTACAAGTTGAAGAACAACAATGGCGATGACAATGACAATGTTAGTAAGAAGCGTTCTCCTGCTAAAGTGTTATGGTACTTTCTAATAATTTTAAGGTTAAAGATACTTTTTCTAATTAGAATGATGCAAACAATATTATATGGCATGCATATGAAAGAAAATGTGATGAAAACATTCGCCAAGTAGCTGATTATTTGCAATGGGAGAAAATTGATTCATTGTTTCCGAATTTTGACATTGAGCCAAGAAACCTTTGGCTTGGGCTTGACACAAATGGAATGAACCCATTTGGTAATCTGAGTATTAACTATTCTTCGTGGCATATTCTTCTCACAATTTACAACCTATCTCTATGGTTGAGCATGGAACACAAGTATATGTTATTAACTATAATATTTTTGGACAAAGACAACTTGGAAATGACATAAATGTTTATCTAAGACCATTAATTGAAGATTTAAGACTTTTGTGTGAGGAAGGTGTTGACGTTGATGATGCGTATTATGGTGAAAAGTTTAAGATGTATGCCATGTGTATTTTTCACAATCAACGACTTTCCCACGTATGGTAATTTGGATGGATACATTGTCAAAGGACATAAAACATGTTCTATATGTGAATTTAATACCTGTTTTCACCAACTTGAGTTTGGAAAAAACACTGTTTACCTTGGGCATTCGAAATTTCTAAAACCCAATCATTCTTATTGTAGATTGTAGAAGGCTTTAACGAATAGCAGGAGTTTGAAATTGCTCATAAATATTTTACTAGCAATGAAATTTATCAACTACAAGAACAACTTACTGTAGTCTTTGGAAAGAATAAAAAAAGGCCTTGTTGATATCAATATTTGGAAAAAGATATCAGTGTTCTTTGATCTTCCATATTGGTCTAACCTCGATGTAAGACATTGTCTTGATGTGATGCATGTGGAGAAAAATGTGTGTGATATTTTGATATGAACACTTCTAAACATTCCAAACAAGACTAAAGATAATAAGAATTCTAGTTTGATATGAACGACAACAGTTCATAACTACATTCATTTTTTCATTTGCAATAGAGTTATAACACCAAAACGAAAACAAATAAAACATCACAAAATCATCACAACACCAGAACATGACACATGACAACAACACATAACTTTGAAACAACGAAAACATCATAAAATTTAAATAAACCCAAAACACAAAGTAATCCAATTGTAACAAAACGAAAACCCACACCATATAAAGAAAAACCACACTACATCGCGCGAGAGAAACCAAGAAATGAACAATGAACAATGAACAACGAACATAAAAAGATAAAGTATCGTACTTCGTAGAGGAGGAAGAGACCAACATATGATATTCGTTCCAAGAAATGAATGAAGATGGTCAAGATTTCGCTATTGATGTCGTCTTGTTCACTAAGGAACTCTTGTGTGTTTTGAACGAAATAAAGAATATGTTATATTTTAATTTTGTAGGAAAGAATTTCACAATGGTTGCAAACAACAATCATTGTGAAATATGGAAAATATAAGCACGGTTGATTGAAACAACCGTAGTTATTCTACTTTCAATTTTTACATAACAATAAATGTTAAGGAACACATACTTATTTTTATTAAAAAAATGGAAGAATATTGATGCTGAGATTCGAAGTTTGTTACCCATATTCTATGACCACGATTGTTATTAGGAATTGTGATGAAAAGTGTTTTACCTAAATATAATAAAAAAATACGCGCGTTAAAAATGAGATATTACTACGGTTGACAAAATGGACGTAGTAATATTGTGTTACCATATGTATATCTTGTAGTAGTGCACTGTTTCGCGGTGTAACAAAAAATAGACAGAGGTGCGGAAGCTACGATGAAGTAGAGCTCTTGATGCGGTAGAACAGGGGTGTAACTGCAAAGTTAGGATTTTGACACTCAAGTCAGTATGTGAAAGAGTATAGAGTATTCAAATTATGTTTGAAATTTGTTACCTGAAATGGCGCTATTTCCCATATATAGGGGAGATGAATAACAACATCATTATCTTCCAGCCGCAGAATACGGAGAACCGTTGAATGTAATTGAGGCGTGAATATCATGTAGTAAGATATATGATATCCCTATGATAATGAGAAGATCTCAAAGACATAACTGTGTAGATGACCCATAAGCTACGACTCAGAACAACCTATCTCACAATGGTCAGTCATAGAGGGGTATGACCGATCCAGAATAATATATAAGAGATGATGGAGACACCTCCTAGGTTATAGAGTAAATCACACATTTTAAGACAAAAAATGTGATACATTGCTGAACAACATGTTTGAAGTCTTTAACAATGTAATTATTGAAGTAAGGGCTAAGCCAATAGTTACTTTGTTAGACGAAATTAGAACATACATGATAGAAAAGTGACCATCTAACATGACAACATTTCTAAACTATGGTGATAAAGACATGTTACCTAACACTAAAAAGATGCAATGTAAATTTTAAATTGTTGGTTTAATATGCTTAGTTATGCAATTACTAACATGTTCACTAATGGATGGTTACTTAGGATTGAGAGAATTATCACCTACACCAACATGTGAATTGTAAGTTATTGTAATTTAATATTGTACTTTATGTTGGTTTAATTTTGAATTGTACACTGACATGTTTTCGTCATGCTATAGGATGTTAGCCGAGCATATTTTTTATGTTAGCCACATTGAAAAACTCAAGAAACAAATTTTCAATTAACTCATATATTCTTGTGTAGGAAATGACATGTCTATAATCCAAGTGTCAGATAATCCCATTTTTGTGATCAATTGTGTCTCAAGTCTTCATATTGAATCAGTTTATGCCATTAATTTTCATTTGATTTTGTTAAAAATTATAACCTCTTTTTTTTCTTCGCTTCATGATAAATATGTCATTCTTATTTTCCAATTCATCATAAAAATAATCAAAATAATCACAACCAATTTGAGTAGATCCGTGCATAAATTTAGAAAAATATCAATCACTATCTTAAGTTGTAAAACAACACAATTTGAAAACTACTGAATTTGATGAAGGATTATAGATAACTTACCTTATAGTGTAGATGTAACACCCCGATAATGATATGATAATTATTTACATTAAGTTAATAATATATTTATTAATTTAATTAGATAATTGGATTATTATTATTATTATTGTTGGAATTATTGGATTATTATTATTATTTTATTGGAATAATAATTATTGGAAAATATATATAAGTTGGAAATAAGAAAAAGAGTCCATTTTGAAAAAGAAAAGGTTTTCACGTGAAACAGAGAAGCGATTGAGAAAGTGGAGAAAGGGCAGAGAGGAAGAGCTAGAGAGCAAGGGTTGGAGAACGGAAAAGCTTGAAGCTCAAAGAATTGCCGGATTAATCAGGTAAGGGGGGTTTATCGTCGTTTAACGGGTATTATGGGTTAGCATGTAATGGGTAGTGATAAACCATTGAATTGACCCTAATTGGGATTTAGAATGCTGAGAAATTGTGATGAATAAGTTGTGTGAAAACTGTAATTGAATCGATAATGATGTGTGTCGTAAATTTCCGAATGTATAGCTTTTTACGGAATTGGAATCGGAGGTCCGGAAGTCCTCCAACGGCGGAAAATGCGGAGAATTCTGCATTCTGCCTTGTGTTAGCGCAGGAACAGCTTCTGTCTTGCGTTAACCGGTTAACCCAGGGTGTTAACCGGTTAACACTGTTATGTATTTTGAATAATTGCTGTTTTGTCTGCGTTAACCGGTTAACCCAGGGCGTTAACCGGTTAACACTGTTAAGTTTTGGGCAGGAAGCGTGTTTGTGCTGCGTTAACCGGTTAACCCAGGGCGTTAACCGGTTAACACTGTTGCAGAGTGGAAAAATTGTTAATTAAAATGTTGTGTGCCTAATTGATGGTTGCCTATATCGGTGTGTGATATAGTATGGATTATTTCCCGCTGTTTTGAGCAGTATAGGTATTAGTAGAGTGTGCTAATACTGTGTTTAATTATTTGACATGATATGATGTGTTGGTACATGTGTTGATAATGTATGATGGCATACATAAGGTTGTGAATGTGTATGTTATGCATGTGTTGTGAATGGACTGTTTTATGGCTTAGAGAATGAGCATCGGTCCATTGTGGATTATTGTTGTGATGTTGCATGGCTAGGTGATTAGCGTGCATAATGTGGCCTTTATGGTGGTAGCTAATTCCCATGGTGAGGAATTAGTGATGTTAGTCAATTGGACTGCTTTGATGTTTGCATTCTAGGTGAATTAGCATGCATAGCATGGCCCTTGGGGTGGTAGCTAATTCCCATGGTGAGGAATTAGTGATGTGAGTCACTAGGTCTCAAATGAGTGGGACTGGTGAGCTTGGTAGCCGTACCGGGATTTGGTCGGTGAGGTTGAACTGTATGTTCACGAATAGTCGGTACCGCATGCATGGAGTCTCATTGCATAATATATGTGTAGTGTATAATATGAATGGATGTATTCCAATGTTATACGTGTGTTGTGTTGGCATTGAGCATGAGTATGAATTGGGTTGTTATTGAGTATGATATTTGAGTGATGTGCCGTTACTGAAATGTGTGATACGATTAGGGTGATTAATGTGTTAAATTACTTAACATGACATTATATTCTATAATGCTTATTATATCGATTGAGGAACTCACCCTTACAACTATTTTTCAGGTAACGAGCAGTGATTGAGTAGAAGCTAATGCTTGGAGTTTAGAGTAGTCTCCTTAGTGGGTCATGCTCTGATAGATGTAACATCGGGAGGGAACATTTTAATTGTGTTGTTGGTGTTTGTTGAACCAGTTTACATGTAGTATGTTACATGTTTTGAATGATCGATTTGATCTCTATCCGCTGCGTGTTGTGCAATACTTTATGTTTTGAGTTAAATAATGAGCATGACTAAATAGTATGACGAATGGTGCGAAATAATTGTGTGACACCCTTAAATGCATGATTACTCTGATTTATATGTTGTTATTTTAATTAAATATTTGGGGTATTTTAGAAGGGTGTTACATTAGTGGTATCAGAGCATAGTCGGTCGAGTCGAGTCGTGATTATTCTGTTTCCCTGTACGGGATAGGTGTTGTGTAACCCTATCAGTACTTATTGTTTTAGCTTGTTGGGTTTTCAGAATAGAGATGGCTGGAAGAGGTAGAGACGATGCTGCGATTGCTGAGGCTCTGGGTATGCTAGCTGGAGTACTTGGAGGAAATCCGAATGTTATGGGAATGGGAGCTGCTCGTCAATTGAGTGAGTTCCAGAAGAACAATCCTCCAATGTTCAAGGGAGCATACGATCCAGATGGTGCTCAGAAGTGGTTGAAGGAGATAGAGAGGATCTTCCGAGTGACTGAGTGTGCCGAAAACCAGAAGGTCAGGTTCGGTACGCATATGCTGTCAGAGGAAGCAGATGATTGGTGGGTTACTACCCGCACTGAGTTGGAATCTGCTGGGAATGCTGAGATCACTTGGGCTGTGTTCAGAGAGAGATTCCTGAGGAAGTACTTTCCAGAGGATGTCAGAGGAAAGAAAGAGATAGAGTTCTTAGAATTGAAGCAGGGTAACAAGTCTGTTACTGAGTATGCTGCTAAGTTCACAGAGCTGTCAAAGTATTATACTCCCTATAATGAGGCTGCTGGAGAATTTTCGAAATGTGTGAAGTTTGAGAACGGGTTGCGTCCCGAGATCAAGCAGGCTATTGGATATCAGCGGATCAGAGTGTTTTCTGACTTGGTTGACTGTTGCAGGATTTTTGAACAGGATACTAAGGCCAGAGTAGAGAGCTATCAGCAAAGGGTTGATAGAAAAGGCAAGAATCAGAATGATCGTGGAAAACCGTATGCAGCTGGCAAAGGTTTCCAGAGGCAGAGTGGGATGAAGAGGCCTAGTGGGGGAGACTCTAGTGCCCCTGCTAAGTGTTACAGATGTGGTCAGGCTGGACATCGTTTCCACGAGTGTGCTAGTGTTGAGAAGAAGTGTTTCAAGTGTGGCAAAGGTGGTCATTTGGCTGCAGAGTGCCGACTGAAGACTGTAACTTGTTTCAACTGTGGAGAGGTGGGTCATATCAGTCCACAGTGTCCTAAGCCGAAGAAAGAAAATCAGTCGGGAGGCAAGGTCTTTGCTTTATCGGGTTCTGAGACTTCTGCAGATGATCGTTTGATCTGAGGTACGTGTTATATTAATGGCTTTCCTCTTGTAGCTATTATTGACACAGGTGCGACTCATTCCTTTATATCTTTGGATTGTGCTGTGAAACTTAAGTTAGAGATATCTGAGATGCATGGTAGTATGGTGATTGATACTCCTGCGAAGGGTTCAGTGACTACTACTTCAGTTTGCTTAAATTGTCCTTTGAGTATTTTTGGTAGAGACTTTAGGATGGACCTAGTGTGTCTTCCACTAGTGCAGATTGATGTTATTCTGGGTATGAACTGGTTGGTGTTTAACCGAGTTTATATC
Organism: Lathyrus oleraceus; assembly: GCF_024323335.1. Classification (NCBI taxonomy): domain Eukaryota; kingdom Viridiplantae; phylum Streptophyta; class Magnoliopsida; order Fabales; family Fabaceae; genus Lathyrus; species Lathyrus oleraceus. The sequence continues at coordinate 12,744,098 of NC_066585.1, read as the reverse complement.
AACTGTTTTGATAAGACGGTGAGTTTTCCTGAGATTGAGGAAGGAAAGAGTTTGTTGCTATCAGCAAGGCAGGTGAATGAGGAAGTAGCCGATGGGGCAGAGTTGTTTATGCTGTTAGCGACTTTGGAGGCTAAAGATAAACTGGTGATTCGCGATCTAGCCGTGGTGTGTGATTTTCCTGATGTGTTTCCTGAAGAAGTGAATGGATTGCCGCCAGAGCGTGAAGTTGAGTTCTCGATTGATTTAGTACCTGGTACTAGGCCGATATCGATGGCTCCGTACCGTATGTCTGCTGTGGAGTTAACTGAATTGAAGAGTCAGTTAGAAGATCTGTTGGATAAGAAATTTATTCGTCCGAGTGTGTCACCGTGGGGTGCACCAGTGTTATTGGTTAAGAAGAAAGAAGGTACTATGAGGTTGTGTGTGGACTACAGGCAACTGAATAAAGTGACGATCAAGAATCGGTATCCTTTGCCGAGGATTGATGATTTGATGGATCAGTTGGTTGGTGCGAGTGTATTCAGCAAAATAGATTTGAGATCTGGGTATCATCAGATACGTGTGAAAACTGAGGATATTCAGAAGACTGCTTTCAGAACAAGGTATGGACATTATGAGTATTCTGTAATGCCTTTTGGTGTGACTAATGCGCCTGGAGTATTTATGGAGTATATGAATAGGATTTTCCATCCGTACCTAGACAAGTTTGTTGTGGTGTTTATTGATGACATTTTGGTGTATTCGAAGTCTGAAGAAGAGCATGCTGAACATTTGAAAGTGGTTTTAGAAGTTCTCCGAGAAAAGAAGTTATTTGCTAAACTGTCTAAGTGTGAATTTTGGTTAGAAGAGGTTAGTTTTCTTGGTCACGTGATTTCAAGAGGTGGTGTTGCTGTTGATCCTTCTAAGATAGAAGCGGTATCTAAGTGGGAAGCTCCGAAGTCTGTTGCTGAGATTCGAAGTTTTCTTGGACTTGCAGGTTATTATAGGAAATTCATTGAGGGATTTTCCAAGTTGGCGTTACCGTTGAAGATGTTGACTAGAAAAGGGCAAGCGTTTGTTTGGGACTCAAAGTGTGAAGAAGGTTTCCAAGAGTTAAAGAGAAGGTTAACTATTGCTCCTATTCTGATATTACCGAGTCCGTCGGAACCATTTGAGGTTTACTGTGATGCTTCATTGTTGGGTTTGGGTGGTGTGTTGATGCAGAATAAGCAGGTTATAGCTTATGCTTCGAGACAACTGAGGGTTCATGAGAGGAACTATCCGACACACGATTTAGAGTTGGCAGTTGTGGTATTTGTTCTGAAGTTATGGAGGCATTACTTGTATGGATCAAGATTTGAGGTTTTCAGTGACCATAAAAGTTTGAAGTATTTGTTTGATCAGAAAGAGCTGAATATGAGACAGAGGAGATGGTTAGAGTTTCTGAAGGATTATGACTTTGGTTTGAATTACCATCCGGGTAAAGCAAACGTAGTGGCTGATGCATTGAGTCGGAAATCATTGCATATGTCTATGTTAATGGTTAAGGAATTGGATTTAATTGAGCAGTTTAGAGACTTGAGTTTGGTGTGTGAGAGTACTCACAATAGTGTTAAATTGGGAATGTTGAAGTTAACGAATGGTATTCTGGATGAGATTGGAGAGAGTCAGAAATCCGATGTGCTTTTGGTTGATAAGTTGACTCTAGTGAATCAAGGTCAAGGTGGTGAATTCAGAGTTGATGAGAATGGTGTTTTGAAATTTGGTAATCGGGTGTGTATTCCGGATGTTACCGAACTTAAGAAGAGTATTCTGGAGGAAGGACATCGTAGTGGCTTGAGTATTCATCCTGGAGCTACGAAGATGTATCATGATTTGAAGAAGTTATTTTGGTGGCCGGGAATGAAAAGAGAAATTGCGAGTTTTGTTTATTCTTGTTTGACTTGTCAGAAGTCAAAGATTGAGCATCAGAAGCCGTCTGGGCTAATGCAACCGTTGGCTATTCCAGAGTGGAAGTGGGACAGTATCAGTATGGATTTTGTTTCTGGTTTACCGAGAACAATCAAGAATTTTGAAGCTATTTGGGTGATTGTTGACAGATTGACAAAATCGGCTCATTTCATTCCGATCAGAATGGATTATCCGTTAGAGAGATTAGCTGAGTTGTATATTGAGAAAATTGTAAGTTTGCATGGTATTCCGTTGAGTATTGTTTCGGACAGAGATCCTAGATTTACATCGAAGTTCTGGGAAGGTTTGCAGAGGGCTTTGGGGACTAAGCTGAGATTGAGTTCTGCATATCATCTGCAGACTGATGGTCAGACTGAGAGGACGATTCAGTCACTAGAGGATCTTTTGAGGGCTTGTGTTTTGGAAAAGGGAGGTGCTTGGGATTGCTATTTGCCTTTGATTGAGTTTACCTACAACAACAGTTTTCATTCGAGCATTGGTATGGCACCGTTTGAAGCTTTGTATGGTAGGAGATGTCGGACACCTTTATGTTGGTATGAGTCCGGTGAGAGTGCTGTGGTTGGACCGGAGATTGTTCAACAAACTACGGATAAGATTAAGATGATTCAGGAGAAGATGAGAATTGCTCAGAGTCGTCAGAAGAGTTATCATGATAAGAGGAGGAAGTCACTTGAGTTTCAAGAGGGAGATCATGTGTTTCTTCGTGTTACTCCGATAACTGGTGTTGGTCGAGCTTTGAAGTCGAAGAAGTTGACACCTCGATTTATTGGTCCTTATCAGATTTTGGAGAGGATAGGGGAGGTAGCCTATCGTATCGCTTTACCGCCGTCACTTGCGAATTTGCATGAGGTTTTTCATGTGTCTCAGTTGAGGAGGTACATTCATGATCCGTCGCATGTGGTCTAAGTAGATGATGTCCAGGTGAGAGATAACCTGACTGTTGAAACATCACCTATGAGGATAGAGGATCGAGAGTTGAAGCAGTTGCGGGGTAAAGAGATTGCCTTGGTGAAGGTAGTTTGGGGAGGACCAGCAGGTGGCAATGTGACTTGGGAACTTGAGAGTCAGATGAAGGAGTCTTATCCCGAGTTATTCGCTTGAGGTATGTTTTCGAGGACGAAAACTCTTTTAGTGGAGGAGAGTTGTAACACCCCGATAATGATATGATAATTATTTACATTAAGTTAATAATATATTTATTAATTTAATTAGATAATTGGATTATTATTATTATTATTGTTGGAATTATTGGATTATTATTATTATTTTATTGGAATAATAATTATTGGAAAATATATATAAGTTGGAAATAAGAAAAAGAGTCCATTTTGAAAAAGAAAAGGTTTTCACGTGAAACAGAGAAGCGATTGAGAAAGTGGAGAAAGGGCAGAGAGGAAGAGCTAGAGAGCAAGGGTTGGAGAACGGAAAAGCTTGAAGCTCAAAGAATTGCCGGATTAATCAGGTAAGGGGGGTTTATCGTCGTTTAACGGGTATTATGGGTTAGCATGTAATGGGTAGTGATAAACCGTTGAATTGACCCTAATTTGGATTTAGAATGCTGAGAAATTGTGATGAATAAGTTGTGTGAAAACTGTAATTGAATCGATAATGGTGTGTGTCGTAAATTTCCGAATGTATAGCTTTTTACGGAATTGGAATCGGAGGTCCGGAAGTCCTCCAACGGCGGAAAATGCGGAGAATTCTGCATTCTGCCTTGTGTTAGCGCAGGAACAGCTTCTGTCTTGCGTTAACCGGTTAACCCAGGGTGTTAACCGGTTAACACTGTTATGTATTTTGAATAATTGCTGTTTTGTCTGCGTTAACCGGTTAACCCAGGGCGTTAACCGGTTAACACTGTTAAGTTTTGGGCAGGAAGCGTGTTTGTGCTGCGTTAACCGGTTAACCCAGGGCGTTAACCGGTTAACACTGTTGCAGAGTGGAAAAATTGTTAATTAAAATGTTGTGTGCCTAATTGATGGTTGCCTATATCGGTGTGTGATATAGTATGGATTATTTCCCGCTGTTTTGAGCAGTATAGGTATTAGTAGAGTGTGCTAATACTGTGTTTAATTATTTGACATGATATGATGTGTTGGTACATGTGTTGATAATGTATGATGGCATACATAAGGTTGTGAATGTGTATGTTATGCATGTGTTGTGAATGGACTGTTTTATGGCTTAGAGAATGAGCATCGGTCCATTGTGGATTATTGTTGTGATGTTGCATGGCTAGGTGATTAGCGTGCATAATGTGGCCTTTATGGTGGTAGCTAATTCCCATGGTGAGGAATTAGTGATGTTAGTCAATTGGACTGCTTTGATGTTTGCATGCTAGGTGAATTAGCGTGCATAACATGGCCCTTGGGGTGGTAGCTAATTCCCATGGTGAGGAATTAGTGATGTGAGTCACTAGGTCTCAAATGAGTGGGACTGGTGAGCTTGGTAGCCGTACCGGGATTTGGTCGGTGAGGTTGAACTGTATGTTCACGAATAGTCGGTACCGCATGCATGGAGTCTCATTGCATAATATATGTGTAGTGTATAATATGAATGGATGTATTCCAATGTTATACGTGTGTTGTGTTGGCATTGAGCATGAGTATGAATTGGGTTGTTATTGAGTATGATATTTGAGTGATGTGCCGTTACTGAAATGTGTGATACGATTAGGGTGATTAATGTGTTAAATTACTTAACATGACATTATATTCTATAATGCTTATTATATCGATTGAGGAACTCACCCTTACAACTATTTTTCAGGTAACGAGCAGTGATTGAGTAGAAGCTAATGCTTGGAGTTTAGAGTAGTCTCCTTAGTGGGTCATGCTCTGATAGATGTAACATCGGGAGGGAACATTTTAATTGTGTTGTTGGTGTTTGTTGAACCAGTTTACATGTAGTATGTTACATGTTTTGAATGATCGATTTGATCTCTATCCGCTGCGTGTTGTGCAATACTTTATGTTTTGAGTTAAATAATGAGCATGACTAAATAGTATGACGAATGGTGCGAAATAATTGTGTGACACCCTTAAATGCATGATTACTCTGATTTATATGTTGTTATTTTAATTAAATATTTGGGATATTTTAGAAGGGTGTTACAGTAGACATTCCCAAAATTGATAATTGTCGTTGTCCTTAGAAGCACAACGAAGATCTCACACCAATAATAAGATCTTCATTTATGCTTGAAACTTGAATAAACCTCCAAATCAGAACTATTACTATTGCTTTCACGTTTACTAAACAATTTTTGAATGAGAGAAGAATATGCATAATTCATTCTTATTCTTCGATTAGGATAACATATGCATTTTGTTTTTATCAGCAGAATATGAAGAATATGACTATGATGAATTTACATAGAAAACGAAGGTTATGAATGATCGGGAAGATAAAGAAGAATTAATTTCATGATCTAATTTTATTTGATAGATATAAACTAATGTAAGTGAAGACATTCAATATAAATAATAAATAATAAAGTAATTACATAGACATCAATTAGGATGTTACGTAGACAAAATTTAACTCCATTTAATTGAATAAACTTTTTCAAAAAATTGAAGGATTCAAATGACCTTTTTAAAACTATAGACCAAAACAAACCTCACATAAAAAAATACAAAAATAAAAGAAACTAACCTATGTATTAAAAATTGTGAATAACAGAGCTAAAATATTTTAACTAATATGTTTTTATTATATTAAAGAACAGAATTTAATTAAAATATATCGTAAATTGTAAATATTGATAAAAATAAAAATATTATTTTTTATATAAAATTTAATTTTAATTTTAATCATATATAAAATAATATAAATTGATATAATTTTTTTATACAACATAGTAATTAATATAAAATAATTAATTAATATTATCTTAAATTAAATCAAAAGAAGCTAGATATTTTAGGAGTGAAATAATATAGTACCATTTAAATTAATATTATCTTATATTAATACTAGCACCATTTAAATTTTAAATAGAGTGAATAAAGAAACAATACTACAGTGAACGCACAGAAAATGCAAAATCCTCGTTTCATTTATTACAATTCACACACAAGTTCTTCTTCTCTTCACTGAAACACTCGCTCATTTCTAAAATCTCTCACTGCTCTCAGATTTAGGGTTCCATCTTCAATGGCGGCTCCACCACACCGTTCCTCCAAAACTGAATCCTACACCGACAACAAACGCAAAGATGACGTCCGTCAATCCAACATCATCGCTGCACGTTCCGTCGCCAACGCCGTTCGCACCAGTCTCGGTCCCAAAGGTATGGACAAAATGATTTCCACCTCTTCCAATGAGGTTATCATCACCAACGATGGCGCCACCATTCTCCACAAGATGCAGGTTCTCCAACCCGCCGCTAAGATGCTCGTCGAACTCTCCAAATCTCAAGACTCCGCCGCTGGTGACGGTACCACCACTGTCGTCGTCATCGCCGGCGCACTTCTCGAAAAATGTCTTCTCCTTCTCTCTCATGGAATCCATCCTACCGTGATCTCCGATGCGCTTCATAAAGCTTCCGTCAAGGCTGTTGATATCCTCACTGCCATGGCAGTCCCGGTCGAACTCTCCGACCGTGAATCGCTTGTCAAATCCGCTAGCACTTCGCTTAACAGCAAGGTTGTTAGTCAATACTCTTCCCTCCTCGCTCCAATCGCCGTCGACTCGGTTCTCTCCGTTGTGGACTCGGATAAACCTAACATGGTTGATCTCCGTGATGTCAAGATCGTGAAGAAGCTAGGTGGGACTGTGGATGATACTGAGCTTGTGAAGGGTTTGGTGTTTGATAAGAAAGTAAGCCATGCTGCTGGTGGACCTACCCGTATGGAGAATGCTAAGATTGCTGTGATTCAGTTTCAGATTTCGCCTCCAAAGACTGATATTGAACAGAGTATTGTGGTGAGTGAATATTCTCAGATGGATAGGATTTTGAAGGAAGAGAGGAGTTATATTTTGGGTATGATTAAGAAGATTAAAGCAACTGGTTGTAATGCCTTGTTGATTCAGAAGAGTATTTTGAGAGATGCTGTTACTGATTTGTCTCTACATTACCTTGCTAAAGCTAAGATTTTGGTGATTAAAGATGTTGAACGCGATGAGATTGAGTTCATTACCAAGACTCTTAATTGTTTGCCTATTGCTAATATTGAGCATTTTCGTGTTGAGAAGTTGGGTTATGCTGATCTTGTGGAGGAACTTTCTCTTGGGGATGGGAAGATTGTGAAGATTTCAGGGATTAAGGATATGGGGAAGACCACAACCGTGCTTGTTCGTGGATCCAATGCGCTTGTGCTTGATGAGGCGGAAAGGAGTCTGCATGATGCTTTGTGTGTTGTTAGGTGTTTGGTTGCGAAGAGGTTTTTGATAGCTGGTGGTGGTGCGCCGGAGATAGAGTTGTCTAGGCAATTGGGTGCTTGGGCGAAGGTGTTGCATGGAATGGAGGGTTACTGCATTCGGGCATTTGCTGAGGCACTTGAAGTCATTCCTTATACTTTGGCTGAGAATGCTGGTTTGAATCCGATTGCGATTGTTACTGAGCTGAGGAATCGTCATGCGCAGGGTGAGATAAATGCTGGAATCAATGTGAGGAAAGGTCAAATTACAAATATCCTTGAAGAGAATGTGGTGCAGCCACTGCTTGTAAGCACAAGCGCTATAACCTTGGCAACAGAGTGCGTGCGGATGATTTTGAAGATTGATGATATTGTCACTGTGAGGTAGAGTTTAATGGAAAGTGGCATAAATTTGGAGAAAAACTGAATTGTATTATGTCTTTCATACGCGCTTATTTTAAATTGGTAGTTTATGTTGTCTGTAGTGAATTTGGTTAATCGATTTTGACTCTGGCTGCTGTGTTTATTTCTAAATTTGGACGCCCTTGTGGATTGTGATACTAACTGCAGTTATCAGAAGGACTTGTTATTTGTATTGTGAGTTTTTCAACAGTTGATTATTTGATTGTGTTTATGTATTTACCTTGTATTCTGGAGTTGAATGAGTGCTTGGAGTTGTATTGTTGAATTATGCTGTTAGGACGTTGGGGGAAGCATCACAAGACTTGAAACTGGAAACTGTTATTATGTTCTGCCCTCTTTATCTTTTTAGTATTTATAAAAACTTGTAGAGATATTCGTGAAATTAGAGGATGTTGGAAACTAGTTATGTTGAGGATTACTCCTACTCCTATTGATATTCCATTGGTTGCTGAGTTAGGATGGATCCTAGTGGCATTACTGTTATTATATGTCATGAAGTAAAACTCATAAACTCATCTTTCTAGAGCTGGCCATGTAAATATTTTATAGAATTGGAATTTAGTAAAACTCATCTTTCTAGAGCTAGCCAGGGATGAATATATCAAAATGATATAAATATTTTCTAAAATTGGAATTTGTAGTTGATCTTAAAGCAATTGTGTTCATATCCTGTATAATTTCAGAAATACATGTCAGTTTGTAATATAAAAAGGGCATGATACTTGCTTCCAGCAGAATAACCTTGAGTTATTTTTCTTCTTCTTTTGAAATGGATAACTGCTGTATTTGTTTTTCTTCTTTCTTCTTTTGCATATACATACTGTATTCATTTATTGTTGTTGTTTCTTTTACTGGATTTTTATTGTTATTGATTCTTTCTACTTATTTATTTCCTTATCTCATCCAAGAGTTCACCTTGAAGGTTGGGAAAAAGTTTATTTCCAACCGCAGACAAATAAACAGCAGTGATCCATTTTTTATAAATAAATTTTTTTTTTTTATAAGCAACCAATTGTATTAATGCAACCAATACAAGAGAGTAAAAAAGGAAAGAATGGACAAAGTACTACAAAGAGTGGAAAAAACAACAATTAAAGAAAGTAATTTAGACATGAACCCGGACCCAATTGCCGATCCTTCTAAGAGTGAAGAGAAGATCCTTGGAGATTAACTTGGTATTCTCCCGAGCCATTTGCTCAACATAGCCTTGTTAAAAAGCCCACCATCATCTTTACTTCTACAAATTTTTGACCAACTGAACCAACACATCTTTTTGAGCCCTTCAGCGCCCCTATAAGAAATCTCTTTGAGTTTTAATGATTTCATTCACCAGTATTTTAGGGGCCTTATAAAAAGAAAACGAACCATCGACATCTGCCTTCCTTTCCAAGTTGCCAATATGCTCCTAAGCTTGGTCAGAATGTTGCACCAGCCATCCTTCCTTCTTGGGTTTGATCCAACACTGACTCCTAAGAATTTGAAAGGTAGAGTACCTGTGTCACAAGAGAGAAAAGTAACAGCAGAGGATAAAAACTCTTCCTTCAAATTGATTCCAAAAATCTTTGTTTTGAAACTAGTTCAAAACCTGTCATAATGCCTTTTATGTTCCATAGATTGTTCCAACTCCCACTACAAAGAAAGATCGCATCATCAGCAAATAGAAGGAAGGATATCACATGGAGAATGACGGCAGATGATATGCCAAGTCTTGTCACAGTAAGGTAGTTCAACTTTCCAACTAACCTTCAATACCTACCGGATCTGAAAATGACCCCCTTGATCTGGCGCAAGTTTGGTATTTGGATCCATAGGCGTGTCAGTGGACTTGCAATCAAGGGTAGAAAATCCTGAATACCGCTCTGGTTATTTTCAGTAATAACAATGCCATCCACATATACAACAAGATAAAAACACTGATCAATAGATGTGTTTATAAAACACTAAATGATCAACTTCATTGCAGAGTATGCCAAAATCCAGAAGAACTGAACTGAATCTACCTAACTATGCTTGAGACTGTACAAGGGTTTTTGCAATCTTCAAACAAAGCCACATGACTTCCCCTAAGCACCAAATTTGGGTGGTTGCTCCATATAGACTTCCTCAGCTAAGTCACCATGTAAGAATGCATTTTTTAAGTTTAACTAATAAAGAGGCCATAAATGCCATAGAGATAAGAAAAGATGGATATATGTCATCTTTGCAATTGGAACTGACCTGTTACATGTTACAGTGCATAGATACATGCTATGCGAAAAATAAAGCAAATATAAAAGGTAGGCCGGGCACCTCCAATTATGGGACTGATTCAGACAATTATCCCCCTGAAGAATTAGGCGAGACGCCAGCGAGTCAAACTGTGGAAAGAGCGCTTCAAACACACTTCTGGAAGGCGGCATGCATATCTCACACACCTGAAGGCTGCTTGCAGTAAGGGCAGTACAGGTGAGTGCATCAGACATTTTCCAGCAACTTTGTTTTGGATTCTAGTAGATTGACACCAGCCGAGACCAAAGATGGGACAAGTGTCACTGTATAAGGTGGCAAAGGCAGCGCTCCGGTGCATTCTGACTTGTTTTTTTTAAAGATCAAAGGGTCGTCGGCACTTAGTGTTGGTCGAAAAAAATACCTGACAAGTCTGGGAAGAAAAATAAAAATGAACCTAAGTTGTAAAACTTTTCTCAGCCTTTGTTATTTATAAGTCAATACATTCAAATCTATAATCATTGTTACTTATAACCAAGTCAATACATTAAAATCTATAACCAAATATCATGATTATTCGAGATAAATAAACTAACAAAGCTAATCATAGAGAGATTTTCTCAACAGAATATAATTCAAATCTATATATATCTTAGCAACACTAAAGATGATTTCACTTTATCCTCTAAAGTGAGCAGTATCACTTTAAAAGAACCAAATCCTAATTTCCTGTGTTTAGGAAGTCTGTGACCTCGTACTCCTTAAAAATCTTCAATAACTCGCATACTTTTAAAGATTGACTTATGCAAATTTTCTTCAACCAATTATATCCAGTATATACCCTTGTCTGATTCGGGAACCTACAATAATTTTATCATTAACTTCTTAAATCGTGTGACAGCAGAACTCGATGACCAATAGATAGCCATAAACAACCATTGATAGTCCCAGAGGGTGCCAACCATAATAAGGGAAGTGCATAATTGTTTTTAGCTGTACTCCATTAAAATAGGAACCAACTTGAAAATGTAACAAAATCACGATTTGAATAATTTAAACAGGCATAAATATAAATTTACATGTAGAATTCAAGTTTTAATTCAGTTATGATGGTTTGAAAATGAGCTCAAAAGAAATACAAAAATTTGGAGCTCAGACAAATAAAAGCTAATCATTTTGACTTAGTTCAAGCCTACTACATATTGAAGTTTGAAGTGATGATGTATTAGAGGAAACGCGATATCCTTCGACAAAAAGTTTCAGTTTTTCTATTTCACCAATAGCTGAAAGCCATTCGGTAAGAATCTCCATGGTTACATAGTCAGGACTGCAAGCATCCTCCACCATTCTGTCCATAAGTTCAAATGCCTCGGGCAGCATTCTCTTATCCCAAACCCCCTTCAGAATAGCATTATATGTGGTTGTATTAGGCCGAACCCCCTTAACTTTCATGTCATTCATCAAAGAAACAGCTTTTTCAACATCGTTATTTTTGCATAGAGCGTCTATTAAAATGTTGTATATCACAGTGTTAGGAGGAACCGTAGATGTAGAACACATTTCCTCGAAAATCTTCATGGCCTCATCAATATTCTTCTTTAAACAATATGCATGTATAACTGCCCCATACGTGACAACAGAGGGCTTAAGACCTTCTTTAATCATCTTTTTCATCATCTTAGACGCAGTTGCAAAATCTCCGGCTTTGCCAAGGTAAGAAACCAAAGTGTTATAGGTGACAGTATCAGGCTTAACTCCAGTTTCTTCCATTTCGTTGAGCATTTCATAAACTCGTTCCAGCTTCTTCTTCTTGCAGAATCCACTGATGAGAACATTGTAGCAAGCTCTATCAAGACCAAACCCGGCACGTTTCAACTGTGACACAACAACACTGGCATCATCCATCTTTCCAGCAATGGTTAAACCAGATATCAAACTATAGTAAACAATTGCATCCGGTGAGCATCCAGAACTCAACATCTCATCAAAATATTGCATGGCTTTATCAATATTGTTCACACCACAGAATGCAGATATCAGCGCAGTGTAAGTAACAGCATTTCCTTTCAGGCCCTTGCCTTTCATCTCGTTGAAAAACTCAACTGCACTATAGACTCTTCCAATTTTGCACATACCATCAACCAATGTATTGAGGGTGACCACATTTGGCTGTACTTGTTCCTCATTCATCAGATTGAATAGCTCACATGCTTTATCAATGTTGCCAGCTTTGCAGAACCCATCAATCAAACAATTATATGTAACAGTGTTTGGCCTATTTTTCTTCTCAGTTTTCATCTCTTCCAACAAACTCAAACCGTCTTCTTCCCTCCCAACTTTACAAAGTCCATTAATCAGAGTATTATACAAGACCGCATCAGGTTCAACACCAATCCGATTCTTTTCTCCTTTACCTCTCAATTTATCAAACACTCCCATTGCTTCATCAATCCTCCTACTCTTGCACAAATGATTAATAAGAATCCCAAAGGTTATGACACTAGGATGTATTTTCCTTTCCTCCATCTCTGCCAACAGTTTATTCATCTTCGTTATATCTCTTTCCCTTCCAAGCCCCGATAACAAGGCATTGCAAGATGCAGCTTCCACTGTACCACCCAATTTCATCACAGAATGTAAAAGTTCCCAAGCTACAGAGTTCTTCCATTTCCCACACAGCTTCGATATCATCTGAGTAAGCTTAAACGTATCCGGGAAAACTCCATGCTCACCAAGCTTAGTAACCAACCCCACAATTTCCCCATCAGCAAAGCCTTTTCCGGGGCGGTCCCTCTTCACCAACTCACCAAAAACAACTTCACCAATGAAATTATCAGGAGGAAACACAGAATCCGGTTCAAGCATTTGATCGAGCACGTGGCGGGCATCGTCAGTACGGCCTGATTTGAGTAAACCAATCAACAACTCTTTACAAATTCGTGTACTTTTCAAAGATCGGTCTAGCTCGTTGAAGTGAAGAAGCGACTCATCCAAAGTTCGGACCTTTTCTAAGCACTGCATAGGAAAAATTGACACAAATTCACAATAAGAATATTAAGTAATACAACATGATTCTTCCTTACATAAAGGATTCAAATAACAAAAAAGAAAAGCTTTAATGTAAATCAATCAATACATACCCCTTTCAGCGGACGCTTGACAGATTGGGGTTGAGAGTGAGTAGAGTCGGATTCGATGTCGGAATCATCACTGGAGACATAATTGAAATTTCGTTGGGGTAAAAACGGAAGAGCGAAGGTTTGGTGCCTGAGAGCCACACCGTATCTGAAGATGGCGGAGTAATGTAGTAGTGGCCTTCGCATCAGCAGCGGCATTGTGATTGTGAGATGTATCAGATTGAACGGTGGAAATGATGAAAGTTTGTTAAGAGGACATTGTTGTGTTGGCAAGTTTTCAAATGATGAAGGAAGAAGGAGGGAGAACACAACACAATAGATTCACATTGGCAAGCGAGCTTTGGAAGAAAGGTTGATGCCAATGCAAGATATGGCCGTGCGGGTCCAATTGAAATAACTAGTTATTGGAAGTCAATTTCTAGCAATTACAAGTCCATTTTTTAATTATATGTCTAAAAATCTAGAAATACCATTGTTCTTTTAACATCTAATTTGATTTATTTTATGGAATGGAAATAGCTAACTAAAGATATAGTATAATGATTACTTCACAAATTAACAATCGGGTTGCATTCAAGTTATTTATTTGATGGTTTTATTGATGAAAGTGACAACAACATAACACATCTAACTCAAGATAATATAGAATGATGGATACACAAATTAATAATCGGGTTGCATTCAAGTTATTAATTTGATAATTTTGTTGATGAAAGTGACAATAGCATAACACATCCAACTCAAGATAACACATAATGACTAATCTACAAATTAACAATCGAGTTGCATTCAAGTTATTAACTTGATCGTTTTGCTGATGAAAGTGACAACAACATAACACATATAATGTAAAATATGGAATCTGAATTTTTAACTATTTGTATGGAATTCATTAGACCAATTAGGAGACATTACAGAATATTTGCTTGAATGAATGCATTGGTTTTCTATTACTTTAACAACTTATTTATCATGAAAAGAGAAAAAAAAATTTTTTACTCTATGTAATGTGAGCAAATTTTTATTTATCCCTCGTAATAAAAAAAAGTTAAAAAAAATATTTTATTTTAAAAATTAATTTTAAAAAAATTAAAAAAAAATAAAATTCATGTGGATTTAAAATAAAAAATTAAATTAAATGACAAACAGACAAATCATGTCAACAAATATTGGACTTAAGGGTCATAGACAGAGAATCTTCACATTACAATGGAGAATAAAAAATATATATTTTACGGAGATGTAAATTAAATCCCACTTACCTTGTAGGGGGTGTCGTATATTTGACCATATTGTATTTAAAATGGAAAGGACATTTCGAAGTCCGTAGGTCTTTGTTTACCGTGAAATTTAGTAAACAAAGACAAGTTTGATTTTACTTAAGGGATTAAACTCAAAAATATCTCTGGACAGATTTGTGCAAAAATTGTATGTTTCGAAAGACTTTGACAATAAACGTCAAGAACATTGAATAATAAAGAAAATAAAGTAAAGAATGGATAAAATGAAAAAGTTAAAGGAACAAATTAAATTTATAAATGGAACGCAAATACATACATTGAACACTCGTTTCTCACTCTCACGGTTGGATACTTTGAGTGTGTCATGTATAAACTTGTGGACTCCTAAAACTATAAACAAACACTTCTTATATACTGGTCCTAATATAATCACCTATAATGGTCGACTTAGAAAAACTTGAAATTTCTTCGTCTTCATGCATATCTCTTCTTTGATAGGTCTCCACATGTTCTCGAATAGTTGTATGATCCTATTCAACTTTCTTCGATAAAAACCCGATAGTCACGTCAACTAAAAAACCCAAATTTCACTAACTCCCAACCATTTTCCCAACCTCATTCGATAGGAAATTCTCCTTAAATGGTTTTGTGGCCGAAAATGACTGTTTTGACTATGTTTTAAACCTCAAATCTCTATTAAAGCCAGATTCGACCCTGAATTCTTACGTTTATTACATGTGTCGAAAATATGAGGTAACACATTGCCCCATAAAATGCCATTTTTCGAACACACAAGTGTCAAAAGGGAAAAATATGGCATTTTTTTAAACACTTTTCGACACTGTTCAGATCGCTCTATTGACGTCAGTGTCATCATTGCACCTTTTCACAAACATCTGTTCAACATGTTTTTTTCCCAATAAAACCATCATGACTCCTACTTCATAGGAGAGTGGACAATAACTTCCATAGCCCACTAACGTTTCCACTACATGAAGAGGAATCGTCTTCAACTACCACGCGAACGCCACTTATTGGACGATTACCCACTATTATTCTCTATAAATACCAGTCTCATCTTTTCATTTCAATTCTTCCAACTTCAAGCTTTCATACGTAATTAGTCTATTTACTCAAAGAAACCTTCTTCTTTTTTTAAAAGCTTCAAGAAAAGAAACAATGGTTACTTTTATAACCTATACACTTGTTACCGGCAAGAACCCACTTGCATTGGTGATTCTAGCATCATAGGAGGAAAAAGGAAGACATTTCTTGCTTGAACCACCGCTTGCTGAGGAGAAAATATCCATCTGGACCAAACAAGTATTCATTCCATTTTCACTTTCTGATAAACTCTTTGCATTTATATGCCCATTTTCCACAGCCAAATCACACCATGGGAAAGTGAAAGGTTTATTTCCTTGTTATCCCATTACCATGCCTTATGTGTTCAAAGAACACACTTTTGACCTAAATTTTATGGATACGCCTATGCGTGTTTTTCGATCAGCACCCCACCCCAAAATAAGGATTACCTTTCCTGACTCAACAAAGTTCAAAACAAAAGAAAAGAACAATAGGAAAACATATGCATTTTTGACGTAATTTAAATGTCTAGAACTGACCCTATGTATAACCCTGATATGTTTCTTGCTTCGATCTTCTTTTGGGAAGGTTCGAAAAACACGTTCCTTCTTCCCCATGGGATGGTTACGCCAACTTTGTTCGATGTAGCAGTTATCGCTGGGCTTCGACCCATAGGTGAAACCTTCACCCCAACACTTGAAACTATTAATAAATTTTTCTTTGACACAACTTCAAAAATTACATCACTAACCATCATAACACCACCATGGAAGAGGTCTATGATCAAGAGCACATCACTTTTCTGACCCTTTGACTTTCCTACTACTTCTTTTGCTCAAGTTCTTTACAAATAGCTAAAAAAATATGTTCCCTTAGCAATTGAACTCCACGAGGGTCAAAAGATATCTCTTGGTAAGTTACTTATAGCCACCTTATATCAATCATTAGGTACTGCTTCTCATAAGCTGAAACACCTCTCTGAGACCAATAAAAAGCACCTAATTTCTTGCCTCCTATGGCTCTAACAACTTTGGTTGAATTCCACGTTTGAACCAAAGTTAGAGATAACCATTTCGAAGACCCAAATGGTATAAAATGATGCTAGGAGCATCAGAGGAACTCGACTTGCCTTAGTTATCCCACACGACACTCCTTCACAGATAACGTTCGTGAAGTACATCAATTTGTTTCTCAACTCCCAAACTTTTGTTTCGACTATCGCACCCTTCGTAGATTGATGTGTTGGCTCTAGCTAGTTCTGAAATAGGTTCCCTTGTGTAACCCCTTTTGCTACTGCAATGTCGAATGTTGTTTAAGCAACCTGTTTAACCCTTACGCTCCAATATACTCGCATCGAGACAAGGTCAACTAGTTTTTGGTTTATCAGTTATCAACCTAACTTAGTGGCAAGGCAATTTGGCTTTAGCCAAATGTTGCCAAAATATCTCTACACTTGGGAAAATGACATTTGTTGGTCGGAGAGAAAGTTTTCTGCTCAAGAGTACATAGATTGTGTGCAATTCCAACATTAAAAAGTTCTCGAACTGCCCACATTCCAATTTGAACCTTCCTTCTATTCCACAGTGGAGTTTGATTATTGGTGGTCGAAATATTTCCAAGTCAACTTTTCTAAAGAAGATTTCCACAAAAGACTGATGACTGGCTTCTCCAACTTGCAGAAAACCTTGAGAAAAAAGCAGGTACATATCAACCAATTTTAACTCCTTTCTATTCATCTATTTGACTTCTCATATGTCTCCATTGCAAGTGAAACTGAAACAAAAGGAGAAGCCAATTTTGAAGGTCTGTCAAATGCTGGTGAGGTCCAAAAAGAAGAAGACAACCATAATAAAAAAGTAAGTTTTATCTCGAGTTTGTGTGTATCACAAAATGATTTTAACTCACCATTTTATTTTCAGAGTCGAAAACATGACCGAAGTTCCCCAACAACCACTAAACACCAAGAAGAAGAAGAAAACCATAAAGGTTGCACCGAGCTAGGTACGTCCTCATGATTTTCTTAAGCTTCTGGTTTCGAGGATTTGGTGAAAACTAACTACTTGAACCTTTTAGACTATGCCAGAACCAACAAAGACCTTAGCCGAGGTCGAGAGCTCAGACGATAACGAAAACACTTGGATCTTTTCGAATCCTAAACCTAAGCCTTATTCTAAGCCAGGTGTCTGCAAGACGAAAGGCACTGGTCGAAAGACAAATCCTCCCAAGGGAAAACAAACTTCAATTGTTGGTCCTACTGATAAAGAGGGTTAATACTTGGCCAAATCTGATAAGGAGAACGAGGCAAGAAACAGGAAGGCCTCCATATCAAATAGAAAGATATGAAGGAACCTCAGGTATTACTTGTATTTTTTAATTATTATTTTTACCCATTACGACTAATTTTTCCTCTTTTTCAAGTACAACCATAGTTGAATGAGAACACGGTGGACAAATCCAAAGGTATTGAATGTTCGATTTCCACTTACTCTCCCATTTATTGGTCGACGCTCACTGACTATAGTCATGCATCTGTTCATCTAGAGGTCAAGCAAACTGGTGCGGATGCAGGCACTTCTAAAGACCCAAATCTTGAGGTGGAAGACATAGTCAATAAATTAACTCCCCATCAATCGAAGAATTTGATGATTCTATAGCCTTTGTCCATGATAATTTATCCCAGGATAATCCACGAACTATAAAGTGTTTCAAGAAAGTGGATGAAGAGCAAGTCAAACCTGGTGTCAAAAATATTCCACATGAGGTGTGTAGTCAGGTTAATGTTGTAGAAGGGAATCATACTCAAACCACCATCCATGATTCTTCCTGTAACACTTGCCTCAGTCAAGAAGAAATAATGGCCATCAAAATGAAAAATCCTACTGAGGCCTTAAGGATGCTTCAAAAACCGTGCAAGCTTTCGACTGACACAGTATCTTCAAATTCTTCAAATTCTCCTTTGGATGATGTAAGTTAATGCTCTGTGAACCTCCTGATCCAATGACTTAAAGCCAACATCTTTGAAAATTACATCCTTAATGTTGTCGAGGAAGAAACTTTACTTGGTACCGATGTTCAAAAGTTATTGGCTGAACTCAACAAGTAAAGGATCCCATACTCTATGGTTCAGTTTCTGTTTGAATTCGAAACTTACTTCGACCAGGACTGTTGAGACATAAACCTTAAAAGGACCTATAACGCTTATCTCTAGCAAAAAAGAGGAGAAATGACTATGGCAGGGGATCTAAGTGGAGCTTCTAAAAAAGAGGTTGATAGGCTAGATACTTAACTTCAAGAATATCATGACAAAAAGGCTTCCTTTGACGATCAAATTTCAAGCCTTCGTGTGATGCGTGCTTTTCGCAAGTATACGAACGCGTCAGAGTAATATAAAAGATTGTCGAATCCACAGAGACCAAGTGTCAATCTATCGTTATCTATTGTTATGGTGTTTATCTAAGGTAATAAAAATAGGGGTTTTTGGAGTGTGCAATGAAAAGTAAAGTGTTGAATAAAGTTCAATTAATAAAGACAGCCTCGGATGTAATTCACATAATCAATTAATAATCCAAGTACTTGCTAATAGAATTACTTATGGGCAGTGTTTCCTACTTTGAAAAGAACAAATTTAACAGGAACTGTCGCTTTCGCGTATTCAGAACCGAGTTGTACTCCCTAATTAAACCCTATTATTGTCACTTATAAAAAGGCGCGCATTGCGTTAGAGTAGTAAACCTATTTTTAAGAAATATAGTATCTTGACTAAGTTGAAAAGTATTTTAACCTGGATTTCTTAACCAAAAGAGGTTCTCACGAACCAGACTCTAAACTTATAAACGCGTCCGAAAATAGTTTTAAAATCTCTTTTCTTCTTAAGTTAAAAACTCCTAATGAACTAAACAAAACGCTTTCGCTGTATTTGAAATAGTTAAAAACAACTAAGTTTAAAAAGACGTTGGACAGCTTTCGATCTTACCCAACGGAAATTAAGTGCGGGAAAACTTAAGTTGAAAGTCAAAATATCCCTTAAGTGTTTCTACGAACAATTGTACAGATTATCGGTTCAATTACGATCCTTACATTCTAACCTTATAAGTTTAGTTAGACATGGTAAAATAAAAGTGCATTTTAATTTAAATAAAAGTAGTGCGAGTGCGGAATTTAAATAAAAGTCGTGCGAGTGCGGAATGTAAATAAAAGTAGTGCGAGTGCGGAATTTAAATAAAAGTAGTGTGAGTGCGAGAAATAAATAAAGTAAAGTGCGAGTGCAGGAAATAAATAAAGTAAAGCGAGTGCGGGAAATAAATAAAGTAAAGCGAGTGCGGGAAAATAAAATAGATAAAGGCAAAGTAATAAAAACCTGCTCCAATCGGAGGGTTGAATAAAATGCGAAGCAGAAATGAAAATGGCGACAGGATTAACTTCCTTCCAAAGTGCTCCAAACTCGATTATAGACTCGATCACAGACTTGATTACACAATTGTGGTAACTCCTCGATGTGAAGCGATTACCACTTTAAAATACTGAATATATGCCTAAGTGAAACTAAGTTCCTATAGGGGTTTTAAAAGCGGTTCTATAGGCCCATAATGCTTCTTGAAGCTTCTGAGACCATTCTCTCCTAGATATTGAAACTGTTTTTTCTAGGATTTGTTATATCTCCCTATTGGACACTTCTACTTGACCACTAGTCTGTGGGTGGTATGGTGTTACTACTTTATGCCTAACTCCATATTTTCTTAAAAGCTTGTCAAATATTCTCTATATGAAGTGTGATCCTCCATCGCTTATGACTAAACGTGGTGTTCTAAATCTAGGGAATATATAGTTCTTAAATAGCTTGATCACCACCCTAGTATCGTTTGTGGGTGCAACTATGGCTTCAATCCACTTAGATACGTAGTCTATAGCTACTAAGATATACCTGTTTCCTAAGGATGGTGGGAAAGGTCCCATGAAATCTATACCCCATACGTCGAAGAGTTCTACTTCCTGAATGTTTCTTTAAGGCATTCCGTCACGCCTTGAAATGTTTCCAGTGCATTGGCATCTATCACATTTGACAATGCAAGCATGGACATCGCGCCACATGGTAGGCCAGAATAGGCCAACTTGAAGAATCTTGGCGTATGTCTTAGAGGTGCTCGCATGTCCACCATAGGGTGCAGAGTGACAATGCTTAATTATACTTCTTACATCCTCTTCTGGAACGCAACGGCGAAAAGTGCCATCTTTACCCCTTTTGAAAAGGAGTGGTTCGTCCCAATAAAAGTTTCTCATATCGTTGAAGAACTTCTTCTTGCGGTGGTAGTCAAGATCAGAGGGTACGATATCAGCAGTTAGGTAATTAACAGAGTCTGCATACCATGGTACGTTACTTACTGCTAAGGATTTTTGGAAGTGCTCATGAGGGCCTAGGCTATCATCTTCAATGGTTTCTAGTCTATCTATCAGTCTATCATAGGTGAAATCATCATTTATGGGTATTAAGTCTGGTTTCAGATGTTCTAGCCTAGAAAGGTGATCAGCTACTACATTTTCAGTGCCTTTTTTATCTCTTATATCTAAATCAAACTCTTGTAGTAACATAATCCATCGGAGTAACCTGGGCTTGGCATCTTTTTTACTTAATAGGTAACGAATAACAGCATGATCAGTGTAAACTATAATTTTTGCTCCTACTAGATAAGATCTAAATTTGTCTATAGCGAAAACTACAGTGAGTAATTCCTTTTCAGTTGTTGCGTAGTTAAGTTGGGCAGCGTCTAGGGTTCTATTGGCATAATAAATGGCATGTAATTTTTTATCTTTCCTTTATCCTAGAACGGCTCCAACCGCATAATCACTAGCATCGCACATTATCTCAAAAGGTTCTGACCAATCAGGGGGTTTCATAATAGGTGCAAAGATTAGTGCTTGTTTTAAAATATTAAATGCTTCATTACATTTTCCATCGAAAATGAATTCAACATCTTTCATTAAAAGACCAGTTAAAGGTTTAGTTATTTTGGAGAAGTCTTTGATAAAACGCCGGTAGAATCCAGCGTGTCCAAGAAAGCTTCATACTTCTCTGATAGTTTTTGGTGGTTTTAGGTTCTCTATTACTTCTATTTTAGCTCTATCTACCTCTATACCTTTTTCGGAAACTATATGTCCTAAAACAATTCCCTCGGTCACCATGAAATGACACTTTTCCCAATTTAGTACAAGGTTCACCTCCACGTATCTCTCCAGGATTTTCTCAAGGTTGGTGAGACAATTTTTGAAATCGAATCCGCAAACCGAGAAATCATCCATAAACACTTCCATGATACCATCTAGGTAATCTGCAAAGATTGACATCATGCAACGTTGGAAAGTAGTTGGGGCGTTACAGAGTCCGAATGACATTTGTCTGTAGGCAAAAGTTCCATAAGGGTATGTAAAGGTAGTTTTTTCTTGATCTTCAGGGTGGATAGGTATTTGGAAGAATCCAGAGTATCCATCTAGATAGCAGAAGTAAGAGTGTCTGGCTAGACGCTCCAACATCCGGTCTATAAATGGTAAAGGGAAATGATCCTTCCTGGTTGCTTTATTTAATTTTCTATAATCTATACACATCCGTCATCCTCCTTCTAACTGTTTTGCTACATGTTCGCCTTTATCATTTTGCACGACTGTGATGCCTCCCTTTTTAGGTACTACATGCACAGGGCTCACCCACTTACTATCTGAGATCTGGTAGATTATACCTGCCTCAAGTAACTTAAGAACTTCTTTTTTAACAACATCACTCATTATAGGGTTTATTCTTCTCTGATGTTCTCTGGAGGGTTTTGAATCTTCTTCGAGCGAAATCCGATGCATGCATACGGATGGGCTTATACCTTTCAGGTCAGAGATATTATATCCTAAGACCGAGGGATATCTTCGTAAAACGTCTAAAAGTTGGTATGTTTCCTCTTGGCTCAAGGTAGCACTGACTATAACTGGACGGTTCATCTCTTCATCAAGGAACTCATATCTTAGGTTCTTAGGCAGTTCCTTAAGTTCTAAGGTTGGTTTCTTAGGGCATGGCATAGGATATGGGGTAAGAGATAAACATTCGTAAAGGTTATCATTGATGTATGGTTTTCTAAAGTCATCATCTTCCAATATGAGGGTTGATGGCAACTTAATTGTTTTTATGATTTCTTCTTTCTAATTCCCTAATGCATTCATCAATGATATCTAAGGCATAACATGCGTCTCCCATCACAGGTGCCATAAGAAATTTCGAAAGTATAAATTCTATTTTCTCGTCACCTACCTCAAAGGTCAACTTTCCTCTCTTGACATTATGGCTCCTGCAGTTGATAAGAATGGTCTACCTAGAAGGATTGGTATATCATTGTCCTCTTTGATGTCCATTGAAATTCTGGCGTAGTCAGTATTCAGATGTTCTACATCAAGTCATGACATCTGATCTAACATTGTACCTATTACAGCAAGACAGTTATTACACTCTGTACTAATGTGCACCTTTTCACAGTGTCACGACCTCTCTATTCACTTCTGTTGTTTTCCTACACAGATATCAGCAAGATGTCTCAATCCTGTTTTGGACATTATCTGTTACATTGTTCCAGTTTGTTGGTCATATACTTGTATTTCCTAAATTAAAGGTTGTAACAAGTTAAACTAATCTCCACTTATTAAGGAGCTAACAAATAGATTATTTGCCAGGTTCATTAATTGTAGCTTAGTTGTTAATTTCCTAGATTTTAGATCAGCTGGTGGATTCCTGAAGAATAGCCTGAGAAAAATCCTGAAGCAGAAAAACTAACCATCCAACAATTTAGCATATGCAGTCAGGTGTGAATGTCACAACATTCCGTTTGACATCCAAGTCCAGAACCATATGCTAAGTCTGTTTGGTTCCTGAAAACAGACTGTGCTAAATTTGTTGTACTGTAAAAGACCAACCAGTCTCTACTTCAGTATCAGCTTACTGGAAGAACTGTTAAGACACCCAGTTTGACAGTTTCACAATGATCTTTTGGCCAGGTCTGTTATGCTTTTGAAAACCAGACTTCACTACATACTGAACTGAAATCATCAGCTTATTATACAGTATGTGCTGTTGTTGATGAATGTCAAAACATTCTGCTTGACATTCCAACAGAAGGCTATGTATCAGGTCTGCTATTATCTTGCTGAACAGACTGAAATACATGCTCAGTTGTGGCAGACATGATTATATCATACAGAAGGAAAACAAACACAGGAAATTGTTAACCCAGTTCAGTCCAACATGACCTACATCTGGGGGCTACCAAGCCAGGAAGAAGATCCACTATTAGTAGTATCAATTCAGAGTTAAACTCCCCCGTTTACAACTCATCACTTAATCCCTACCCAATGCAATCTATACCTAGGAACTCCTAGATAGAAACCTCCAGTTTCCATTCCTATCACTACAAATACAATGTAATGTTACCACACCTTGAACTTGCTTCACAGCTTCATTCAAGAACAAAATCACTCTTGCCTACAGGCTTCGAGTTACAAACACTCTCAGGTTTTACCACTGAGAAACACATGGTAACCTTCCCACAGATTGGGAGGTTTACCTTACACACACCCCTAAATTTTCATTCTAAGAGGCTTACAAAAACTAGATTACAATCAGCTATTTATAACCTAATCACCCAACTGGATTTGGGCCTTCAGAAAATTACAGCAGACTTGTTCTTTGCTGTTGCAACTTCAGCAGAAAAATTCTGCTACAAACAAGGTCTTCAAGTTCCTAAACTCTCTCCATATATATCTCCATATTTAGAGCCTATATATATTCTGATTTAGTCTTCAAGACCTCCACAAGGGAGTTAGGATATTCACCAGATATCCTTGCTGATCCCATGACATATACTGAATTAATTAATTCAGTTTCCTACACATGTGCGATGTCACAGACCTGATGTCGTGACATCGTACATGACATGTTGGTCCAGATGTTGAATTTCTTCAACCCAACATATTAAAACAACAGAGATGATTACATTATTTGTTTTCTAAAATTACTGCCAATCCTAAGGAATCAACAATCTCCCCCTTTGGCAAATTTTAGCTAAAACAAATAAACAATACACTGGACAAAACATCCCAATTTGGGAATGCTCTTCATCTCCGTCATTGGCTCCACCACCACAAACACCAAGGTTGGTGTACATGGGGAAGAAGAGGGACAAGACTTAGTTGTATCAGAACCCTTCCCCTCAACCGGAGAGCTTCCTGAAGAATATGTAATGCTGAGTACATAGAGAATGTAACTCAGATCACAAGGCACAACTGTCTTCTTAACTCAGATCACAAGACACAAGTGGTAAACCCAGTTGGTGGATTTTGTGCCTGATGCCAACTTCTGTTTGCTGCCACATCCACAGTTGGCTTTCTTCTGGTACATTCTCAACCCTAGGACTATATTTCTCTCCCCCTTTTTAGCTAAACATTTGTAAAGGCACCCTTCACAAAACCAGATCCAGGCGCAGCTTGCCCAAACCTTAACATACCCCATGATTCTGAGAATGGAGTGTTTTTCTTGTGAGAGGAAGAGGGCTATTGCATCCTTTAAATAGCCCTGCATTTGCCTAGGAATTTCCGGTAGAAATAAATGCTTGGTCAAGATGCATTTATTTTTGCTGAGAAGCAGTCAGAGAATCACCAACAAAATCTCAGACTATCTTTGAATACCTTTTATAGCTCTTGACTGTTTCTTTTCCAAAACAGCCGTTCCAGTGCATGGAGACCATTCCATATATGCAGTCAGACACGTTGCACGCGATGTCTTAACATTCCTGCATTCAGCCAGTATTCAACATTTCCCAAGACCTTTGTCATACCTCCAGTAGAGACTTGACACCTAGCACTGCTACAGCCAACTTTTCACACTTCAGTTGATGGTTACTCCCCCTGTACCACACAGCTGTAGCCATCAGGCTTATTCTGGTTTATCAGACTTAGCCACATCACCCTCATAATTCCTAATGACTTTAAGATTCAGAAGGAATTAACAGCATTGTCCAGGGCAATGTCATGACATCCGGTCAGACATTCTTCTGCTCACTCAGCCTTGCCACACATCACAGCATCTTGAAAACTAACAGGTTGCCATACCCCGTTATCTGAGAGCACATAGACCACAAGCTTGGTGATTACTTGCAGCACACAGACACACTCCCCCTGTCATGGACAACCTACTCTCTTGGAGGTCACACATGATCATATCCAACACCCCAAGGTTGGACCTTCACATACTTCCTGATTCAAAGAGATTCCAGACCACTTGATGAAAGGAAAACATAAGACGCATCTTCATGTCTTCAAGAGCGCACCCTCTGTCCAACCCTCTTGGCTGAACACATCCACACTCTGTGTCCATCTCTCTTCTAACCAGAACAGAAGATCACTTCACAAGATGTTTTAACCTCAGCTGGGACATCCTTCACAGCATCACAAGGAGCAATATCTGATAGACTTCAGATATTGCTGAGTCACAAGCTTGGGCCAGAGGAACCCAGACATACATTGGGATATATACACTCTCATCCCATTACCAGAGACAGTCTTCCATGGATAGCTCAGAACTCCTACCACAAGCTCCAAGGGATGAAGAGAAGACCCCTCCTTTTGTCTTCAACTAACTACTTTTCTTCTCAAAAGTAAATAGTCTCAGACTTTTCTCAAGACTAATCAGCTGCCATATCGATTATCTTGATTCTTCAAACTCACTTCTGAGATAGACCAACTGTCACTGGTTGATTACCTCCTTCATGAATTCTCATATGACAAGGTCAAGTGCTGCCTTTTGACCTCCCCACGTTTATCAGACTTCTCCCAAAGATATTCTGACCTTCCAAGTGAGGTTTGAACTTCAATTTTTGAACTGTCCAGTCTCCACCCCTGTAGATCCTTCTATCTCAAGTTGATGTGCCACTTCACCAACTAAGAATCTGATGCTGAACCGAATGTCACAGCATTGTGCTTGACATCCAGCTGTTGAATTCAGCTCCTTCTTCTACCACTTGAAAGAACTTCCTCCCTTCACAGAACCAGAGTTCAATGTTCTCATAGACTTGATTGTGAACCAAGTTTGAGTAAACAACCTCCATCCTGCAGGTTTGCAGTTAAGTCATCCAAGCTCACACCTTGATGAATCCCTGCTTCTTCTCCAAAGACATCAGACACTCTGATGTATGAGTCTTTAGAAGGACCAGTTAGAGACTGACCCTTAAGCTATACCAAGGATTCCACTTCCTAAAGTAAAGCTGTTTCCATGAGGTTAAGAATGCTGCCACTTGTTCTTAACTCCACAGTGTGCATTAGCCAATGCACTTCCTCACCTAGATCAGAAATAAACTGATCCAAGTAACCACCATCAAGACTATGATGCCTTCTTCTTCTTGTACACACCAAGGCTGAACATGTTTCTTGCCTGGAAACCTTTTCAGAGATCATATGATTTTGCTGCCACCAAAGAGATAGATCATACACAATGTACTATCCTTCCTGTGATTCTGCACAGGGTCTTGAAGAAGAGATGTTCCAACATCTTTAAGAACATCAGTTATCTTGAGCTCCAAGGATAATCAATTTAATACTTGGACTTGACACAAGTAGACATTGATCTTAAATCCTTTCCCAATTATCCTTTCAGATACTTTCACCATAAGAATACTTTGAAAATACTCTTCTAGTGTCAACATCTTCTTCTTGCAAGCACCTCAATAGTCTTGAGACTCTTTCCAGATTAGATTCACCCTTAGGAATGAGAGAGATGAATCCTTCCTTGCAAGTGTGTCACACAACACCCAGAACCCATGTGACACAGGTCAACAGCCAACCCGACCCTAGGCTGACCAAACGTGAGGAGGTTAACCAAAACTCCCCCTCAAATTGACAATCATGGAAACTCCACACCAATATCCATGCATTGTACACAAATGTCTCAACATGACATCCACCATCCCTTACCAGTGGCAACTAACTCCTCCAATCACACCAATCAGACTTCAGCTGACCATAAGTACTAGTGAGACACACAACACCAGTCAATAGTAGATATGCATTGCCAGAGCATATTACCTCAACCAACCTCTGAATCTTCATATTCTCACTCCTAGTAAGAATTGCCACTTCTGAACG
Source organism: Lathyrus oleraceus (assembly GCF_024323335.1). Lineage (NCBI taxonomy): Eukaryota > Viridiplantae > Streptophyta > Magnoliopsida > Fabales > Fabaceae > Lathyrus > Lathyrus oleraceus. The sequence continues at coordinate 12,716,537 of NC_066585.1, read as the reverse complement.
TGGTGTTTGAATAACAAGATTCATGGTTCTAACCCCCTTAACTGATATCACAGTCAGGTTACCCCATTATTGACTGCTAACATCCAGGAGACTTGTCTTCCAACACACCATAGTACTTCAGGGAACAACTATCCAACCCTGATCAAACTGCAGGGAGATGCCTAACAGCAGGAGATGGCACAATGTCACATCTCAACCAGCTCAACTTCTAGGGATGACCTTCTTGAGCACACACCCAGTTGACCCTGCTCTTGTCAACTTAGCACACACAGATGTCTCCTCTTCCAGGTCAGGAGTAGGTTCCAAACAGAATTATCCCATTGTTTGGACCCTAAAAACATCTGCTCTTCAACCAGTAGCTGCATACTTGTTGAACAACATGTTCTATCATCATATAGAACATTGGTTCCACCTCCTTGGAACAAACCTTCCTTGAAGGTCTTCAAGGTCTTCATATACACTACTCAAGAGAGTAAAAGAATCAGTGATTAAGTGATTCTTACCATCCTGAAGTGAGAACGTCATGATGAGTGGACTTGAGGAGACTCAAGCATCTTTGACATCTTCAGTAGATTATGATGAGATCTTGAACACAGCAGCCTTTCATCCACATGAGGGGAAACTACATCAGAGGTTGAGTTTTGCCAGGTATTATGCAGCGGGAATCATAATACAACTCAACTTATGAACACACACTTCACCAGATTTGCCTTCAAGACCATACCGGGTTTGAATGTGATTTAGTACTGGCACAGCTGTCCCACACACAGGCCAATTGCCAACCTCCAGAGACAGGTACACACCATTCCTGTCATGAACAGTCCATCCACCTACTTCAAGGGACCATTCAGGGAATTACAGGACCTTACACAGGTTCCAGCATCAGTACTAACATAACTCCTTGCCAACTACCAGAAAGTATCACCCATGGATCTCATCCAGAGACAGAACAAGATGCCTGCTCTGATACCAATTGAAATTCTGGCGTAGTCAGTATTCAGATGTTCTACATCAAGTCATGACATCTGATCTAACATTGTACCTATTACAACAAGACAGTTATTACACTCTGTACTAATGTGCACCTTTTCACAGTGTCACGACCTCTCTATTCACTTCTGTTGTTTTCCTACACAGATATCAGCAAGATGTCTCAATCCTGTTTTGGACATTATCTGTTACATTGTTCCAGTTTGTTGGTCATATACTTGTATTTCCTAAATTAAAGGTTGTAACAAGTTAAACTAATCTCCACTTATTAAGGAGCTAACAAATAGATTATTTGCCAGGTTCATTAATTGTAGCTTAGTTGTTAGTTTCCTAGATTTTAGATCAGCTGGTGGATTCCTGAAGAATAGCCTGAGAAAAATCCTGAAGCAGAAAAACTAACCATCCAACAATTTAGCATATGCAGTCAGGTGTGAATGTCACAACATTCCGTTTGACATCCAAGTCCAGAACCATATGCTAAGTCTGTTTGGTTCCTGAAAACAGACTGTGCTAAATTTGATGTACTGTAAAAGACCAACCAGTCTCTACTTCAGTATCAGCTTACTGGAAGAACTGTCAAGACACCCAGTTTGACAGTTTCACAATGATCTTTTGGCCAGGTCTGTTATGCTTTTGAAAACCAGACTTCACTACATACTGAACTGAAATCATCAGCTTATTATACAGTATGTGCTGTTGTTGATGAATGTCAAAACATTCTGCTTGACATTCCAACAGAAGGCTATGTATCAGGTCTGCTATTATCTTGCTGAACAGACTGAAATACATGCTCAGTTGTGGCAGACATGATTATATCATACAGAAGGAAAACAAACACAGGAAATTGTTAACCCAGTTCAGTCCAACATGACCTACATCTGGGGGCTACCAAGCCAGGAAGAAGATCCACTATTAGTAGTATCAATTCAGAGTTAAACTCCCCCGTTTACAACTCATCACTTAATCCCTACCCAATGCAATCTATACCTAGGAACTCCTAGATAGAAACCTCCAGTTTCCATTCCTATCACTACAAATACAATGTAATGTTACCACACCTTGAACTTGCTTCACAGCTTCATTCAAGAACAAAATCACTCTTGCCTACAGGCTTCGAGTTACAAACACTCTCAGGTTTTACCACTGAGAAACACATGGTAACCTTCCCACAGATTGGGAGGTTTACCTTACACACACCCCTAAATTTTCATTCTAAGAGGCTTACAAAAACTAGATTACAATCAGCTATTTATAACCTAATCACCCAACTGGATTTGGGCCTTCAGAAAATTGCAGCAAACTTGTTCTTTGCTGTTGCAACTTCAGCAGAAAAATTCTGCTACAAACAAGGTCTTCAAGTTCCTAAACTCTCTCCATATATATCTCCATATTTAGAGCCTATATATATTCTGATTTAGTCTTCAAGACCTCCACAAGGGAGTTAGGATATTCACCAGATATCCTTGCTGATCCCATGACATATACTGAATTAATTAATTCAGTTTCCTACACATGTGCGATGTCACAGACCTGATGTCGTGACATCGTACATGACATGTTGGTCCAGATGTTGAATTTCTTCAACCCAACATATTAAAACATCTGAGATGATTACATTATTTGTTTTCTAAAATTACTGCCAATCCTAAGGAATCAACAATGACAACAAAATCAGTAGGGATAAATAACTGACCTATCATAACAGGGACATCTTCTAAAATGCCTATCGTATACTTAACAGATCTATCGGCTAACTGAAGTGACATCTTAGTAGGTTGTAATTCTCCTAAGTTTAACCTCTCACAAACTGCTAGAGGCATTAAGCTCACATTAGCTCCTAAGTCTAGAAAAGCTTTTTCGATGACATGACTTCCCAAAAGACAAGGAATGGAGAAATTTCCAGGATCTTTATCTTTCTTGGCTAACTTATTCTCGGAAATAGAATTGTATTCCAAGGGTTTCAGATCGTCGAGTCTACGTTTGTTGGTAAGGATGTCTTTGAGAAACTTGGCATAAGAAGGTATTTGGGTGATGGCTTCTATTAAAGGGATTTCTATGTGAAGTTTTTCTATAAATTTAATAAATTTTTGATACTGGTTATTGATCTGGGTTTGTTTGTGTCTTTGCGGATATGGTATAAGTGGTTTATATGGAGGGGGTGGTACGTAAGTTTTATCTTTAGGTTCTTCTCCTTTTCTTTGACCTTCCTGGTTTTCAGATTCCTCTGGTTCCTTTACTTCGTTCGTGGGTTCGGTACATTCCTTAGAAGTTTTGGGTTCACTCAATCTTGGGTTTGGTGGCTCATCATAAGCGTTCCCACTTTGTAGGGTAATGGCATTGGCTTGCCCTCTCGGATTCTATTGAGGTTGTCCAGGGAACTGTCCTCCAGGTGTAGTCTGGGGGGCTTAGTTTAAAGCTACCTGAGAGATCTGGGTTTCAAGCATCTTAGTATGAGTAACTATTTGGTCAACCTTGGTTCCTAACTGGGTAATCAGTTTGTTAACGTGAATGTTTTGGTTCATGAACTCTTTATTTTGTTGGGTTTGAGCAGTGATAAAATTTTCCATAATTTTCTCAAGGCTCGGCTTTGGTGGCACAGGTTGCATAGGTTGATTTGATCTTGGGGCTTGGTAACCAGTTTGTCTCGGAGGTTCATTATTTTGGATAGGGTTATTGTTCTTATAGGAGAAGTTTAGGTGATTCCTCCATCCAGGATTATAGGTATTCGAATATGGGTTCCCTTGGGTGTAGTTCACTTGCTCAGAGTGGGTTTCGTTTAACAGACTGCATTCTGCAGATTGGTGTCCTTAGCTTCCACATATCTCACAATCCGACAAAATTGCGACTGTAATATTCGGGTTTATGCACATATGCTTGACCTTGAGGGCTAATGCGTCCATTTTAGCTTACATCATGTCTATATAGCTTAGTTCATGTATTCCTCCTCGGGCTTCCTTCTTCTTAACTGTCGCTCGTTCGACTCCCCATGATTGATGGTTTTAAGCCATATATTCAATGAGGGCACTAGCTTCAGGATAGGGTTTGTTCATCAGAGCACCGCCTGCGGCAGCGTCGATGGTCATCTTAGTGTTATAATAAAGTCCATTATAGAAGGTTTGAATGATTAACCAATTTCCTAAACCATGATGTGGGCATGCTCTTAACAGCTCTTTATATCTCTCCCAAGCTTCGAACAGTGATTCTCCTTGGTTTTTGGTAAATCTGGTTATATGGTTTCGAAGAACGGCGGTCTTACTTGGGGGAAAGTATCTAGAAAGGAATACTCTTCTAAGGTTATCCCAAGTCGTAATGGAATTGGGTGGAAGGGAATCTAACCAAGATAGAGCTTTATCTCTGAGGGAAAAAGGGAATAATCTTAAACGGATTGCCTCAGGAGAAGATCCATTGGTTTTAAAAGTGTTTGCTAATTGGAGAAAGATTTTTAAATGTTGGTTTGGGTTCTCAGTAGCAAGACCTGCGAATTGTCTTTGTTGCACTAGTTGCAACATAGATGGTTTAAGTTCGAAATTATTAGCTGGGATGGTCGGGTTTACTATACTAGAACAAGGTTCTTCGTTGGATGGTTGAGCGAAATCCTTAAGAGGTCTTTGGTTTTGATCTTCGGCCATAGTTCTCCTAATTCTATGGAAGAATAAACGTGCGCGAGCGTAACGTTCAGGTTCCGCCAGAGGGTATACTAAACTGCTTGTGCTGCGAGTTCTTCGCATTGACCAGCGGGTAATAACCTAAGTCTAAACGATATAACAACAGGGTACGAAATTTGACGAAATTGGTCCCCGGCAACGGCGCCAAAAACTTTATGCGTGTTTTTCGCAAGTATACGAACGCGTTAGAGTAATATAAAAGATTGTCGAATCCACAGAGACCAAGTGTCAATCTATCGTTATCTATTGTTATGGTGTTTATCTAAGGTAATAAAAATAGGGGTTTTTGGAGTGTGCAATGAAAAGTAAAGTGTTGAATAAAGTTCAATTAATAAAGACAGGCTCGAATGTAATTCACATAATCAATTAATAATCCAAGTACATGCTAATAGAATTACTTATGGGCAGTGTTTCCTACTTTGAAAAGAACTAATTTAACAGGAACTGTCGCTTTCGCATATTCAGAACCGAGTTATACTCCCTAATCAAACCTTCTTATTGTCACTTATAAAAAGGCGTGCATTGCGTTAGAGTAGTAAACCTATTTTTAAGAAATATAGTATCTTGACTAAGTTGAAAAGTATTTTAACCTGAATTTCTTAACCAAAAGAGGTTCTCACGAACCAGACTCTAAACTTATAAATGCGTCCGAAAACAGTTTTAAAATCTTTTTTCTTCTTAAGTTAAAAACTCCTAATGAACTAAACAAAGCGCTTTCGTTGTATTTTAAATAGTTAAAAACAACTAAGTTTAAAAAGACGTTGGACGGCTTTCGATCTTACCCAACGGAAATTAAGTGCGGGAAAACTTAAGTTGAAAGTTAAAATAGCCCTTAAGTGTTTCTAAGAACAATTGTACGGATTATCGGTTCAATTACGATCCTTACATTCTAACCTTATAAGTTTAGTTAGACATGGTAAAATAAAAGTGCATTTTAATTTAAATAAAAGTAGTGCGAGTGCGGAATTTAAATAAAAGTAATGCGAGTGCGGAATTTAAATAAAAGTAGTGTGAGTACGAGAAATAAATAAAGTAAAGTGCGAGTGCGGGAAATAAATAAAGTAAAGCGAGTGCGGGAAATAAATAAAGTAAAGCGAGTGCGGGAAAATAAAATAGATAAAGGCAAAGTAATAAAAACCTTCTCCAATCGGAGGGTTGAATAAAATGCGAAGCAGAAATGAAAATGACAGCAGGATTAACTTCCTTCCAAAGTGCTCCAAACTCGATTACAGACTCGATTACAGACTCGATCACAGACTTGATTACACAATATTGGTAACACCTCGATGTGAAGCGATTATCACTTTAAAATACTGAATATATGCCTAAGTGAAACTAAGTTTGCTCTAAGTTTGCATCTGCTCTAAGTTTGGATGCTTAAACAAATGAATTCGAGTCTCTATTTATAGGCAAGTAAAATGATGGAAATGATAGGGATGCCCTTTAGTTTGAAATTGGGAGGGAAAACTTTCCTTCTTGTGGCGCCCGCCACAAGTCCATGGCGCCCGCCACAAGGCCAAATTGTGGCGCATTAGTGGAAGTAGTGGGGAACATGGCAGTTGAGGGAAGTTGAGCTAGGACACATCATGGCAGGGTCCACGGCGCCAGCCACAGTGGGAGCCACAAGTGTAAAATGCTGAATTTTAGGGTTTTTAGCTTGTTTTCACTCCTTTTCTCGATCAGGGCTCCGATTAGACTGAAAACCTAAAAACAAAGAGAAACATAGTAATAACATAACAAAATGATAATAAAACAACTAAAATGTATGTGAAATCGGAGTCGAAAATACGGTGAATTTCAGTGTCATCATCATTCTCAAATTGCTAAATTGAACAAAGAGATTGAAAATCTGGAAAAGCAAAAAAGCTGAGCTTGAATGGGAAAAATCATTGCCCACCAGAGAGACCATTGACCAAGAAGCTACCAGAGGTGTCGAATATGCTGAAGTTTCTCTTTGGCTAGGGGATAAGGTTGATATCTTAGAATAAGCCAGTGACAGACTGAACACCAGACTTGAATATTCCAAGGCCAAACTCGAAGACTTTAAATCTAGTTTTCCCGTTTAGGGTTGTTCTGAATTTTAACTTATTGGGTTATAATTTTTTGCTATAATGACTGCAGTTTTGGCATGGTTTGAACATAATTTTGGTTTATTTTATATATTTGGTTACTATTTCGTCGAAATTTTAATTTCCTGGAGCATAAGTTTATATCTTTTCAAAGATTTATCATTTACTCTCAGGATTCAATGATCAAGTGATAATTCTTTGATTTTGCAAGCGTTATTTGAAATGCTTGAAGGATAAGAAATGGGACCTCCCAATTGGATGATCATTTGCCCAAGGTTTTGTTTTTTCGATCCATGGGCAGAATAACTTCCCATACGAGAATTGTTTTGTTTTAACTTTCTTATTATAGGCCTTAGCCACTCGCTCTTTCTACCTTATTAATACATCTAAAGCAGATAATTTTTCTTCATCTAAATCGATTAGTTCATCTAACATTATGCTCTAATAATGTTCGAATGGTATTTCATCTTGTATTTGAATTCAAGTCTATTGTAAATATATTTAGGTAGGAAGGACAACATCGTGCCCATATGTTAGTCGAAACAAAGTAGAATTTGTTGCCTCCTTATGGGATGTTCGATACGCCCATAACACATGTTCTAAGGTCTTATGACAACTATTTGGATTTTAGGAGAATACTTTTTTATTAGACCCATTATGACCTTAGTGGCCGCCTCGACCTGATCATTTGTTGGAGCATAGTATGACGTAGAAGTTAACAACTTAATCCTTACTTCAGCAACAAATTCATGCATCTTTTTACCAGTAAATATTGACCCCTGATAAGTTATTTTGGTCTTAGGAATTCCAAATCTATGAGTAATGTGGCTTTGGATAAAATTTATCACCTCCTCTTGGTCGACATTGATTAGTGGTATCGCTTTTATCCACTTTGTAAAATAATATATCCCAACTAGGATATACCTTTGGATTTTAGATGATTTTGGTCGAATTTCACCAACCAAATCTAAAGACCATCCCCTGAATGACCATGGTTTTATAATGAAATGCAATACACTTGCAGGGACATGTTGAATTCATGCATGTCTCTGGCACTCTTGGCATCCTTTGGAAAATTTGATACAATCTTTTAGAATTATGGGCCAATAAACTTCTTGTCAGAACAAAATCCATTTCATTTTTTGGTCTGCTTGGCGAGCCCCACATAAACCTCTATGAACACCAGATACTGCTAAGTATGTCTCGCTTTCGCTAAGCCATTTGAGCAAGAAAATCTCATGAGTCTTTTTGAACAATTTGTTGCCCATGATTACGTAGTTCAGAGCCATATACTTAATATTTCAATCAGTTGATCCTGTTGGATTTTATAAATATTCAATTATCAATTTTCGCCAATCAGAGTTAGACATATTATCAATGGATTTTTTTTGTAATTGTCAGGATCTATTCGTAGTCTCCCCCTCCCCCCCCCCTCCAAAATTTGCCATTGACAAATTGGAATAAGGCAGACTGGTCGGAATTTTTTTATCCCGAACCTCGATCAGTTTTTCCTTTGACACTTTATGCCTGAGGCAACCTGTGTCAGGTCGTTGGCCTATTGATTTTGTAACACTCTATTTTTCTAGAAATTATTTATATTAATTAGTTACAATTTTATGTGTAACTAATTATTGTTTGTGTGATAATTGAGACGTGTTAGGGCAAGAAGGGTGGGTGACCCTTATGGGGAGAGTGTGGAGAGTAATTAGAGGTTGGTCGATTTATTTAGAATTTATAATTGATTAAAATAATGTTTTAGTGTTATTATTTAAATGAAATAATAAAATAAAAGGAAATAATGAGTTTGGGGTGGAAAGTGTGAATTATGGAGAGCTAAAATAAATAATGTAAGTTAGTAATAAGTTGGATCTTAATGGAATATTAGAAAGATAAAATTAGGTTTTTGATTTATGAGGAGAGAAGTGAGGGAAAAAGTTTATAGTACATGAAACTTTTGGAATTGGAGAAAAAGAGACAAGTGAAAAGAAAAATAAGAAAAATAAGAAAAATCTAAGGAGAGTTCTAGGGAAGAGAAATCATAGCCAAAAGCTTGGATTTTTCTAGAATTACAAGGTAAGGGTGAGAATTTGATTCAATAATAGGGATATGAATGAAATGGTAGAGGAATGTTTAATAATTTTTGGATAGATGATAAATATTGATATTTGTTGAATGAAATTTCTGTTTTAAAGTGTCCATGTATATTCACCATTGATAATGTTTGAAGGCTTTAGGGATTGATATCGTATATAGATTCATGATTAAATGAATATAAGTAGTGATTGATATATTTATGTTTGTGAATGAGTTTAAAACCGTAAAATATTTTTGATGATGATTTCATGGACATTTTTGGGGTTGGATAAGATGAAAATCATGGTGGAAATTTCAGAGAAATAACAACTTTTTGGTAACGCCTTCGTGCATATTTTTAATCATAACTATCAACTCTTAAATCATTTTGGGATGGGGTTTGAATTGATGGATAGCTGAAACAGAGGGCTATAACTTTGTTTCAGGGGTAAAATATTTTTGATGATGATTTCCTGAATGCTTTTGTGGTTGGAGAAGATGAAAATCATTTTGGAAATTTCAGAAAAACAAAAACTTTTTGGTAACGCCTTCGTGCACAGTTTTGATCATAACTTTCAACTCATAAATCATTTTGGGACGGGGTTTGAATCATTGGGTATCTAAAATAAAGGGATATACCTGTGTTTCAGGAATAAAATATTTTTAACAATATGGTAAAGAAGTGTATGATGTGATGAATATGAATGAGGTCCGTATTAATAAATTATTTGATGTGATGTGAATGATTGAGATGATGTGTTTGATTATATTGGTGGTAGTCCATAAGGGTGGATTACATTACGCATGGTTGAAATTGTATGGTCAATTGTGGATCACTAAATATTATTATGATTGTTGTGTTAATTGCATTATTATCATGCCATACATTCGTTATTGATATGTTGAAGGAGATAAGTCATAGGTCTGAAGGGGGACGAAAGACTTATTTGAAAACTCATAAGGGGGAGTTCGGGATTCCTAAGGGGGAACCAGGTTCGTAAGAAGAACCAAATGTTGAATTTGTACCATATGAGTCATTGTCATTATCGTGAGTCGCATAACATGAATGAAATATATGCGTGAAATATGATTATGTATGATGATGGTGTTGTTGTATGTGATACTGCTGATAATTTGGGCATGAGAATGTGATATATTGTTGTGCATGATTGTGTAAATGTTGTACTCTATTTTACATTATATGATGTTATTATTGAAATGAATTCTTACTCTTCTGTGTGGATGTTGCCTTTACACGGGTATCGTGTATATACTCAAGAGTAGAGACATTGTTTTGAGTGGAAGTTAGCTCCTGGAGCTATTTATTTTAGTTTATTTATGTTAGCTTTGGTTATGCTCTAATATGTAACACTGGGAGAGCAAATTACTTGTTTTGTGTTAAAATTTCCTAAGAGATAATGTGTGCTCTCGTATTTGTTTTATGTTTTGGTGTGATAGCTCTTGGAGAAGACTCACGAGTCAGTGTTTTAATTTTGTTATGAAAGCAATTATGAGATTTTAAATTGGTATTTTTTTTTATAATTATGATTATGTTGCAAAGATATTCAGATGAGTTGGATATCGTGTAAACATCATAAGTGCAAATGTATGCAGTAAAAATGTTTTATTGTAACCCTTATTTTGGAGCAGGCTATGATTGTTGTGAGTGACAACCTAAGTGATTGTATTTCATTAATTAAATTCTTTGATAATTACACGCGGGTTATAGGGTGTTACATAATGGTATCAGAGCAGGTCGAGTCGTTCGATCAGGTTGTTCAATTATGTTTGTTCCCTAGTATGCGACATGTGTGTGAAAACATTATCGATGCTTGTTTAGTTTTCCATTTGTAGGTTGGGAAAGAAACAAGTGGGGGAGAAGAATTTGTTTATCTTGGATGTTCCAAATATAGAGAGTTTGGACATCATGTTGCTGCATGTCAAAATGCAGTGTTGGCTAGTTCAACAGTTTTGAGAATGTTGTGCCTTTCCTGAACCCAAAGAGAGGTCGAATTCGAGGACAATGTCGGTTAGCAAAATAGTGTGATCTTTGAGGGAAGATGGTCATGTATTCTCGTTGTTCGCTTCCTTGTGAGGGGGAATTGATGTTTTAGCTAGAGATGAGCCAGTTGTGTGTTAAGTATCATGACGTATTTCTTAAGGATGTTGTCGCATCCGCGAAAAACAACCGGCGGGAAAAAACAAACAAACAAAGCCGCCACCGTGCGTTATTTATCCCAAAGGAGGGAAAGGAAACGCTCAAAGTAAACCTGGAAAGGAAATGGTCTTACGACCGGAGATTGCAAGGATCAGGAGTCGGTTACGCAAGGGGAAGGTATTAGCACCCCCTCACGTCCGTCGTACTCGACGGGATCCACGCTCAAAAGAATAGAATAAGGTTGCTAAATAACTGCTCAAAAGAATGCACGCACGCTGGAATAAAACACAGGTGGAAGAAGACAGAACGGGCTCGCTAGGATATCGCATCCTATGCCTACGTATCTCATCTGGAATGAGAATCAAAGCTACCGTAGTTCGGCTAACGCACGCCGAAACAAAACACACGCAAAGACGCTGAGACATCAGAGCAAACACACAACTGGAATCGGAATGCCAATCGTTGGTCTTACATCCAACTCCACAAAAGAAACAGGAAACAGATAGCCAATCGTTAGGCTTACATCTGACTCCACACACACAACCCACAGGAAACCGACTGCCAATCGCTGGACTTACGTCAGACTCCAAGCACACAACAAACAAATAAGGAAACCGAATGCCAATCACTGGGCTTACATCAGACTCCAAACACACACACAAACGGGAAACCGAATGCCAATCGCTGGGCTTACATCAGACTCCAAACACACACACAAAGCAGAAGAGTTGAACACACAGACTAGAAGGGAGTCGGGAACTCGGACCTAATAGCTGTCAAGAAAAACGCACGCAGAAAAGAAAAGGGCGCCCGGAGAGATCTCGCACGATCTCCTGCCTACGTACCTCATCTGGTATGAGGATCAGGGCAACGTAGTTCCCCTGAACAAGGGAGAAATTTTTATCCTGACCAGAGACTGGGAAATGACAAACTAGAAGGGAGACTGACTCGAGCCTAATAGTTATCATGTAATCCACAATAGTCCTAGGTTGAGGTTTCTAACAAGAGTTTGACTCACACAGGCAGTGAGTCAACTCAAGTCTATCTCTACGTACGTCAACTTCCTCAAAATTTGATCATACGACTCCTACAGAAAGGAGATGAGAAGCTAAGCAGATAAACATCAAAAGCAAATAGCACACACTATACACAACCAAGGGGGCTCAAGCAAGGTTGGGCTTTAGTCAAGGGGTCATATCGACCTCGACAAACAAGCCAACTGGAAAAGGGTGTTGTTAGCTCTTAACCCTAACATTGAGAGTTAGGGTGAGCAGATGAAATAGGAAGTGAGGGTAAGACCTCACAGCTCTTATCCCTGGCCTGGGAGAGCTTGAAACAATGAAAGTGTGGGAGTCCAGAATGTGGGACTCTATTCCACATGACTTGGCACAACAAGATCTTTGGTTTTTATTCAAAATGCATCAACACATGGTGTGAGCAAGATGAATGACACAACTGAGTAGAAGGGGATGGATTGCACATCCCTTTTATCTGCCAATGCCTCTTCACCTAGGAGGTCTTTATATGTACAAGGCACAAAGATAAACAAACAAAAACATGGCCTCTTAAGGAGGGCTTCAGACAGGTGCCTGCCAAAGTAACATGACAGGTCTTCCAGACTACATGAAGAATAGGGATTATACCTAAGTGGTATGCCAACCACAAGCAAAGTAAAGCAAAGTTCAAATGAACTTAAAGCAACTTAGGTACCTGTGTAAACAACTAAACAAATCAGTCCAGTATTCAGACAAACAGACAACAATAAACAGACAATCCCAATGTACAATCAATAAGCCATAAGGCAAACTCTCAAGTGAATTATCATCAAAGCCTACAAAACAAACAAATGTTAGCCAACAACAACAAATTACCAAGCTCAAATGAAGGAGCAACATCAATCATGGAGATGCATACTTGAACCTGAAATTCACAACTCAAATGGTAAGTCCAAACCACTAGGTCAAAGCCTAGGGTCAAAAGTGGATCAAAAAGCCAAAACAGAACTTGATATTCAACACAAAGCATGTTTATTCAATCAAGAACAAGTCCTAAAAAGGACCAAACCAAAATCATCATGCAAAGGCATTTCATGTGCAAGAGAAGTCAAAGACCAATTCAAGGCATGCATTTGGACATTGAGAATGAAAATTCCAAATCAAAACAGAAATGATTCAAATAATTATGGAAAAAATCATGAGCATTCAACACATCCAATATAATCATCATACAAAAAATCAGAATCAACAAAGATCATTTGATATGGAAATTAAATTGCACAAGTTGATCAACCAAATGTGTGACACAAATTGTCACACCATACAAACATGTGTGTAAAACAGAAATGGTAAATGGGAAAAATACTAAACCAAGCCACAAACACCCATTAACATGTCAAGAAACATCATACAAAATTTCAAAGCATTTGGATCAATATCAAGCATTTTATGATAGAAAGAGTAAGGCAAGGTCACAAAAGCATACATGTTCAATCAAACAGTCACCATTCAAAAACCAGAAAGTGTAAAATCATAAAATCAAAACCAAAAAATAGAGGACATTCATGTGAACAATTAGCAAAAAGAATGGATTCATTTGGATCATTTTTCAAATAGTTATGATTTGTTGAAGTTGGCAAAAAAATTGAAATAAAAAATGGCATGGCATGTAATATTTGTAGGGAAATGAAGAAAATGAGAATTAATTTGAAAAGTGATGGCGCCAGGAATCGAATTGAGAAACGCGCTGGCCAATCAAATGAAGCGCTGGGAATGAAACAGTGACGTTTTGACCTAAACCCTAGCGAGAACCAGATTTGGACGCTAGGCCGACGCTATGTCGTCGCTACGATGAAGATCTTCATCTTCCTCACGAAGATGAAGATGAACAGTATGAACATCATGAACAATTTTCCAGATTTTTCCAGAATTCCACAAAAATTATACCAAATCAAAGCTCATGCAATGGAGATTATAGATTAACAAAAATCTAATCCTAAATCATCACCAACAGAGAGAATCGAACGAAATAAGTTTGATGCACCAAACTTCCATCACACATAACTCACTCAATATTGCACTAAATCACACAAAATTCATATCAGATTGCTCAGTGAAGAGAGATCTACAAGATTATGCATACAAAACAGTGAATTAAGAAGCTCGAAAATATGACCTCTTGAAGAGCAGTTCTTGAAAAACGCACGATCCAAGGTTTGTAATGGTCCAAATCAGCTCCAGAATTCTTGTAATGATGATTGATGAAGAGTTTGAAGCTTGGAAACGTGTAGATCTAGCTCAATTCTCAATTGCCATGGTTATGTTCTTGCTTGAATTATGCTTGAATTCTGACCAAAATCAATGATCCAAAGCTGGATTCTCCATCTACTACACTCAACGATTCAGAATATCAAAGAAAAATGCAAGGTTATGTGAAGAAATTGCAAGTTTTGGTTGAGAGAAAAATTTTGCTATGAGATGAAAACTATATCTAAAAATGGTGAAAAGTGATTAAGCTTTTGAAATTCTGTTACAATTATGTATATATATGATATGCTAATCCACTCTTAATCAAAATTAAGCAAAGTTAAGTTGAAATTAAGTGAAAACAAAGTGTATGGCAAAAAATTGAAAATTGGAGGTGCATGGCAAAATTCTCACGTGAACAGTGCCATGTACATGGTCAAAGTCACTCAAAATCATTTTTTAAACACATTGGCAATGATAGAAAGTTCTCATGATGCACCATTTTTGAATTTTCAATTTTCCCTCCAAAATTGACTTGAATGCACAAATGATCATATGATGGAAATTCATGCAATGTGATGGATGTTTTGGAAACTTCATGTCATGACAAGCATTTTGCAAAAAGAACCACCAAATTTGGAGTTATGAATCAAAAGTTATGGCCATTTGATGTTCCATGTACACTTGGCAATGATTTGACCATATCTCCTCAACCATTCATCATAAATTCATGATCTTGGACTTTTTGGAAATGGGAGAGAGAGATATTCAACTTTCATGTTGTACAAAATTTCATTTGAAGCTTCTTTGATGATGTAAGATCAAGTTGAATTTGAACAAAAAACTTTCCATTTTTGGAAACTTTCAATTATAGGTCACTTGCCATTTTTGGAAAGTTTTGATCTGACCTCAAATTCTTCA
Organism: Lathyrus oleraceus; assembly: GCF_024323335.1. NCBI lineage: Eukaryota > Viridiplantae > Streptophyta > Magnoliopsida > Fabales > Fabaceae > Lathyrus > Lathyrus oleraceus. The sequence goes on along the minus strand of NC_066585.1, from coordinate 12,701,419 downwards.
AGATATGCATTTGACATGATTAATAAGCCTCTTTTGAACATGAATGAGATGTTGAAACTCATTTCTCCACCTCCTAGCACTCAGTTGACTTTCTGTTGACTTTTTTGGTTGATAGATGACTTAGAAGTGCCCTGATCAGCCTGAGCCTCAACCACTTGAGGAATTGGTTCCAAAATGAACCCCTAGCTCTTGTAAGCTCCACACAATAATCATATGATCCTCGTCCAAGAAAATAAACCCAATCTCCTTGGGAAACCCTGACTGGTAGAATGCAACTGATTAGGGTTGACTAGAGGTCAAAACCCTAATCCCAAAGAATCTGAGCAGGCACAATGAACCCCTTTAGGATGACATAACCATGATGATGATGATATATCATTGCCAATAAGATAATACTCCACCTCCTTGAGGAACCAATAAAACCCTAACTGAAGAGCAACCCTCAAATGATTGATCATCAATTCATGAGACCCTCAAGCTTGAATCTCTTAACCTCTCTACCTTCTGAGAAAGACTTTGGAGGATGACTTGTTTATCTCACATGATATGCAAATATGTAATGCCTAATGTCCTACAAAATGAAATGCAATATGCTAAGCTAGTCCCAAGAGAGGAGGGCAAATTTTGAGGTGTTACAGCTGCCCCTATTCAATCCACTGTGAACCTGTCGATATGAATAGCCTCGGCTTTCAGATGATCAGGGTGAAGAGTGATTGAATACCAAGAACAGACGAACAATTTGCACTCTGCTGGGAATAATAATTAACAATGCCTGTCAGAATCGGCAAGGAAACAATCTCAAAAGAAGAATCCGTCTGGTACGGTAAAAGTTGGCCTGAGTACCGAAAAGAACTTTGACCTGGATACCAAAATAAATGGTAACACAGGGATAACCATGGCCTGAACGCCGCCCGTCAGTCTGAATACTGAATATCGGAATATGAGAGTATTAATGCCGGTCTGAACACCGCGAGATTGGCTTGAATGCCCGAAAATCTGGCCTGAATGCCATTTCAGTCTGGATACCACTTCGGTCTGGATACCACTTCGGTCTGGATACCACTTCGGTCTGGATACCGGGAGATTGGCCCGAATGCCACAAGTACTTCAACCTGATCGTCAGAAACTTCTGCGATCTGAAAATCGGAAACTGGTCTGAATACCCACATCGGCCTGAACACTGGAAACCTGGCTTGAATGCCACAAGCTGCATCGATCTGAACTTCGGAAGCTTCTTCGATCTGAACATCGGAAACTGGTCTGAATACCCACCTCGGCCTGAACACCGGAAAACTGGCTTGAATGCCGCAAGCTGCATCGATCTGAACTTCGGAAGCTTCCTCGATCTGAACATCGGAAACTGGTCTGAACACCCACCTCGGCCTGAACACCGGAAACCTGGCCTGAATGCCACAACGATCTGAATACCCGAAAAACTGGCTTGAGCGCCACATCAGTATGAATACCCGAAAAACTCGTCATGCCTGTCAGCATCGACAGAGATAAGGAACAGTGATAAATGAGGCGGCACGCGTGCCAATGACCCATGCTGGGGATAACAAGCCATGAGCATGCTATCCTCTATTCAACCCTAACAAACGAACAATTTGCGCTCAGCTGGGGATTTTTCTCTCTTTACTTTTTTTTTTTGCTTTTCTTGAACCCCAAAACTTCTTGGATTATCATTTCCATCTTCGCCCGACAGAAATCCCTCCTCCAATATCGCACTACTGGGGAATACTATTGCTCTGACGTCATGATGCCAGACTCCTCAGAGTAACATCTTCCAACTTCCATCTCGCACGACAGAAATTCTTCCTCCAACATCGCACTACTGGGGGGACTGTTGTTGCTCTAACGTCATGATGCTAAACTCCTCAGAGTAACATCTTCCAACTTCCATCTTGCACGACATAAATTCTTCCTCCAATATCGCACTACTGGGGGGACTACTGTTGCTCTAACGTCATGATGCTAAACTCCTCAGAGTAACATCTTCCAACTTCCAGCGAAACCAACTCTCAAACGATAACCACGGCTTGAGATCAGCTGATGCTTGCAATGCTGAGGCTGATCTTCCAACCAAATAAACCGATTCTCAAACGGTAACCACGGCTTGAGACTAGCTTATGCTTGCAATGATGATGCATGATTTTGTTTTCAGCGTAATGCTCCATAACTATGGAAATGCTACGCAATTAGGTATGCAATATGCTATGCTTTCCTAAATGATGAATGCATAAAAAATATCCCCTCAAGGGAATCTTCTGGGGAGCTCGAGGCACTCTGTTGAGGAACTCGATACCGCTCCGATCTCCACCCTGCTGGGGAATAGCACTGCCGTTGGGGAAATAACCACCCTCACCGGGGATGAACTCCACTGAACCCGATCCACTTGGGGACTCCACTGGGGAAGAAACCACTAACGCACTCTGCGGGGAAAACAACAATCTTCGACTTGCTGGGGATATAACAATCCCGACACTGCTTGGGGGAACAACTACCAATAAACACCTCCGCTGGGAAATAGCAACCTTCAGGCCTGGCTGCTGAGGAAAAACCGATCTCAAACCTGCTGGGGAGATAACCATCCCGACCCTGCTAGGGAAGACACAGACCTTGAATCTGCTGAGGAGGTAACAATCCCAACCCTGTTTGGGGAAACAAAGAAAGTCTGGCACAGAACGCCCGTTGACTCGTTGATCCCTGGTATTCAACATCCAAATCCAGTGTCAGCTTTCCACTTTTGAGAGCTCCCAGACTCGTCTGGACTTTTCTAATTCATCACCTTGTATTCTCGACTGCTCCGTACTCTACGGAGATCGAACCCTCTGGATTCATACACACTTTCCAGTCCTCAGACTTTGAAGAGTCTTCTTGATTAATCTTCCAGGATCGTCGTACGTTCTTCCGTCGCCTTTTCACCGTTCTTCTATTCCTCTTGTCCCAGGATGGACTCCACGGGGATCTTTTGTCAAAAGCTTCACATCACAACCTGCAAGTGAGTGAAAATATCTAACAGCATCTACAAAAGAGATCGTTAGATAAAAACGTGCCCCAGGCGTGTCAAAATTTCAACACTTGGGTCACTCAACCTTCCGAATAAGATTTCAAGTTTTCAATCTTATAAACATGCATTGGAAGGGACCTGTATGTCTTAAAATGCAAAGATTCTTTATCAAAAATAACTTGATGTTTTTGCAATCAAAGCGGTAATAAAAACAAAAACAAAATTATTTGACTGAATATGCATTTTATTGATTGAAAAAAGGTGCCTCAAAACCGAGCAATACACAGGAAGCAATTCCTGAAAAAAGGTAATTGCGCACAAAAGGAAAATCTATCCTAATGGCAATGTGAAACCGCGATCTCATCGAGTTCCAACTCGGTTACACCCCATATGTCCTCAAGACTCTCCGTGCTTTCTGTCTTCTGAACAAGACGCTTCCGACTGATCCCTGCTGGGGATTATCCATGGTGTCTTAACCAAAGCACAAACGATCATGCTAGACGCAGTTGTTCGTTTCAATCCCTCTTTTGCCTGGACCGCCCTTTCGGGTTTTCAGTCCACCGGGATACCCTTTTTTGCCCAAGCCGCCTTTTCAGGTTTTCGACTTGCCGGGTGTACAGTTTTTCTCTTTTTATCCCTAATTTTTGCCCGAACCTTTTCATTTTTTCTGGTTCGCCGGGATGCCCATTTTTGCCTGGACTATTTTATTCTTTTCGTCCAGCGGGTCCCTTATACGAAGTATTTTTTAACTGCGTCCGCATTCACAGGGGATGGAAAATCCTCGCCATCCATGGTCGTTAACAACAAGGCTCCGCCAAAGAAAACCTTCTTGACCACGAATGGACCTTCATAATTGGGTGTCCACTTGCCCCTACAATCATTTTGAGGAGGAAGGATCCTTTTCAGCACCATATCGCCTACGTGATACACACGAGGTCGCACCTTTCGGTCAAAAGCACGCTTCATTCTCTGCTGGTACAACTGCCCATGAAAAATGGCCGCTGGCCTCTTTTCCTCAATCAGGCTCAACTCTTCGTACCGCGTCCTTACCCATTCAGCCTCTTGCAATTTCACGTCCATCAGGACTCTCAACGATGGAATCTGAACCTCAACCGGTAGCACGGCTTCCATCCCATACACAAGAGAGAAAGGCGTTGCCCCAGTAGACGTACGCACCGAGGTACGATACCCATGCAATGCAAACGGCAACATCTCATGCCAGTCTTTATAGGTCACGACCATCTTCTGCACAATCTTCTTGATATTCTTATTGGCTGCCTCAACCGCCCCATTCATCTTCGGACGATAAGGAGAAGAATTGTGATGCTCAATCTTGAATTCCCGGCACAGTTCTGCCATCATCTTATTATTCAAATTAGAACCATTATCAGTAATGATTCTTTCGGGGACCCCATATCTGCAAATGATGTCTCTCTTCAGGAACCTGGCCACGACCTGCTTCGTCACGTTTGCATAAGAGGCTGCTTCCACCCACTTGGTGAAGTAATCAATAGCCACTAATATGAACCGGTGCCCATTCGAAGTCGTAGGCTTAATTTTCCCGATCATATCAATGCCCCACATAGCAAACGGCCACGGAGATGACATCAAACTCAACGGGTTCGGAGGCACGTGCACCTTGTCAGCATAAATCTGGCATTTATGGCACTTCCGCACGAAATTAAAACATTGGGCCTCCATTGTCATCCAATAATACCCGGCTCATAACAACTTTTTCACCATTGCATTCCCACTGGCATGGGTACCTAACGACCCCTCGTGAACCTCTTTCATCAATTGGCTTGCTTCTTTATCATCAACACATTTGAGCAAAACCCAATCGAAATTTCTCTTGTACAAAACCCCATCCTTGTTCAAATAGAACACCATAGCCAACCTCCTCAGAGTCTTTCGGTCCTTCTTGGATGCTCCCTCAGGATATTCTTGGGTCTCCAGATAGCGCTTGATATCGTAATACCACGGCTTCTCATCATTAGGCGCTGTGTCAACAGCAAACACATAAGCCGGTCTATCCAGACGTCCCACCTCAACACTGGGGAACTGATTCCACCACTGCACCTTAATCAAGGCGGCCAGAGTAGCTAAAGCATCTGCCAAAGGATTCTCCTCTCTAGGCACATGATACAATACCACCTTGGTGAAGAACGTCAGCAATCTCCTCGTATAATCCCGGTATGGAACTAAATGAGATTGATGCGTATACCATTTTCCGTTAACCTGATTCACAACCAAAGTTGAATCTCCATATATAACAAGGTTTTTGATTCGCAAATCAATCGCCTCCTCGATCCCCAGGATACAAGCTTCGTATTCAGCCACGTTGTTGGTGCACTCAAATGTTAACCGGGCAGCAAAAGGAATGTGGGATCCTTTCGGCGTAACCAAAACAGCACCAACACCGCTACCATTCACATTAACGGCCCCATCAAACATCAGAACCCATTCGGATTCAGGGTCAGGCCCCTCCTCCGGGATTGGTTCCTCACAATCTTTCGATTTGAGAAACATGATGTCCTCATCAGGGAATTCAAATTTCATTGGTTGATAATCCTCAATGGGTTGCTGGGCGAGGTAATCAGACAATACACTCCCCTTTATCGCCTTCTGAGAGGTATATTGGATATCGTATTCAGTCAAAATCATTTGCCACCTCGCAACCCGTCCGGTCAATGCTGGCTTCTCAAATATGTACTTGATTGGATCCATCTTGGAAATCAACAAAGTGGTATGAACCAGCATATACTGCCTCAGTCGGCGAGTAGCCCATACCAAAGCACAACAAGTTTTCTCGAGCAGTGAATATCTTGTTTCACAGTCGGTAAACTTTTTGCTAAGGTAGTATATGGCATGCTCTTTTCGACCGAACTCGTCATGCTGCCCCAATACGCACCCCATAGACCCCTCGAGGACCGTCAAGTACAGAATTAACGGTCGTCCCTCCACAGGAGGCATCAGAATCGGAGGCTCCTGTAAATATTCTTTTATTTTTTCAAATGCCGCTTGGCAATCATTATTCCACCTGACCGTTTGATCTTTTCTCAACAACTTGAATATAGGTTCACACGTGGCTGTTAGGTGAGATATGAACCGTGAAATGTAGTTCAATCTACCTAAGAAACCATGAACCTCTTTCTCTGTCCTCGACTCAGGCATTTCTCGTATTGCTTTTACTTTAGCATGATCAACCTCGATTCCTCTTTCACTTACAATAAACCCCAGAAACTTACCGGATCGCACTCTGAAAGTGCACTTGTTCGGATTTAACCTCAGTCTGAACTGTCTCAGCCGGCCAAACAGCTTGGCCAGATCTACCAAATGCCCCTCTTCTGTTTGGGACTTTGCTATCATGTCATCAACATAGCATTCGATTTCATGATGAATCATATCATGAAACAAAGTCACCATGGCTCTCTGATAAGTAGCACCGGCGTTCTTGAGACCAAATGGCATCACCTTATAGCAAAAAGTGCCCCACGGTGTAATGAACGTTGTTTTCTCCATATCATCTGGCGACATTTTGATTTGATTATAGCCAGAAAAGCCATCCATGAAGGAAAACACCGAGAATTGAGCTGTATTGTCTACCAACACGTCAATGTGAGGTAATGGGAAATCATCCTTCGGGCTAGCTCTGTTCAAATCCCGGTAGTCCACACACATCCTCACCTTCCCATCTTTCTTCAGGACCGGCACAATGTTCGCGACCCAAGGCGGATAATTAGTGACAGCGAGGAACCCAGCATCCAACTGCTTCTGCACCTCTTCTTTAATTTTCATGGCCGTCTCGGGTCGAGTTCTGCGCAACTTCTGCTTTACTGGAGGACAATCTGCTCTCAATGGTAACTTGTGCACAACAATATCGGTATCCAACCCTGACATATCTTGATAAGACCAGGTGAAGATATCAACATACTCTTTCAACAATGCTACCATTCTGCTCTTGACAGTTACCTCCAAAGCGGCCCCAACCTTCACTTCCTTTCTGACCTCGTCGGTACCCAGATTCACAATCTCAACTTGCTCTTCGTGCGGCTGAATCACCTTCTCCTCTTGTTTTAACAACCTGGCTAATTCCTCCGGCAGTTCACAATCTTCTTCGCCTTCTTCTTCGGCATGATAGATCGGATTGTCGAAGTCATATGAGGGTGTAACAGGATTGTTATCAATGAGATCTGGAGAAAGATCGCATCTGCATGAATGTTGATTCATGCATTGCTTTAGAACCGGAGCGAAGCAAATTGAAAGAAAGAAAATGAAAACATTGCCATTTTTATTTTTGTTTTTTTATATTAAACTGCAAAAATAAATGAAAGACAGGGAACACCGTTTTTAATTGAAAAACATCCATTTATTGCTGATGCAAAAATTGCAAAATGAAACATGAGGTGGCCCTTACAATGAACTATTACGTTTCGGGCAAAACGTAAGGCTTCCATGCAGATAAAATTGAAAAACAAAAAATATTACTCTTCAAGTAGAGTGACAGTGATGATCTTTTCGGCCTTCCAGTTCTGGACTTCCATCCCTGGTACGCACGGTTTTATCCATCGATCTAGCTCACTGTCACTATCAATTTCTTCACCCACCATACAGATGTGTTCTGGATCCAGTATTCCAGCACTGGTGAATGTGAATGGCTGACGACGTCCTCTGCCTTGTCCAGACGAGCCTCGGCCCGGCTGATAACCAACCCCAAATCGGTCTTTCTTGGCGGCGATGTCCATCATCTTTCCCCAACCAGGAGCTTCTCCATTCTTCACCACCTCAGTGGCCTGCTTATACGAAGAAATGGACGGCTTCTCCTCTTTAGCAAAGATAGCATTCTCCACCTTGACGGTTTCGAATGCTCACTTGGTGTTTCAACAATTTCACCGTCCATCTCCACATATTTGAACGATGATAGGTGGCTGACGAAGATATCCTCCTCTCCACAAATGGTGACGACCTGCCCGTCCCAGATGTACTTCAGCTTCTGGTGCAAAGTCGAAGTCACTGCCCCAGCAGCATGGATCCATGGGCGACCCAACAGACAATTGTACGCCGGCTGAATATCCATGACATAAAAAACGGACTTAAACACCTCAGGCCCGATCTTCACGGGGAGCTCCACTTCCCCAAACACAGCCCGCTTCGAACCGTCAAAAGCTCTCACCACCAGGTCCGTGGGCGTCAAGATCAACCCTTCACAGTCCAGCTTCGCCAAAGCCTTCTTTGGCAACACATTGAGCGATGAGCTGGTATCAACCAACACGTGCGAGAGCACGGCTCCTTTACACTCCATGGCAATGTGTAACACCCTATTATGGTTCCGCCCATCCATAATCAAATCCAGATCAGTGAAACCCAGCCCATGGCTGGCATTGACGTTTGACACCACCGTCCCTAACTGATTGATTGTTATCTCCTGGGGAACATAGGCTCTCTTCAGTATTTTCAGCAAAGCCTCCCTATGCCCCTCGGAGCTAAGCAACAATGACAAAATTGAAATCTTGGATGGGGTCTGCTGCAAATGGTCAACAAGCTTGTACTCTGACTTCTTGATGATTCTCAGAAATTCCTCAGCTTCATCATCAAGTTCTCTTTCCGACCCACCAGGCGCCGGTGTCACCACAGGAGTACCCTCATTTACCACCTACTTTCCCCTTGCCCTGGCTAAATCCTCGGCCTTATCTTTCTTTTCTTTTTCTCCTTCCCCACTTCTCAAAGCGTCAGGTGCGAACAACCTTCCACTGCGAGTGAAACCACTGGGTCCGGCATTATCCACCTTTGAAACGGTGGTTTCACCTGCAGTCTGATCATCCAACTTCTCCCCATTACAATATACTTCTCCACCATAATGCCACGGCACGACGTCATCATTGTCATAAGGAATTGGCCCAGGTACCGTGATAGTAACTGGAGCCGCATCTGCCAGCGTTGACAAATCAACCGGATCGAAGTAGATGGTTATGGTGGAGACATCCTCCTTCTCCGAATCAATCTTTTCAAATCTGAGGCTTCCCTCATCCATCAGCCTCTGGACAACCTCCCTCAACAATACACACCCATTAGGAACAACGGTGCATGCAGCACAACAATCATCAGAGCCCGGGAAGACCCCATTCTTCAACAATTGTCTTTTGACCTCAGCCAAAGGAGTCTTCAACTGGCTCACATCCGTCACCCAGATTCGGCCCTCATCCTCAGAAATTGCATTCACCCCAATTTGACCATGTGCGGGCATGGGATTAGCATTCACGTTTGGAGATGGAGCAAAATTGATTGCCTTAGAATCCACCAAGTCCTGGACCACATGCTTAAAAGCTTTACAATTTTCCACATTGTATCCAGGAGCACCTGAGTGGAATTCTCACTTGGCGTTCTCATCATAACTGGGAGGCCTCTGATCGGGTCTCACTGGAGCCAACGTCCTCAGCTGGACCAACCCCAAGTCTTTCAACTTCTTCAACAAGAATGAGTAGGTCACAGGTGGCCTATCAAATTGACGATCAGCCATTCTCCCTCTCACTTGATACCCGGCCCTCTGCGGTCTCTGTTGAAATGGTTGTCGTTGTTGTTGCGATTGTTGTTGTTGCTGTTGTAGATTATCAGCAGGAATGGTTACCGCAGCAGTGTGCTGGTAGTAACGATCCCTACTTTGTCCCCTCTGGACATACACAGCGCTGGTGTCACCCTCCTTCTTTCTCTGACCGTTCCCGAAGGGCTTCTTCGATCCAAACGACGAAGCACTACCCTGTATCTTCCCCATCTTTAACCAACTCTCAATTCTTTCTCCGACCACCACTATATCAGCAAAGTTGATAACCGGGCATCCAACCATTCTTTCTGCAAACGTCCCCTGAAGGGTACCCATAAACAGATCTGACATTTCTCTAGCTACCAACGGAGGTTGGACCCTGGCTGCCAACTCCCTCCATCTCTGCGCATATTCTTTAAACCCCTCGTTTGGCTTCTGAGACATACCATGCAGCTGGGTACGGCTAGGAGCCATGTCAGCATTGAATTGGTACTATTTAAAGAATGCATCACCAAGATCCTGCCAGCTCTTGACATCAGATGACCTCAATTTGGTGTACCATTCCAAAGACCCCCTAAACAGACTGTCCTGGAAGAAGTACATCCAAAGCTTCTGGTCCATGGTATAAGCAGAAATCTTACGGACAAAAGCTTGGAGATGAGTTTCCGGGCAAGAACTCTCATTGTATTTGTCAAACGCAGGTGCTTTAAACTTTTGCGGGATCACAATCCCCTCAACCAGCCCCATATTCGACATGTTAACAACCCCCGGAGTAGCATAACTCTCTAGAGCCCTGATTTTCTCCGCCAGCACCTGAATCTCTTTGTTTGGTGGTTGGACACCATATTGACCAAACTGTTCATTAAGCACGGAGAACTGGTCTTCTTCTCTATCTTCCTCGACCCCGAAGAAAGGAGGAAACAGACTGTCCTTCAAATTGTTACCCATCGGACCTGGTCCACCGCCTGTGGCAACACCGAAACCACCCCCATTATTAATCACCAGCAGTAGTTTTCTTTCCGAGATCTCCTCCATCCCTGGAACCCCCAAGGCCATTGTTGGAAACACCCTCTAAATTGATACCACTGTTGGCAGCTGAAGCCCGCTCGAGCTTCTCCACTTTATCAGCAAGTGCTTTCTGCCCCACGGCAAACCCTTGCATGACATTGATCAGTTCATTCATTTTCTCTTTCAGCTCGAGAATATCTGCGTTGGGTAGATCCATCAGCCTGGATGTGTTGCGTCTAGTAGGATATCTGTGCGGACGTGCTGCGTGCAAGGGAATGATTCTACGTGCGCGAGCAATGATTCCTGAAACAATCAAGCACGTTAGAAACTGACACCTGCAAAATAGAAGACAAGTTATTATGATTATGCATGAATGCAATGTCTATCCATATGAGAAACACTTTGTCTTTCGATCCTGGTTTCATCGAGACAGATAATAATTCGGCAGCCTCATTCTGATATTCAATCATCTGGTTTCATCATTCAGAGCAGAGATATATGATTTAGCAAAGATATCACCCAACCATGTGTGTGCTGTGTGAGTGAAGCATGACAAAGCAAATAAAGCTTTAAAGATCAATCACTGAATGAAAATAACCACTGTATACCAAGAGTGCACTGCAAGTACAAGAGTCATACATCAAGTCTGATACAAATCAAATTACAATTCTCCAGAAACAGAAAGGAAATACAAGCAAGTGAATTCCGTCAACAGGCCTGATGGTAATCCAACACAAATAAGAAAGGTCTAATCTGACGAAGGTCCCACAGAAGGCCCTACATCATCAACCATCCTGGTAAACTTCACGGCGAACCTGAGCTCGGTGTTCTCCTGCTGCAATCTCCCCACCTCCTTCTGGTGAATCTTCATCTATCGGAAGTAATGATCCCTCTCAGCAAGACAATGATCTCTCTCGGCAATATAATGATCTCTCTCATCAATGATCTTCACGTTCTCTGCTTCCTTAATCTTCAGCTTCGCCTCCCACACAGCAATAAGGGTTCTGACTTTGTCTTCCCTCTGATCCCTCACAAGGATTTGTCTCCTCTTCTCATCTTCAATGACCTTCGAAGCTCTAGCCAACATCTCCTTGGTGATGTCGTGCTCCCTCGTGGATGACTCTAAAGCTTGGCTGACCTTGCCATAATAAGCGGTGTCTATCTCAAAGCGCTTCACCACAAGAGCATGTCTCTTATCCTGGTCTTCCATTTTCCCTTTGATTTCCTGATTAGCCATTTGGACTCTAGCAACACTCATCTCCAATTCAGTCTTCTCTGCGTGAAGCTGGTCTCTCTCCCTCTTCATCTCAAGGAACTCTTCCATACTGACAGAAGAATGAGATTCCTCAATCAACGGATACCAAGGATCACCCACAGGAAATGGTAGACGAGTGAGCTCCACTCTCTTGCTGAGCCAATCATCAAACGGTTGAAAAGACTTGTTATTAGCTCTACCCCAAGAAAACTTGCCTTTCCTTTGAATGTTGCACCATGCATCAGACACTTGCCTCAACCGTGACTGGTTACCCTCAACCGGGAAGTATAAAGTTTCCTGAATCTCACTCTTGAGAGGAGGCACCTCCATGGCGAATCCCATTTGTCTCTTAAGAAGTGTCGGGTTATAATTAATGCAACCCTGAACTCCTATAAGAGGCACATTGGGAAAACCCCCACAACTGCAAATGAAATCTTGTCCAACCCCACTACTGTGAGTCCAAGCTATGTCTTTGGCTCGCAAACCCATCAACTTGGTTGCCCAATTTACAGTATGGTCAAGAAGAACAAAAGCACCTCTGGAAGGCAAATATCCCATGAACCACTTGTATAACAACTGAGCACAACACCTGATCAATCCCCCACGCCGCTTCTCATTCCTGTTATGGACCGAGTAATAGACATCCCCAACCAGAGTAGGAATAGGATTCTTCTGAACAAACAAACGGATGGCATTAATATCCACAAAGCTCTTTTGATTAGGGAATAGGATGATTACATAAATGCTCGTAGCAATCAAAGCACAGACAGCTTTCCAATCACCCAAATCAGCATGCTCCTTGGCTTTAGCTTCCAAGAAACTCAGATGAAAACCAGGCAACTTTCCCTTCTCCTTCAGACCTCCTTTAGTCACCTCTGGACTCAAATAAAGAGCATGGGAGATCCCACCAATATTAGGTTCTTCCTTAGTAGCATAGAAAGGAACCTGATTTCTGATCTGAATACCCAAGATACCAGCATAGTCCTCCACCAAAGGCCCCAATAAGTAATCCGGGAAGACGAAACATCTCAAACCAGGGTCATAAAACTGGAGAAGAGTATGGATGGCGCTCCTATCCCTGTCAGTGAGCCTGAAAACCATCTTCAGAATACCCCCATATGTCTCACGGAACATCCCCACATGGTTAGGTGTAATCAATGCTATCATCTCCTTCAGCATACTGATCTCTGGATTAAAGAAACTGTAGACAACATCGTCCTTCAACCCGGGCCTCATATCTGAGCAAAGAAGTCTCTCAACCAGGATCTCAATCAAGAATGTCCCCTGCATATGGATAAACATGAGTTAGATGCGGATAAATGCAAAATGTGAATGATGCTGATGTATGAATGCAATGCACTATGCCATCCTCCAAGTCATCTGATCATCAACTGTACAGAAGCCCCGGTCTCTGAGTTGATCACAACCATCTGAGGTACTGAGTAACCACGAATCCGACTTGGGAGTTCCGAAATAAACAGAACTGAAGGATATATCACCATCATCACCATCAACACAGAGAAATCACTGAACTGATAGCCACAACATCTGAATCAACCCAGGGAATCCTGAAATAAACGGATCCCCACTGATAAATACCACGGACAGAACTCCGGCGTCTCAGAAATAAATCCATAAATCTGACTTATAAATAGGACCCAACAATCACCAACAAAGAGTCACCATCAGAACATGCATCTGTAAGAATCAAACCCTCCCCTCACAGGTGAATTCTAATCAGGTCATCCTAAGGCGGATAATGGTCTCGACAATCGGGCAAAGATACTCAACGGGTTTGCCCTTTCGGGTGTGCCGTTGCAGCTCTCATAAGATCGTCTAAACCAAAGATCCGGGAAAGAACGGTCACCGAAGTCAACAGCTCTAAAGAGGTAACTCGACCGAAGTGGAATACTCCACAATGGAAGAGCTCTCTTAGAAGAACCTCGTCCGGCTTGTGGTATGTCACGTCGCAACAACATGCCTAACCAACATGTGAGGAACGTGAGACCACACTAATCCTAGGTGTATACTCGGGCCTGGGTTTTAGCCCCACTCAGAACACCCACCCCAAATCAGAGGAACCAACCTGTACAGAATCAACACAATGATAATATGATGCATGCAAACATATATGCAAATATATACACAGTATAATAATCATAAATGCAATAATTAAAGCAGCACAAGCAACCAAAACTACCCTAGAGAGCGCTAGGAGTGACTCGCTTAGGGAAGATGGACCAGCAAGAGGTCAACTTCTGTACATCCCCAGCAGAGTCGCCAGCTATCGCATCCGCGAAAAACAACCGGCGGGAAAAAACAAACAAACAAAGCCGCCACCGTGCGTTGTTTATCCCAAAGGAGGGAAAGGAAACGCTCGAAGTAAACCTGGAAAGGAAATGGTCTTACGACCGGAGATTGCAAGGATCGGGAGTCGGTTACGTAAGGGGAAGGTATTAGCACCCCCTTACGTCCGTCGTACTCGACGGGATCCACGCTCAAAAGAATAGAATAAGGTTGCTAAATAACTGCTCAAAAGAATGCACGCACGCTGGAATAAAACACAGGTGGAAGAAGACGGAACGGGCTCGCTAGGATATCGCATCCTATGCCTACGTATCTCATCTGGAATGAGAATTAGAGCTACCGTAGTTCGGCTAACGCACGCCGAAACAAAACACACGCAAAGACGTTGAGACATCAAAGCAAACACACAACTGGAATCGGAATGCCAATCGCTGGTCTTACATCCAACTCCAGAAAAGAAACAGGAAACAGATAGCCAATCATTGGGCTTACATCTGACTCCACACACACAACCCATAGGAAACCGACTGCCAATCGCTGGACTTACGTCAGACTCCAAGCACACAATAAACAAATAAGGAAATCGAATGCCAATCACTGGGCTTACATCAGACTCCAAACACACACACAAACGGGAAACCGAATGCCAATCGATGGGCTTACATCAGACTCCAAACACACACACAAAGCAGAAGAGTTGAACACACAGACTAGAAGGGAGTCGGGAACTCGGACCTAATAGCTGTCAAGCAAAACGCACGCAAAAAAGAAAAGGGCGCCCGGAGAGATCTCGCACGATCTCCTGCCTACGTACCTCATCTGGTATGAGGATCAGGGCAACGTAGTTCCCTTGAACAGGGGAGAAATTTCTATCCTGACCAGAGACTGGGAAATGACAAACTAGAAGGGAGACTGACTCGAGCCTAATAGTTATCATGTAATCCACAATAGTCCTAGGTTGAGGTTTCTAACAAGAGTTTGACTCACACAGGCAGTGAGTCAACTCAAGTCTATCTCTACGTACGTCAACTTCCTCAAAAGTTGATCATATGACTCCTACATAAAGGAGATGAGAAGCTAAGCAGATAAACATCAAAAGCAAATAACACACATTATACACAACCAAGGGGGCTCAAGCAAGGTTGGGCTTTAGTCAAGGGGTCATATCGACCTCGACAAACAAGCCAACTGGAAAAGGGTGTTGTTAGATCTTAACCCTAACATTGAGAGTTAGGGTGAGCAGATGAAATGGGAAGTGAGGGTAAGACCTCACAGCTCTTATCCCTGCCTGGGAGAGCTTGAAACAATGAAAGTGTGGGAGTCCAGAATGTGGGACTCTATTCCACATGACTTGACACAACAAGATCTTTGGTTTTTATTCAAAATGCATCAACACATAGTGTGAGCAAGATGAATGACATAACTGAGTAGAAGGGGATGGATTGCACATCCCTTTTATTTACCAATGCCTCTTCACCTAGGAGGTCTTTATATGTACAAGGCACAAAGATAAACAAACAAAAACATGGCCTCTTAAGGAGGGCTTCAGACAGGTGCCTGCCAAAGTAACATGACAGGTCTTCCAGACTACGTGAAGAATAGGGATTATACCTAAGTGGTATGCCAACCATAAGCAAAGTAAAGCAAAGTTCAAATGAACCTAAAGCAACTTAGGTACCTGTGTAAACAACTAAACAAATCAGTCCAGTATTCAGACAAACAGACAACAACAAACAGACAATCCCAATGTACAATCGATAAGCCATAAGGCAAACTCTCAAGTGAATTATCATCAAAGCCTATAAAACAAATAAATGTTAGCCAACAACAACAAATGACCAAGCTCAAATGGAGGAGCAACATCAATCATGGAGATGCATACTTGAACCTGAAATTCACAACTCAAATGGTAAGTCCAAACCACTAGGTCAAAGCCTAGGGTCAAAAGTGGATCAAAAAGCCAAAACAGAACTTTATATTCAACACAAAGCATGTTTATTCAATCAAGAACAAGTCCTAAAAAGGACCAAACCAAAATCATCATGCAAAGGCATTTCATGTGCAAGAGAAGTCAAAGACCAATTCAAGGCATGCATTTGGACATTGAGAATGAAAATTCCAAATCAAGACAGAAATGATTCAAATAATTCTGGAAAAAATCATGAGCATTCAAGACATCCAATATAATCATCATACAAAAAATCAGAATCAACAAAGATCATTTGATATGGAAATTAAATTGCACAAGTTGATCAACCAAATGTGTGACACAAATTGTCACACCATACAAACATGTGTGTAAAACAGAAATGGTAAATGGGAAAAATACCAAACCAAGCCACAAACACTCATTAACATGTCAAGAAACATCATACAAAATTTCAAAGCATTTGGATCAATATCAAGCATTTTATGATAGAAAGAGTAAGGCAAGGTCACAAAAGCATACATGTTCAATCAAACAGTCACCATTCAAAAACCAGAAAGTGTAAAATCATAAAATCAAAACCAAAAAATAGAGGACATTCATGTGAACAATTAGCAAAAATAATGGATTCATTTGGATCATTTTTCAAATAGTTATGATTTGTTGAAGTTGGCAAAAAAATTGAAATAAAAAATGGCATAGCATGTAATATTTGGAGGGAAATGAAGAAAATGAGAATTAATTTGAAAAGTGATGGCGCCAGGAATCGAATTGAGAAATGCGATGGCCAATCAAATGAAGCGCTGGGAATGAAACGGTGACGTTTTGACCTAAACCCTAGCGAGAACCAGATTTGGACGCTAGGCCGACGCTATGTCGTCGCTACGATGAAGATCTTCATCTTCCTCACGAAGATGAAGATGAACAGTATGAACATCATGAACAATTTTCCAGATTTTTCCAGAATTCCACAAAAATTATACCAAATCAAAGCTCATGCAATGGAGATTATAGATCATCAAAAATCTAATCCTAAATCATCACCAACAGAGAGAATCGAACGAAATAAGTTTGATGCACCAAACTTCCATCACACATAACTCACTCAATATTGCACTAAATCACACAAAATTCATATCAGATTGCTCAGTGAAGAGAGATCTACAAGATTATGCATACAAAACAGTGAATTAAGAAGCTCGAAAATATGACCTCTTGAAGAGCAGTTCTTGAAAAACGCACGATCCAAGGTTTGTAATGGTCCAAATCAGCTCCAGAATTCTTGTAATGATGATTGATGAAGAGTTTGAAGCTTGGAAACGTGTAGATCTAGCTCAATTCTCAATTGCCATGGTTATGTTCTTGCTTGAATTATGCTTGAATTCTGACCAAAATCAATGATCCAAAGCTGGATTCTCCATCTACTACACTCAATGATTCAGAATATCAAAGAAAAATGCAAGGTTATGTGAAGAAATTGCAAGTTTTGGTTGAGAGAAAAAATTTGCTATGAGATGAAAACTATATCTAAAAATGGTGAAAAGTGATTAAGCTTCTGAAATTCTGTTACAATTATGTATATATATGATATGCTAATCCACTCTTAATCAAAATTAAGCAAAGCTAAGTTGAAATTAAGTGAAAACAAGGTGTATGGCAAAAAATTGAAAATTGGAGGTGCATGGCAAAATTCTTATGTGAACAGTGCCATGTACATGGTCAAAGTCACTCAAAATCATTTTTTAAACACATTGGCAATGATAGAAAGTTCTCATGATGCACCATTTTTGAATTTTCAATTTTCCCTCCAAAATTGACTTGAATGCACAAATGATCATATGATGGAAATTCATGCAATGTGATGGATGTTTTGGAAACTTCATGTCATGACAAGCATTTTGCAAAAAGAACCACCAAATTTGGAGTTATGAATCAAAAGTTATGGCCATTTGAAGTTCCATGTACACTTGGCAATGATTTGACCATATCTCCTCAACCATTCATCATAAATTCAGGATCTTGGACTTTTTGGAAATGGGAGAGAGAGATATTCAACTTTAATGTTGGACAAAATTTCATTTGAAGCTTCTTTGATGATGTAAGATCGAGTTGAATTTGAACCAAAAACTTTCCATTTTTGGAAACTTTCAATTATAGGTCACTTGCCATTTTTGGAAAGTTTTGATCTGACCTCAAATTCTTCAAGATATGCATTTGACATGATTAATAAGCCTATTTTGAACATTAATGAGATGTTGAAACTCATTTCTCCACCTCCTAGCCCTCAGTTGACTTTCTGTTGACTTTTTTTGTTGATAGATGACTTAGAAGTGCCCTGATCAGCCTGAGCCTCAACCACTTGAGGAATTGGTTCCAAAATGAACCCCTAGCTCTTGTAAGCTCCACACAATAATCATATGATCCTCGTCCAAGCAAATAAACCCAATCTCCTTGAGAAACCCTGACTGGTAGAATGCAACTGATTAGGGTTGACCAGAGGTCAAAACCCTAATCCCAAAGAATCTGAGCAGGCACAATGAACCCCTTTAGGATGACATAACCATGATGATGATTATATATCCTTGCCAATAAGATAATACTCCACTTCTTTAAGGAACCAATAAAACCCTAACTGAAGAGCAACCCTCAGATGATTGATCATCAATTCATGAGACCCTCAAGCTTGAATCTCTTAACCTCTCTACCTTCTGAGAAAGACTTTGGAGGATGACTTGTTTATCTCACATGATATGCAAATATGTAATGCCTAATGTCCTACAAAATGAAATTAAATATGCTAAGCTAGTCCCAAGAGAGGAGGGCAAATTTTGAGGTGTTAGAGATGTGTGTGGTTTATCTTTCGTTGGAACAAGTTGAAGTTATCCTTTGAATGAATTGTTTGGAGTTAAACCAAGTGTTTTGATAAGTCGATGCAGTTTCTTAAATCCAAAGGGGATGTGGATTCAAGATTCCTGTCTATTGGTCCATCTCGGATGTCTTTGAGGGAGAACGGTCAGGTATTATTGAGATTTGCTTTTTGGAGAATGAGGAGAAATGTGACACCTAGTGATATGCATGTGGCGTGTGATTCTTGATGTTTTCCTGAAGATATCTACGACTTGCCTTCAGAGCGTGAATATAAGTTCGATGTATGTGAAAAGTTGATGTTGGTATCTGCTAAGAAAGTGAGAGAGTCTGTGAAGGATGAGGTGCAAGTGTTTGTGATGTTAGCTTCTTGCAGTGTGTGAATTTCTGAATGTGTTTCCTGAAGACATCAACGATTTACCACCAAAGCAAGAGATTGAGTTTACTATTGACTTGGTATCCGATACTAGTCCTGTTTCCATGGCTCCGTGAATAATGTCTGCTTATGAGTCGATAGAGCTAAAGAAACAGTTGGAAGAGTTACTTGAGAAGAGACTTGTTCGACCAAGTGTTTCTTCTTGGAGTGCGCCGGTATTGTTAGTAAAGAAGAATGATGGTAGCATGAGGTTGTGTATTGACTATCAAAAGTTGAACAAGGTGACAATTAAGAATAAATATCCTCTTCAAGAATCGATAATTTAATGGATCAGTTAGTCGGTGCTCGTGTTTTCAATAAAATTGATTTGTGGGCAGGTTACCATCAGATTCGAGTGAAAGTAGAAGATATTCTAAAGACGGTGTTCATAACGAGATATGATCACTATCAGTAGTTTGTGATGCCATTTGGTGTGACCAATAAGCCATGTGTGTTTATGAAATATATGAATAGGACTTTTCATAAGTATTTGGATAAGTTTGTGGTGGTATTCATTGATGATATTCTAATTTATTTGAAGACTGATGAAGAACATGCGAAGCATCAGAGAATTATGCTGAAGTTGTTTAAAGAGAAGCAATTATATGTTAAGTTATCTAAGTTTGAGTTTTGGTTAAGAGAAGTGAGTTTTCTTCTCCGCATAAATTTTAATGGTGGTATTGCGGTTGATCCTTCCTTCAAAGGTTGATGATACATTGTAGTGGGAGACTCTGAAGTTTGTTACCGAGATTAGAAGTTTCCATGGGTTAGCTGGTTATTATCGTATATTCGTAGAAGGTTTTTTTAAAGTTGCTAATGCCTTTAATTCAATTGACTCAAAAGGGTCAAACGCATGTGTGGGATGTTACTTGTGAGTAGAGTTTTGTAGAACTCAAGAAAATTTTGACGAATGCTTCGATTTTGATTTTGCCGAGTACAACCGAACCTTTTGTCATGTATTATGATGCTTCCAAGATGGGTTTGGGTGGTGTGTTGATACAGAATGGACATGTTATGGCTTATGCATCGATACAACTTAGAGTTCATGAGAATAATTATCCTACACATGACTTAGAGTTGGACGTCATTATGTTCACACTTAAAATTTGGAGACATTATCTGTTTGGCTCTAGATTTGAAGCGTTTAGTGATCATAAGAGCTTGAAGTACCTATTTGAACAAAATGAGTTAAATTAGAGGTAGAGGAGGTGGCTTGAATTTTTAAAGGATTTTGATTTTGGTTTGAATTACCATCCTGGTAAAGCTAATGTAGTGGTTGATGCGCTGAGTCGGAAGACATTGCATATTTCGACATTGATGGCTAGAGAGTTAGAGCTAATCGAAGAATTTAGAGATTTGAGTTTGGTTTGTGAAGTCGCGTTGCAGAGTGTGAAGCTAGGTGTGTTAAAACTTACTAGTTGTGTTTTAGAAGAGATTAAAGAAGGTCAAAGAACTAATTTGGAATTGGTAGATCATTGGGCTTTGATCAATCAAGGTTGAGGTGCTTATTTCAAGTTTGATGATAATGGTGTTATAAAATTCCATGATACAATCTGTGTTCTTGATGTGCCTGAACTCAAGAAGAGTATTCTTTAATAAGAACATCAAAGTGGTCTGAGTATTCATCCGGGTGCTACAAAGATGTATTAGGATTTGAGGAAGATGTTTTGGTGGCCTAGAATGAAGAACGAGATTGAAAAGTTTGTGTATGCGTATCTGACTTTCTAGAAGTGAAAGATTGAGTATCAAAAGTCATTGGGTTCAATGCAACCATTGTCTATTCCTGAGTGGAAATGAGATAACATTTCGATGGATTTTGTGTCTGGATTGTCGAGGATTGTGAAGATTTGTGATATTATTTGGGTAATTATGGATAGGTTAACGAAATATGCTCATTTTATTCTGATGAGACTGGATTATCCATTGGAGAGGTTGACAAAACTGCATATCCAGAGGATTATCAGTTTGCACGGTATTCCATCCAGTATTGTATCTGATAGAGATCTGAGGTTTACGTCGAGGTTCTGGGAGAGTTTGCATATGTATTTGGGTACAAAGTTGCATATGAGTTCTGCTTATCATCCGCAAACAGATGGTTAGTCTGAGAGGACTATTCAGTTGCTAGAGACTTGTTGAGGGCTTGTGTACCTGAACAAAGAGGTGCTTGGGATAAATTTTACTATTGATTGAGTTTACATACAACAAAAGTTTCTGTTTGAGTATTGGAATGACACTGTTTGAGGCATTATATGGTAGAAGGTGTAGGACGCCCTTGTGTTGGTATGAGCCACAAGAGGGTGATGTGATTAGACATGAGATTGTCCAACAAACCACAAAGAAGACCAAAGTGATTCAGGAGAAGATGAAAGCTTATTAGATTCACCAAAAGAGTTATCATGATAGACGAAGGAAATCACTTGAGTTCCAAGAGGGAGATCATGTATTTTTTAGGGTTACTCCAGTAACTGGTGTTGGTCGGGCTTTAAAGTATCGAAAATTCACTTCGTGTTTCATCGGTCCTTACTAGACTTTGCAAAGAATAAGAGAAGTGGCCTATCAGATTGCTTTGCCACCGTCACTTGCTAATCTTCATGATTTATTTCATATGTCTCAGTTGAGGAGGTACATTTCGGATTTGTCTCATGTGATCCAAGTGAATGATGTGCAGGTGAAAGATAACCTTATTGTTGAGGCATCACCGATGTGGATAAGGGATTTAAAAGTGAAGCGGTTGCATGGTGAAAAGATTATCTTGGTGAAGGTAGCTTGGGGAGCCTTTGGCATGTTGAATGCATGCATGTCTTTGGCACTCTTGGTATCCTTTGGCAAATTCCATACATTCTTTTAGAACTGTGGGCCAATAAAATCCTTCTTAGAACAAAAGTCATTTCATTTTGTGGACCGCTTGGTGAGCCCCACAAACCTCTATGAATACCAAATATTGCTAACTATGCCTCACTTTCGCTAAGACATTTGAGCAAGACACCCTCAAGAGTCTTTCTTAACAATTTGTTCCCCATGATGACACAATTCAGAGCTCTATACTTGATCTTTCGATCAGTTGATCCCATTGGATTTTATATATATTCAGTTATCGTTTTTCTCTAATTAGAGGTCAACATATTGTCAATGGAAAAAATTTCGTGATTTTCAGGATCTATTCGCAATCCCCCCTCCCCCTAAAAAATTGTCGTTGACAAATTCGAAGAGGACAGTCTGGTCAAAATTATTTTATCCTAAATCTCGATCAGTTTTTCCTTTGACACTTTATACCTTGAAGCAATTTGTGTCAGGTCGTTGACCTATTGATTTTGTAACACCCCGTTTTTCTAGAAACTATTTATATTAATTAATTATAATTTTATGTGTGTATCTAATTACTATTTATGTGATAATTGAGATATGTTAGGGCAACAAGGGTGGGTGACCCTTAGATAGAGAGTGTGAAAAGTAATTAGAGGTTGATAGATTTATTTAGAATTATTTAATTGATTAAAATAATGTTTTAGTGTTATTATTTAAATGAACTAATAAAACTAAAGAAAATAATGAGTTTGGGTGGAAAATACAAATTGCAGAGAATTAAAATAAATGATGTAAGTTAGTAATAAATTGGGTCTTAGTGGAATATTAGAAAGATAGAAAATAGGTTTTTGATTTATGAGGAGAGAAGTGAGGGAAAAAATTCACAGTGAAACTTTTGGAATTGGAGAAAAAGAGGCAAGAGAAGAGAAAAACAAGAAAAATCTAAGGAGAGCTCTAGGGAAGAAGTCATAGCCAAAAGCTTGGATTTTTCTGGAATCATAAGGTAATGGTGGAAATTTGGTTCAATAATAGAGATATGAGTGGAAGGGTAGAGGAAGATTTAATTCTTTTTGTTGAATGAAATTTTTGTTTTAAAGTGTCCATTTATGCTCACCATTGATTATGTTTGAAGGTTTTAGAGATTGATATAGTATATAGATCCATGATTATATGAGTATAAGTAGCAATTAATATAGGTATGTTTATGACTGAGTTTAAAACCGTAAAATATTTTTGATGATGATTTCATGGATGTTTTTGGGGTTGGAGAAGATGAAAATCATGCTGGAAATTTCAAAAAAACAACTACTTTTTGGTAACGCCTTTGTGTACGGGTTTGATCATAACTCTCAACTTGTAAATCATTTTGGGACGGGGTTTGAAGAGTTGGGTAGCTGAAACAGATGGATATAACTTTGTTTTAGGGGTAAAATAATTTTTATGATGATTTCATGAACGTTTTTGGGGTTGGAGAAGATGAAGATCATGCTGGAAATTTTAGAAAAACAATAACTTTTTGGTAACGCCTTCGCGCACAATTTTGATTATAACTTTCAACTCGTAAATCATTTTGGGACGGGGTTCAAAGTGTCGGGTACATGAGAGAGAGTTTTATAACTTTGTTTTAGAGATACAATATTTTTAACGATATTATAAGAGGTCAGTAGCTGGTGGGAAAGAGGTGTATGATGTGACGAATATGGACGAGGTTCGTATTGACAAATTATTTGATGTGTTGTGAATGATTGGGATGGTGTGTTTGATTATATTGGTGGTAGTCCAGAAGCATGGATTATATTACACATGGTTGCAATTGTGTGATCGATTGTAGATCACTAAATATTAGTATAATTGTTGTGTTAATTGCATTATTACCATGCCATACATTCTTTGTTGATATGTTGAAGAAGATAAGTCATAGGTCCGAAGGGGGACAAATACTTATCCAAAACTCAAAAGAGGGAGTTCAATATTTCAAGGGGGAATCGTGTCTGTAAGAAGAACTAAATGTTGAATTGGTACCACATGCATATGAGTCATTGTCATTGTCGCGTGTCGCCTAACATGAATGAAATATATGTGTGAAATATGACTATGTATGATGATGAGGTTGTTGTATGTAATGATGATTATAATTTAGGTGTGAGAATATAATATATTGTTATGCATGATTGTGTAGATATTGTACTCTATTTTATATTCTATGTTGTATTATTGAAATGGATTCTCATCCCCTATGTTTGAATGTTTCCTTTACATGGCATCATGCAGATACTCAAGAGTAGAGACGCTGTTGTGAGTGGAAGTTAGCTCCTGAAGCTATTTCGTTTAGTTTATTCGCGTTAGCTTTGGTTATACTCTGATATGTAACACTAAGGAGCAAATTATTTTTTTGTGTTGAAATTTCCGGAGAGACAATGCATGCTCTCGTATTTGTTTTATGTTTTGGCACGATAGCACTTGGAGAAGACTCACAAGTTCGTGTTTTTAATTTTATTATGAAAACTATTATGATATTTTAAGTTGGTATGTTTTTTTATTATGATTCCGTTGTGGTGATATTTAAATGAGTTGGATGTCGTGTAAATATCCTAAGTGCAAATGTATGCAGTAAAAATATTATGTTGTAACCCGTGTTACAGAGCAGACTATGATTGTTGTGAGTGACACCATAAGTGATTGTATTTCGTTAATTAAATTCTTTGATAATGATGGACGGATTTATAGGGTGTTATACTTTTCTATTCGAGGCAAATGTTAGACGTCGACAAAATCAAACCGTTTAACTAGTCGATTCGCAGTGATAAAGTACATTTGTAAGCTTTAATTAATGCACTTATATTCCTTTGTTATTTGTTTTATAACTAGCTCAGAGTCTCCTTTGATTTCGACTCTTTTTGGTCTGAAATCTAATAAGTTTTCAAGGTCATGTATTAAATTCTTGTATTCGACCTCATTATTAGAGCACAAACCTTCTATCTTGAAGTTAAACTTAGTTGGAATGTCTTTTAGAGATATTATCAAGACTCCAATACCAGTCTCATTCCTGTTACTAGAACCAACAAAGTATAATTTCTAAGGTTTCAAATCTATATAGTTCTGAGACACCTCAACTATCACATGATCAATAATGAAATCAACAAAAAATTATCCCTTCATGGCCTTTAAAGACGCATAAGTCAGAGAATATTTTATTAGAGCAAGAGCCCACTTACCAATTCGACTATGCAAAATTGGTTTGGACAACATATGTTTAATGATATTGAAATGCGAAGAGACGTAAACATCAATTGGCTTTATATAATGTTTTAATTTTGTATAAGAGAAATACAAACATAGGCATAAATTTTGTACAAGGATGTACCTAGTATATGCATCATTAAGTACTCGACTGAGGTAATAAATGGCTCGTTCAACACCATTATCATCCTCTTGAGCCAACATGCTCCCTATGGACGAGTCTGATGTAGAAATATACAATACCATGCACCTATCTCTAAAAGGAGGAGACAAGACCAGGGGGTGCATTAGATATTCCTTGATCTCTTCAAAATCCCTTTGATGTTCTTGTTTCCATTCGAACTGATCAGTGCATTTTGGATGCACGTTCTTCCATGTTTGTACTTAAGCATTTCTTCGGTTTGCTTCGATTATTTTTATGTTTTAATTTGTTTTCATAATTTATGTTATTTTTGCACTTATTTAATTTTCGTATTTAATTTTCAGCATTAGCAGCTTTCGCGAGAAAAATTATATCTTGAGCTAGGAGTATCGGATTGAGACGTGCTACTAGTTGATGGAAAGCTAAGAAAAAAATCTACAGCGGTTGTTCAAAAGTCGAGAGCTGAATCAGACTGTAGCAAGGCCAGAAAAGTCGTTGAAGTTGCAGCATTAGTTTTATTTAAGTTTTGGGTCATTAGTTTTGGGCTTGGGTTATGTTTTCGATCCAGTTGGGGTGTAAACCAAATTCCTTGTTTTCCATATACCTAGCAGCCGCATAACATTAGGATCATCACTATTCACGAAATACTTGAAAGCTTTGGCAAGAATTCTCATGAAGAACTAATCGGTCCAAGTAATTTGATGTATTCGGGTTCCGATACCTTGAGATTTTAGTAATTCTTATTCAAGTTTTTTATTCCTTTCAATATTAATATATGTATTTTGTCTGCTTAATCCGATTTACATATGCTATATTGATTTAATCCGATTGATTGTGTGATCTTAACTATAGTCACGATTTCGTTTGCTTAATTCGTTATCGAGTCCATTTAATTCATGTTTGCTTAATTCATGAAACTTAATCCTGTTTGCTTAATTCGGATAATAGGAACATACAACTTATACTATCAAGTGCGCTTGTCAGTTGAGATTATAATCGAATAGGAATAGTTAATCTGCGGTTGGAATTACGATAGTCGATGATAAGCAAAGACCGAATCAGTAAATTATTGCTACAACTTATTTCAATAATCACTTATTTTAATCTATTTTTTTTAATTGAATCCTAAACCAACCAAAACCCCATTAATCGTTACTATTATTGGTTAATTCATTCAAGAATCCTTGTGAGAACGATAATCCGAGTCAATTCGTCGCTAACTATGTTTTGTTAAAAATACTCGTTTAGTTTTAGTTTTAAATTGGCGCCGTTGCCGGGGATTCTTGTCGAATTAGCCAATAGTTTAGTTTTAAGTATTGTGTGTTTTGTTGTTTTGCAATTTCCTGTTATTTTTCCAAATTTTTCTACAGTTTCGCGTTCGGAGTTGCGTCTAGAGTCAGAAAAAACCGGTTTTTGAAAAATTTGTGTTTGATTGTATAAGGTTTTTGCCTACTGGAAGCAGAAAAATCGTGCGATCAATAGAGTAAGGGACTCTGACGTCAAATTTGCCAAATTCCTTGTTTTTCTATTTTTAATTAATTTTTTTCCTGTTTTCATAGTGTCCAAAAAAAAATCTAAATTTTTTATTTCACGTCATTAGATTAAGTTTGGTGCTTTTGTATTTTTCTGAATTTATTTTAATCGTTTTTCTTCTTTCTATTTGTTTTTGTCTATTTCGGACATAGTTGGTATTTCTGTGTTTTTTTATTACATGGATGATCAAAGAACATTAAGGCAGTTTGTTGCTCCTGATGTTAATTATAATGACTTTTGTATTGAATATTCTGATGTTTCAGTTCCTTTTAAATTGAAATCTGGTTTAGTACACTTGTTTCCAAGGTTTAGTGGTCTTGCAGGTGAGGATCCGCATTAGCATCTAAAGGAATTTGAGGTTGTGTGCTCTGCACCTTCTGGACCTTCACTAGAAGATATTGTCAAACAAATGGCTGCAAATAATCTCCAGTTTCAACAACAAGTAGATTCTACTTTAAAGACTTTGCAAACACAGATTGGGCAGCTTGCCACTTTGGTGAATGTCATGCAGCAAGCTCAAGGATCAAACCAACAACCCTTGGAAGAACATTCTGTTTTTCAAATAGATTTGATTTCTGAAATTGTTGATGATACTTGTAATGATTTGTTTGCATCTGATTTTCCATTATTGTCTGGTTTTGATGATGTTTATTCTTGTGATATTTGTACTGAAACTAAAATTTGCTCTGTTTGTGCTGAAATTGAGGCTGCCTTGCAAGTTGATATTCTTACTGCAGATGGGGTTGCAAATAAAGTTGTTCATGTAGATAAAGCTCTTGATATCCCGGCTACCCCAAACACTCCTTCTATTGAGCAGCCACCTTCCCTCGAGCTGAAGCAACTTCCTGAAAATATGAAATATGCTTATTTAGAGATGAATGAAAAACTACCGGCTATAATTTCTTCTAACCTTGATTTCGATTAAGAAAATAAGCTTTTGCAGGTTTTAAGAAAGCATAAAAAGGCATTTGGTTGGACATTGGCTGACATTCCAGATCAGATCACATTCACGTGTCCATTTGACACTTTTACTTTTAGAAGATTCTTTGATCCTGGAATAAGAGGCGAAGATACTAATAAAAATTTCAAGTTCAATGGACATTACCCAAAGGTATTCCATGACAACCCCACTTTGGAAGAAGAAAATGTAGAATATATCTCTTTGGAAAAGGCTGCTTATGTGATCACATATCCTCCTTGACTACTCTGGTGTGTTCTTTCCTCTCTCTTCTCTCTTTTATTTTATGTTTGTTTCTTTCATTGAGGACAATGCATATTTTAAGTGTGGGGGATGGAATACTTTATTTTCTTTGTTTTTGTTCTTTGTTTTGTTTTGTTTTTGTTTTCTTTCTAAAAAAAATGCATTTTTGTTGAAAGTTTTAGGCTATAGAATAATTTGAGGTTGGTTTGCGGAGACTTGGGAAAAATTCACAAGATCGGTATCGTCTTAACACCGTAAGTCTCCTGCATATGGAAATTGATTTGAATTCTTATCATGTTTTAGCCTTAAATTCTCATTCTCTGACAGCTCTTGAGTAGTTTATTTCAGCAGTCAGCACCATCTCACACACACTCTACGCAGGGAAGCTGATGAATATAAGTGAGTGTCCCAAAAAAGAAAAAAAAAGAAAAAAAAGGGAATGCACCTTCTAAGTTTGGTGACCCTCACCCGGTTACTTAACCTAACGGATGTAGAACCTTAAAAAAATTGAAAATAAACTCGTTGTCAGTTGGTTCAGCGGTTTCTGGTGCTGAACTTGGTAGGGCGGATTACGGTCTGATCCCCCGCAACTACAACTGAGTAAGCAAAGGTTTATGCCACGTAAGTACTAGAATCCCGTGCAAAAAGGATCAGAGTCACTAACCGGTCGCCTTGCTATGGGTGTGTGGAGATAACGGGCTTAATGTGATTGCGCCTGAATGAAAAGAGCAAAAAGAAGGATGAGTAAGTTAGGCTTTAACATAATAACATGATTCGAGTTGATTTGTGTATTCAGGAGGTTTATGACTGCACAATTGTGGATTAGTGTTCCTACGATATCCTCAGTGTTCAAGATTAGTACCTATCGGTGCAAACTTAACCGAAGATGACTTGTAGCCTAGAATGAGTAACCGTTGATGTGTCTGTGTTTTGTTTTGTTTTTCATTTTGCTCGGAGTGCAAAAGTTCAAGTGTGGGGGAATTTGATCAGTGCATTTTGGATGCACGTTCTTCCATGTTTGTACTTAAGCATTTCTTCGGTTTGCTTTGATTATTTTTATGTTTTAATTTGTTTTCATAATTTATGTTATTTTTGCACTTATTTAATTTTCGTATTTAATTTTCAGCATTAGCAGCTTTCGTGAGAAAAATCATATCTTGAGCTAGGAGTATCGGATTGAGACGTGCTACCAGTTGATGGAAAGCTAAGAAAAAGATCTACAACTTTCTTTCAGAAGTCGAGATATGAATCAGACTGTAGCAGAGACAGAAAAGTCGTTGAAGTTGCAGCATTAGTTATCTCCCAAAACTAATGACCCAAAACTTCAACGACTTTTTTGGCCCTGATACAG
Source organism: Lathyrus oleraceus (assembly GCF_024323335.1). Classification (NCBI taxonomy): domain Eukaryota; kingdom Viridiplantae; phylum Streptophyta; class Magnoliopsida; order Fabales; family Fabaceae; genus Lathyrus; species Lathyrus oleraceus. Next base: position 12,671,822 of record NC_066585.1, on the reverse strand, counting down.
TCTGATTCAGCTCTCGACTTCTGAACAAAAGTTGTAGATCTTTTTCTTAGCTTTCCATCAACTAGTAGTATGTCTCAGTCCGATACTCCTAGCTCAAGATATGATTTTTATCGCGAAAACTGCTAATGCTAAAAATTAAATACGAAAATTAAATAAGTGCAAAAATAACATAAATTATGAAAACACATTAAAACATAAAAATTATCAAAGCAAACCGAAGAAATGCTTAAGTACTAACATGGAAGAACGTGCATCCAAAATGCACTGATCACGAACCCTTATTTCTTCAGCTGAAGTAATGGAGAAAATGTTTGTGTCTTTCCGCTTTGGTTCAAAATGAACCTCCTTAAGAAGTTGATCTTCCCCAATAGAGACTGTAATTGTTTTTTCGGTTGAAGGAGGACATGTTTCCACAATGGCCTTGGTTTTATTCTTGTTGATTTCAATCCCTTTTTTGTGCACAACAAAACTGAGGAAATCTCTATCCTGCACACAGAAACACACTTGAGAGGATTCACTTATAGTGAGTACTTTCAAATCCTTTCGAATGATTGTCGAAGATAGTCCAAATGACCATTTCCTGATGCACACTTAATGATTATATCATTAATATATACTTGCTTGAAAGTTTCGATATAATCATGCAAAATCGAATCCATTACTCTCTAGTATGTTGCAACGATGTTTTTCAAGCTGGAAGGCATCATTATCCATTCATAAGTGCCCAAGGCTCCCGGACATCGAAACTCCATCTTCAACACATCTTCATCTATAATGAAAATTTGGTCATAACCAGAATAACCATAAAGCATACTAAGATATTCGAAACCTGTTGCTGAATCGACCAACATTTCTGCCACCGATATTGGGTATTCGTCTTTTAGGGTCGCAACATTCATATCTCTGAAACTTATGCAACCCCTTAGCTTTCTATTCTTTGTTATTATATGAAGAATATTTTCTAGTCACTCGACCTACCTGGCCATCCTGATGAACTTACATCTTAGGAGTCTTTCGATCTCCTCTTTAATTATCGACATAATTTCTGGAACGAACCATCTTATCATTTGCTTGATCGACTTCTTACCCTGCTTTATTAGTAGCTTCAATGCCACCAAATCTTTTCTTAACTGGGAATTTCGTCATGGTTCCAAGCAAAATAATCTTTGCACTCCTAAAGTAGTTTGATTACTTTGATTCTCAGTTTTGAGTCGAGATTGGTGCTGATATATGTCGACATTTTACTCGTCCCACCACCCAATTTGATTTATTTTAAAGGATCATATGCTTGCATCTTTTTAGTCACGACGAATAGATCTTTTTTGAAACCTATATGCTCATCATCATAGACGAGTCGATCCTTTGAGCATTTAAACTATCAATTCCTCATTCACGTGTTGCGACTTATCTGGTGGCTCAGGTTCAAAGTTGATCCCTGGTTCTAAATCATATATTTATATTTCATCGGCTTCAATAGCCATGTGTTATATTTCAGCATCTAAGGCCACTTTTAGTCTATTTTTGGCTATAAGCCGATATTCTTTTCAAAGCATCGGACTCAGATGTAACCTTCACTTTCGTCTTCCCAACCAATTAGTGGGATCCCAAACATTCCCTCATCCCCTGTGATTTTTTTGAACCATATAAATCCATGGGTAGGTGAAGTTTCAAGGAGTATAATGCCTCTTCTGAAGGAAAATACTTTGACCCTGTAGCGGTACAAGGTGCAATGTTTGCCAGGTTTCTATCGAAATTTCTCTTATCAATATGATTTATTTCTGCCAAATAGCAGCTCTAATCGGCCTCTACATTTTTTAAAATCCCATTATTTATTCATATCAAAACTTTAGTGAATTGATGATGGAATCGCTCTGATCCCATGAATCCATTCTCTCCCCAGAAGTAAGTTATAATTGGTCCTGGAGGATACGACCATGAAAATAGTGGGGTTGGATGTCAAACCAACTGTTAAGTCAACTTGAATCACCCCTAGAGTGTGTCTAGTTTTTCCCTCGTAATTTGAAAAAAACATGTTGTGGGGTCTTAAATCGGTATCATGCTTTCGATCTTTTTCAAAAGAAAATGAGGCATCAGGTTGATTGTTGCGCCTCTATCAATCAACACTTTGTTGATTCTAGTATTCACAATTTTTTCCTTTATGAATTAGGGTTTCAAATTACTCATCATTCCTTCGTCTGGCCTTTCGAAGAAAGCATTTTACTCCTTTACACAGCCATTATTCATGACCTAATAGTAAACTGACCTATGCTTGGCCATTTCTTGTTTATCACACTCCTCAACTTTTGTAGGGAAATCATACTTGATTTGGAGTACTGTCACTATATTAAAAACCACATCGAAATCAGGTTCTAATTAGGAATCAAAATTATCAGTCACCATATCATCATCTATAGTTGATGCTTCTTTTACTGCTTTCCTTTTGCTTTTGTTGGCATAGGGGAAAACAATTATCTTCAGACCAACTTATTGGCCTTGTCAGTGATAGGATTAGGTTGTGGTATGTTAGTACCTAATTCTGCAATTTCTCTTTCTGCCTTTTTGTTTCTCTAGAACCTCTTCCATTGGTTTTGAGACATGGATTTTTCCCTTTTTAATTGCTAGCCCCATAGGACTGTTTTGACACTTAGAATTTCTCTCGATATGAAAATGATTAGCCTTTGTCCATCTCGAAACTTTTTTACTTCTTGTGGCTAGGTCCCTCTTTGCCCGTATGTTGCATCCATTTTCCCTGAGGAGCATTGGATGTTGGGACATAGGAATTTCATATGTTCCCCTAGTGAGTTGGGAACTTCTGTTGCTTTTTCTAGGGCACACCCCTTTTGTCGAAATAAAACTGAGGTTTGTTATTCCCCCACTCCCCTTTCCACTTATCATTTCTAGAATTCTCCAAATCCTTAGTAACTTTTTTTTGTCAAAAATAGCATCGTATCTTGGACACACATTACTTCAAAGTCCTTGAGTTTGCAGCGATTAAGGAAGTCAATCAACTTCTCCTCTACCCTAGGGTAAACTACCTTTATCTTATTCTTGCCAACTTCCATTTTGACTTCCATATCGAGGTCTTCAGTAACCTCGACCATATTGATCTCGACCAATTCAACATTGAAATTTTGATACGCATATAACAGATGTCGTATATAATGTCACGACACCAAGATCAAGACATGTCACACCAAAAACAAGTACGCAAATAACAGATATCGTATATGATGTCACGACACCAGGATCATGACATGTCACACCAGAAACAATTACAGTGTTAATGTAAAAATTAGGAGGTAAATAACACATGTTGATTTTTAACCCAGTTCGATGCAACGTCACCTATATCTGGTCAGGAAAGGAAATCTACTATAATAGTATTAGTTTAAAGTTATAAACAAACTCTGATTTTACAAGCTTCTCACCTAATCGCTACCCTTGGAATTTCTATCTAAGACTCTCCTAGATATGAGACCCTTCTCACTTATGTTCCATCACACAACGACAATAACAAATTCTAACAATAAATATAAGACACACTTCCAATGAAACATAATCCATTCTTGCTTAAAAGCTTATGAGTGATTCACAATTACAACTCAAAAGCTCAGTCCAATTCAAGCATCTGAGTGATACAAGAATGGCTCAAAAAAACAATGAATAAACTAAACCCTAACATGAATTATTACATACGCAATTTAGTTGTCTTCTTAGGTTTAGAGTCGTCCTTTAAATATCTCTAGAATAGCATGGGCTTCGGGCTAAAAAATCAGCAGATATAAAACAAATCAAATCACATTAAATCTGATTAAATCAAATATAATATCTCCTTAAATGTTTTGACATACATTCTGCACAATCAAATCAAATATAATGTTTCCTTAAATGTTTTGACATTCGCTCTGCATAATCTTCTACATAATCAAATCAAATCAAATATAATGTTTCCTTAAATGTTTTGACACCAATACTTAGGAAACATTACACAGTTGGAACCAATCTTTAAGCTTATAAAAAAAAGCACTTTAAACTGCAAAATGCGTTAAATAAATCATCAAAGAATCTTCACTAATCTCATGCTAAAAAACAAATCTTCCAAGAATGTAAAACCACAACATGCCACGATGTCGTACAAGCATGTCAATACATGTTGTCCAACATCTTGGTATTTCACTTATTTTAACAAAATGTTGTCAATCACAATACAAACAACCTAACAATCTCCCCCTTTGGAATTTTTTGGCTAAACACAACATTTGCAAAACAAATCTTGTAAAAAAAACCAACAAACACACAAGAACTTCTTCAAAGAAACACACAATAAACAAACTTGGAACTTCTCCAAGATACATCAGTGGCATACGTAACTGAACAAGATGAAACCAGCCTAACAGAGAATGTCACATCAGAGAGAAATAAACTCTCACAACACAAACTTTCTGCAGAGAAAAATAAATTCTCCCAAACAGGATATCAAGACATTTGGTTTGACTTCACAACAAACAAACAACATACATGAACTATCATTAAGTAAGCATGTCATCATTAAGCTAGAAGAGAAGACACATATACTTTACATAAATAACATAACGTAGGTAAGAACTACTCCCCTTTCATTAGTACTCCCCTCAAGTGAAAAAAAAGGCAAAAGAGAGCAAAATACTACACCATTACCACTACCATTACTCCCCCTTTTAGCCAAAAATTGACAAAATTAGGAAAATCATGCATTAGGAAAGTCATTCATTAGAACATATTACAGACTAACAAAAAGGAACACATGGTGCATAAAATATCCAGGGCATAACCCATACAAATAATACTGAAGCAACAATCAAAATATATCAGATGTCAGAACTGACATCTATTTCTTCACCAATAATAGCATTTGTATCAACATTCTCATCCTCCTCATTTTCTTCTTCTTCCACATAACCATCCATATTACCATAAATACCCTCCTTGGTTAAAGCTTTGATCAGACTTTCCAGTCTGATTTTATTTTTAGTGCAAGTTTTGATGGTTTCATCCAAGGCCTTGCATGTATCTTCCAGTTCAACAATCATTCCATCCTTAGAGATTGAGCTGTCAGTTTCCTTACCAAATGTCATGACAATGTCTGGGGCATGTTTCCCTGTAAACAACCTATAATGCAAAGAAAGAGGAGATTCTCTCTTGCAGGCAACATTTGAACTGATCAAGATACCAGGGTGTTGACTCAGAATCACACAATAAATGAAGGAGGGAAATGTTATAGGCATATTCTTCATGGTTTGGTCAAAAACATAGGACCTAAAGTCAAACTTGGTTTTGATTCCTACAATGTAAATGAACTTACCCAACCCTATAGCAATGTTGAAAGTATGATTTGTTGGGACCCAATTAGTAGCTCCAATTCTATGAAGTACTGCATACTTCACACTCAATAAACCAGCTGACAGTTTTCCTTTTCTTAGCCATTCCTTTACCTATTTTGGAGTGACTTCCCTTCAATTGACATTATCAAAAACCTCCACTTCAGCTTGTTCCTCTTCACTTTTGCCCATGAACCTATTAATGATTTCTGGAGAGAATTCCATACACTTTCCACTCACATACACTTTTTTGAACTCCTTACTCCTTTTGTTATCACATTCCTTTGGAATATTCATAATGAACTCTTTTACAAGCATCTCACAACACTTTCCAAATACAGTCACACTTTTCATCAACCCGTGTTTTTTTAATCAGGTCAATCACTTATTTGCGCTCAAAGACATCCTTGCCAAGTTCCCTTTCCAAATCTAACCTCCTCTGATACACAAACTTCCATTTTTCAACATTCTCAACATAGTGAAAAGAGATGTTGTTAATGGGAACTTCAGGCATATTAGCAGGGACCCTTTTCCCACCAGATTTCTTTAGAGGTGTGATGTCTTGAACATTCTGTTCAATATTATGCTCAGAGTCACTAGAACTAGAGGGTACTTCCTTCCTCTTTAGAGATCTTTTCTTGGTGGTTGGGGTTACAACCTTGCTCCATATTTTAGCATGACCAACACTTGTACTTTTCTTAGGAACCTTGGGAGACTTGCTTGTAGACTCAACAACCTTCCGTTTTCTACTCTTTAACCTCTTAGATATCCCTGGAGCCAATCTATTACCAATGGGCTCATCATTATAATCTAGATCTTTTATATTTACAATGTTTGTAGATAAATCCTTCTTCATGTTGGTGTAAGCCTTAGAGGCCAATAATTTTGATACTTGTATCGAATTATTTATTAATAATAAAAGGCTTTTTCTTTATTATGTCTGTTTAATAAAGTCCCTAGAATAGCTAGTCCGTTTAATGTATCAAGTGTGACTTAATCATGAGACCCCATTAAACACAAGGAAACTATTCTTAAATCATCCGTAGTCGATCTTTGTTGTAAAATTGGATAACATTAAAGCATTAAGACTATTATGTATATAGACTGATGATGACATCTTATGGATCATGGATAAAGAGTTATCAAGTCTTAAACATAGGTATGAATATTAAGAGTAATATTTATACTGAATTGACCAGCTATGATAATACTATATAGAATGTTATGCAAAGTGTCATAAGTTATTCTCATGGTGATAGTGGTGTATGTAAGACCCCAATTTTGTCCCTAAGATCCCTCATGGCATCATATCACATCATATCATTGCCTCAAGGATCATTGTGCACCTTGCTTCCCCTCCTTGTGGGTGGATTGTCTTTTGAGAGTGGTTCTTGATCACCAAGCATGTTTAGAATTTGTACATCATTGCTTTTCATTTGTTTACTAACCAAAAGTACAAAAATATTGTCATCTAACCTTGTTACTTGCAGATGAAGCATCATTAGGTCAAGCCAATCAAAGGCAATTCATTGAGCAATGGATGGTGGCCATTCTGAAGAATTTGGGCACCAATGATCATTCACAAGAGTTCATATGAACCGTGGCACCATTTTGAATCAAAATCTCAAGTGGTAGAGGCTTGGATTTCATCAGAGCATAGCTAGGTCAGCTGAAACCCTAGAAAAGTCAACACAAGTCAACTGTGCATTAAATCATGGATTTGAAGGTGGGAGATGGTTAGAGAGGCCTCATTCATGTCCATACAAGTCTCATACAACATTTCAAACATCAATATTGAAGGATTTGAGGTCAGATGAAAAGTTTCCAAAAATAGTAAGTGACCTGTAATTTCAAACTGCCAAAAATGGAAAGGTCTTCTCCTCAAGTTTACATCATCAAGCAAGCTTCAAATGAAATTTTGTCCAACATGAAAGTTGAAGATCTTGCTCTCACCTTTCCAAAAAGTCCAAGAACATCTATTTCTCATGTGTGGTTAAGAAGTTATGGATCAATCATTGCCAAGAAATTTTGAACGTCAAGCTTGCATAACTTTTGCATCAAAAGGTCAATTGGAATGGTTCTTTTTGTGACATTTTCATCTTGATATGCTCTATCATAATCATGCATCACATTTCATCATTTCTCATTACAAAAATATTTCATTTTTCACTTGAATTAATTTGAATTTTTGGAGGGAAAATATCCATTTGAAAAATATGCATTATTTTCACTTCAAACCAATTTCATATGCATCAAAACAGAATTTGCAATGCATTTCCAAGCCAAATTCGCACTGTTCCATTGCCTAGCATGTGCATGAGGGTATTTTGGCCAAATTGCATAAATCATTCCATTTCACTAATTCTTGGGTTTTTGGCTAAGCATGATTAGTGAGCTTGATTAACAGAGGGTATATAAAGCTAATCCTAACAGAATTCATCAACAACAACTTCAGAATTTCAGATCTAAACTTTTGCTCTCAAATTTTCTCTCAATTTTTCATCGATTTTCTTCATTTCTTTTGCTTGCTTCTGGTTCTATTCATCATCTACAGGCATAATTGAAGAAGATTGAAGCAAGATCCTGCAGTATTGAGGCCAAATCGTGACTGATGGAGCTTGTGCACTTGCATGGCAGTTGAGGTTTCAAGAAGAATCAAGCATTGCTGAGCTACTTTATTGCATCCATTCACCTCTCTTGGCAACATAGAACATCTGTTTTCGCATTTGAGGACTTGAGAAGCACGATTCCAGCTCTGCATCATCATTGAGGTAAAAATTCGAATGCTCTAATTCTTGGAATAATTATGTGCATCTTGTAGATCTCTCATTACTGATCATTCTGAACTTTAGATCGTGGATTTTCATTGAGTTTTGAGAGAGTTATGTTGATTTGAATTCTGATGAGTGAAACTTGTTGTGCTTGATTCGTTTGATACAGTTAGAGTTAGGTCAAATTAATGATGTATTGTTGATGAGTGATGAAAGTTGAATCGAATGGTATATGTATGATGAATTTCTGTGAGGTTTGGATCATGATGATGAAGAACAGGATGAACACGCGATGAACACTAGGGTTTTAGTTCTCCAGATCGCGTTTGATCTTTCATGAGCCGTGTTTGCATGTATTTTGTTGTTTGTCTCCCATGTACCAATCACAGCACGCCACATCACTTAATGAAATGGCGCGTTTCATTAAGTGAGCGCCTCAATTTGAATGGCGTAGCGGTTCGATCCCGCTCCAAGGCATTTTCCATCTTGGCTTTTTGTATTTTTTTTCACCTATGCTATTCATGTTCATCTATGTCATTCATGCATTTTTAATTTTTCATCTCATTAGAAAATTCATAACTCTCAAAATAATGATCCAATTCACATGAGATTTTTTTTGCCATGTCCCTTGTAATGTCTACTATTTTTTGGATATTTTTCCAGAATTTGTGCTCGGTTGAAAATTGTTTTAGCCTAGGGTTTGTTCATGCATATGCCTTGTTGCACCTTGCTTGCTATTTTCTTTGTGAAATGATGATGGTTAATCTAATGAACATGAAAATTGACATGCATAAACTAGACATCCTAATGGTCATTTTGGTATATAGTTTGCATTTTTCTCATTTATAGATGTTGAGTTATGATGTGATTAATGGAGGTGTGACAATGTGTGTCACACCATTTCTTGTCCAATTTTCTGATTTTATTTACCATGCCAAATTAATGTCAAATGATCTGAATTTTTGCATGATGCTCCTTCTGGATGTTAGGATTACTTGTGAATTTTTGTAGAAGTTTAGGATCCATTTCCTATTTGTTTGAGATTTTCTTTGCTGGTTAGTCATTGTTGAACTTTTGATGAGTGTTGAACTTTCATGATTTGTGAAATTCTTATGCCTTATCATATGAGCCTGAAATTTTGTACATTGATTCTTAACATCTTGAAGTGTGTCTTGGCTTTGTTTTGAGTAATTTATCTTATGTCATCTCTGTTTTAGGATTGCCTTAAGTTGATGCACCATTTGTGGTCTTGTTTGAGCTTGTTTGTGCATACCTTGACTTGATGAATTTAATTTCCATGCTTATACTTGTCCAAATGCCATGATTTTTGGTATGCTTCTCATTTGATGTGTTATGCTTAGACATGATTTTTATTGGAATTTATTGAGCCATTTTTAATTTGATTTGCCTTGGTTCATTCTGTTTACTTCATTGAGCTTTCAATTTGCATACTTTGACATGATTTGTTTATGAAATGAATTTGATGAATGCTTTTGATATGAGATCACTTGGATATTGTTCTTAATTGATAAATATTGATTCTTACCAATTTTCATGTTCTGTTTTGGTCTATTTCTCCTCCTTTGACCCTAGGCTTTGGCCTAAGGGTTTACTTCTCATGTTTGAGTTTGTTTTCAGGTTAAGAAGCATATGGCTTTAAGGAGATTAATTCACATGACTTAAGTTGGTTTGTGTGATTGTTATGGACTAACTTTGACTTGTTTTGTAGGATGATTTGAGCTCCTTTGAGTTGGGCTTGTGCTTTGCTTAATGCATTGTTTGTGTACAGTTGACTGTCTATTGTCTGTTGACTTTCTTTTTTGAGTTGTATACTGATTGTGTTGGATTGTTTTCAGGTACCTTAGTTGCTATAGTTCATTGTGAACTTGCTTTTGCTTTGCTTGATAGCTTAAGCATTGAGGTATACTTTCTCTTCTTCATGTAGTCTGGAAGACCTGGCTTGTTATGTGGCCAGGCACCTGTCTGAAGTCCTCCTTAAGAGGCAATGTTTATGATTGTTTATCTTTGTCCCTAAGCAGGAAAAGTCCTTTTGATAAGGCAATTGGTAGATACAAGAGATGTGTAGTCCATCTCCTACTATTCTGTGTGTCACTCACCTTGCTCACACCACATGTGTTGATGCATAGTGAGTAAAAGCCCAAGATCTATAGAGTCATTAACTTGTGGAGAGAGTTCCCACTTTCTGAACTCCCACACCTTCTATCATTTGATGCTCTCCCTGACCAGGGATAAGAGCAATGAGGCACACCCCTCATATCCTTTCATCTGCTTCACCTTAACTCTTAATGTTAAGGTTAAGAGCACCACTTACCCCATTCCAGTTGACTTTACAGTCTAACCCTTGCTTGAGCCAAATTGCTTGTATATAGTGGGTGCTAATTGACTTTGTTTGATTGATTGCTTGCTTCATCTGTACATGTTTGCTTGTTTGCCTTTGTGCATTTATCATCATTAATTGTTCATTATTGCATGATCATCATTTCATATCTTTGTGATTTGTTTGAGTTTGCCCATTGAGGAATCAGTTGTAAGTCCAGTTGTTGGCCACTGTTCCTATGATTTGGAAGGGATTGAGTGTAAGACCATTTCATTGGCCACTTATGTCCTCTTTGCTTAGTGCTTCTGTTTGATTGTTGTATGTGAGGATGCAATTATAAGTCCATGTCGTTGGCATTTGTATTTCCCATGATCATCTGTTGGAGATTAGAGTAAGCCCAGATAGATTGGCATCTGACATCCATGTTCTGTTTTGTTTTGTGAGATTGGTGTAAGTCCAGTTGATTGGCATCCGGTATCATTTCTTTGTTTTCTTCAGGAGATTAGAGTAAGCCCAGATAGATTGGCATCTGACATCCATGTTCTGTTTTGTTTTGAGAGATTGGTGTAAGTCCAGTTGATTGGCATCCGGTATCCGCTTTTGTTGACTTTGCCTGATACTTTGTTTACCTGTTATGTGCATTGTTGCCTATTCCAAAGGACACACTTGAATCATCTTCTATATGATTTCAAGAGGTGAACTTCTAGGAAGTTTTACACTCCCTCATCCACATTCCTTTTGTTTCAAAATCCCTTTTCACTTGTTGACTTTTAAAGCTTGTAAATGCATAGTGTGCAAACATTTTCATGTCTTTTCAAATTAGAAACCTGGACCCTAAGTCCTTGACTTTTCAAACTTCATTTCCATAACACTTCTTTCTGAATTGAACTTTAATCATACTTTGACCATATTTTGTGAATACTCATAATCAATTAACTTCACCCATTCAATTGTTTTGTGGCTTTGTCCATTGTTGATATGTTTTCATACATTAGCCATAGGTTTCAATTCTCATAGTGGTTGATGTAAATCTCACCACATCCTTAGTGAGTTGATTGTAAGTCTTCCATACTTATTATAGGGTTAACCCCTCACTAGTATGTTGAAGCTATCCTCGCATGGTGGATTGTTGGTCTTGGTTGAGTTTTCTCCCGTTGAGAATGAAAAGCCTTAGTGCTCTTGTTTTAAAATGAACCCACTGATATTTTGGAAATCTTTTAGCCGAACTACGGCGTTTTGATCTTTACCTTTTTATGGAAAGGTACGTAGGCAACGGGTTCATCCGTTCAAACACAAAAATAATAAAATTGTACATTCTTTTCTCATCTTCCCATTCATGTTTGCACAATATGTCATAAACAAATAAACATTTTTATACAACAAGTGTGAAAAGGGCTCCCTAGGAGTACCTAGGACGTTTTGGGTGCCTAACACCTTCCCATTGCGTAATTTACCCCTTACCCAGATTCTCTGATCTTTTTCATTAGTTTTCTACGTGTAAAACTTCTTAGGCTTTTGTTCGCTTTTTAGCCAATCCTTTGGATAAATAAAAGTGCGGTGGCGACTCGATTTCTTTGTATGCTTTGCTTTTGATTTAATCAATAAATCATAAAGTGACGAATACACCACTACAGAAAAGTGGCGACTCTGCTGGGGATAACATTAGACCTTCCTTGGTGGTATTGCCTACTTTTCACCCTTTTTGTGATATTTGTTTATTTGTTATATGACATATTTTTGTACAATTTGGGATAACTGTATTGATTGTAATGTTTGAATTGCTTGATATACAATTGCTGTTTGCTTTGGTGATCTCTGTGAGATGAGTTCTATACCCGAACTCGAGTGCACTCTAGGATAGGAGAATGGCATAGTCTTATTGACTGGTGTGGAGTATTCCTTAGCCAGTTGACTTGCGAGCCCATTCACTTGGTGGAGGTCATGTTGGATTAATAATGTCACACAAGTTATTTGTGGTTAGGCATTATTCTTTCAATCATGTGCCTTAGAAGCCAAGGACCGTAGTTTACCAAGCCCATCTTGGCCTATTTTTAGGATGTAGTGCGGAGGTCGTTCAGATGTCAGTTCTGATGCGATTGTTACGCGATACTACACTCATAAGAGTCTTTCTTGAGAATATTTTTGGAATACGAGTATTCGTATATCCGATAATATCCGAAAGATGGGATGATGACTATGGGAACCTCTGGTAGAACATGTCTGGCAAGTATAAACCCTAGTACACTCCCTTTGGGTGGTTCTTAACCAGGACTCCATGCTCGTGATTCTTAGCAAACCCGTGATTCGTGGTTGAGTCGTTCAAATATCCTTAATATCAATGGAACTTGGGCGTTGATAAAGTGCAAACCATAATCCGCCAAAATGGATGGTTGATATTAAGGATGATTGAGTCGGTTCATGTACCGTTAATATCAATGGAACTTGGGTGTCGATAAGGTGAAAACCATAATCCACCAAAATGGATGATTGATATTAGGGATACAATGAGCTTTCCCATGACCTTTGTTTGGTGTGTTTTGCTTGATCCTTGAGTGTGATTGTTGCATTCATGCATTCATGCATTCATCTGCATTCATGTCATCAGAAAAATGAGAAAATTTTCAAGGAACTTTAAGGGTTTATTTGCAAAATTTTCAGACATGGAAAGACCAAAAAGGCATACAAAGAAGTACAGCTTTAGACAGCCCGATGTGAAAGAGTTAAGGAATCTGACATCTTATGTACTAGATCCCTTGGGTTTCAAAGCTCGCTATGGGAAGCTTCTGCCTCTGTTGACTACTCAGGTTGATGAGGGACTGATGAGTACTCTAGCTCAGTTTTATGATCCTCTGTATCACTGCTTCTCTTTCCCGGATTTCTAGTTGTTGCCTACGCTTGAGGAGTATGCTCATCTTATTGGGATCCCTATTCTGGATCAGGTGCCGTTCAGTGGCCTAGAGAGTATTCCGACTGCTCGAGAGATCGCAAACTTGTTGCATATAGATGAAGCTTTGATTAAAGCTAATCTGACTACCAAAGGTGGAATTCAGGGTCTTCCTTTCGATTTCCTCGTCGCTCAAGCTACCGTTTATGGGAAGGCCATGAGTGAGGATGCCTTTGAGGCTTTATTTGTGCTGCTCATCTATGGGTTGGTATTATTCCCCAACATCGACAAGTTTGTGGATGTGAACGCCATTAGGATCTTTTCAGTTCTTAATCCCGTTCCGACTCTGTTGGGTGATGCCTATTTCTCTTTGCATCTGAGGAATGTGAAGGGTGGAGGAGTTATTGTGTGCTGTCTGCCTCTGCTGTATAAGTGGTTTATTTCTCACTTGCCGCAGACAGTTGCTTTCAAGGAGAACAAGGGATGTCTACGGTGGTCTCAGAGACTTATGTCTCTCACTAATGATGATATCTCTTGGTATGATCGCGTGTATGATACTGTGCAGATTATTGATTATTATGGTGAATTCCCGAATGTGCCTCTTCTTGGTACATGTGGTGGGATCAGCTACAACCCTATCTTAGCACGTCGTCAACTTGGGTTCCCCCTAAAGGATAAACCTCATAACATTCTGTTAGAAGGTGTATTCTTTCATGAGGGTAAAGATCCCCAAGGCCTGAAAGCCAAATTTGTCCGCGCTTGGCGCAAGATCTGCAAGAAGAGTAGGAATGAATTGGGTCCGAAGAATTGCATTGCTTTGGAGCCATATACCTCTTGGGTCAGACAGAGAGCTGCCGAATATCTGATGCCCTACGATCATCCGAGACCTACACCGTTGGTTGTGGCTGGGCCTTCAACCCTCCCTAACCAAGGCGTAGAGGAGTTGAGAGAAGAAGACCTTTCACGTGCTTGGATCCGTGAAAGAGAAGAGTTGCTTCAGCAAATCAAGGAGAAGGACGCTCTGATTGAGTTTCTCGAGCATCAGGTGATCGACGATCCGAATGATACTTGGACTTCTCTGCTTCCTCAGTCTTCCAAATTCTGGAAGAGGAAGTATGATCGACTTGCAAAGGAGAAAGCGGATATGGAAGCAGCCTATGAGAGAGAGATCAAGAAGCTTTGTGTATCTCGTCTTTCAGCATCTCGAGCTTCTAGGGATCCATAGGATGTTTATTTTCCTTTTCTCTTTGTAATGATCAAAATGTTGTACTTCTTTGTCTCAAATATATTTGATGAGATATTTTCCATATGATATTAAATGCTTAAAAATTCAAATTTGCAAATAATACCCTAAGGGTTCCTTGAAAATAAAAACAAAGCATATGCACAAACATCGCATGCATCATTTTGCATGAGCAGGTGTCGTTCTTGGTCTTCTTGTCTGTGGCCTAACTCTGTGCTCTTCATTTATTTTGAAGACAAGCTGACTCACCGGTACTATACAAGAGCCAATTCTGCCAGAGTAATGGATCAACTTGAGCAAGAGAATCGTGAATTGAAGGAAGAGGTCGCCAAACTTGGCGCTTTGATGGAGCAACTCCTTGCTGCTCAGAATCAACCTTCTCAACCTCCTGCAACTCCTCCCCAGAGGACGGTTATTTCTGAAATTGTCGCTCCGACTGTGCCAGCTGCCAGTGCTCACTTTGTGCCTCATGCCATGCCAACCGGGTTTCCTTGGGGTATGCCTCCGGGTTTCATGCCTGACATTCCAGCTCCAACTTTTGCTTCTATGCCGGCATCTAGCCCGGTCCTTGCTGCTGCTCCTCCTGTCGTGCATACCATGCCTCGGGTAGACGACACCATCTATCATTCTGAGCCGTCTGAGGGCCCAGATGTTAATGAGAAGATGGAGGCTATGAATGATCAGTTCCTTGAGCTGCGAAAGGAATTGAAGACTCTCAGAGGGAAGGATCTGTTTGGCAAGTCTGCTGCTGAACTTTGCCTTGTTCCCGGTGTTAAAATTCCGATCAAATTCAAAGTACCTGACTTTGAAAAGTATAAGGGGAACACCTGCCCTCTTGCTCATCTGGTTATGTACGCCAGAAAAATGTCTACTCAAACAGATAATGATCAGCTCCTGATCCATTATTTCCAGGATAGTTTGTCCGGTGCAGCTCTTCGTTGGTATATGAGCCTTGATAGTGCAAACATCCGATCCTTCAATGATCTTGGCGAAGCGCAATACAAATACAATGTTGATATGGCGCCTGACCGTGATCAACTCAGGGCCATGTCCCAGAAGGATAAGGAGACATTTAAGGAGTACGCCCAGAGGTTGCGAGAGCTGGCAGCTCAGATTACTCCTCCGCTAGAAGAGAAAGAAATGACTAAGATCTTTCTGAAGACTCTTAGCTCATTTTATTATGAGCGGATGGTAGCTAGCGCTCCCTCTGATTTCACCGAGATGGTGAACATGGGGATGCGACTGGAGGAAGGAGTCTGTGAAGGACGTTTGGCTAAAGATGAGAGCTCTTCTAAACGATATGGGGCGTTTAAGAAGAAGGATGGGGAGGCACATGCTGTGCAATCCCATGCTAAATCCAGAAGACCCTCTGTTCAGAGGAAGCCTACACGTCGTGCAAGTAATCAGCACCAGGTGGCTCATATAGCACCTATTTTCAGAGATAATGCTCAATATCAGCAACCTAATCAGCATCAGCATCAACAACAACCTCAGTATCAGCAGCAGCACCGTCCACAGCAACAGGCTTACCAGCCTCGTGGCAGCACTAGTAACCAAGCTAATTTGAACTATGATAGGAAGAAGATCAGTTTCGATCCGATTCCTATGTCATACGCTGAGTTGTATCCTTCCTTGTTGGAAAGGAAACTGGTTACTCCCAGGGATCCTCCCGTTGTGCCTACAAATCCTCAGTGGTGGTATAAGCCAAATCAACAATGTGTTTACCACTCCGGTGCTCCGGGTCACAACATCGAAAACTGCTTTCCGTTGAAGACTAAGGTGCAAGACCTTATGCGGTGCGGTATTCTGAGCTTTGAGGACTCAGGCCCCAATGTTACCAAGAACCCATTTCCCGAGCATGGGAAATCTGTGAATATGGTCCAGGGGTGTCCTGGGAAATATAAAGTCAAATATGTCAATCATATTAGACAGTCACTGGTCGAGTTGCATCGTTTGCTGTGTCAATACAGTCATATGGAGCATGACCATGACAGATGTCGCATCTGTTCGGTTAACCGTTTGGGTTGTCGCCAAGTGCGAAGAGAACTTCAAGAATTGTTAGACGAAGGAACCATTGAGATTCTTCAGAACCGTAATGTTGATGAAGATGAACCGGAAGTGAATGTTATCTCTCTTGTGTTCAAGCTGCCTGAGCCTGTTGTCATTCGTTATGATGGCAGCAAGCCGAAGGTCTTTCCTTCTCTGACAATTAAGCCTGCAGGTCCTGTGCCTTATGCTTCCGATAGAGCTGTGCCGTTCAGATATAATCCCGTTGCTGTGGAAGATGGGAAGGAAGTGTTGTTGCCTTCAACTTCCGTTGTTAATATCGCTGATGTAAGTGGGTTGACCCGGAGTGGTCGTGTGTTTTCTGCGCCTAAGCCTCAGGCTAGGGCTGTTGCTTCTGATTCTGCCGAGCGTCTGGTTGGGACGGCTGTGAATGTTCAAAATCCGGCACCTGTTGCCAAACCCTCCTCTGTACAAAAGACTCCTGATTCTTCTATTGGCCCGAGTAGCATTGTGAATGAAGAATGTGATGAGATGCTGAGGCTCATCAAAAAGAGTGAGTACAATGTTGTAGACCAGCTTCTACAAACGCCATCCAAGATTTCCGTTTTATCTCTGCTTCTGAATTCAGAACCCCATGGGGAGGCTTTGCAGAAGGTATTGGATCTGGCGTATGTTGATCATGATGTCACAATAGAACAGTTTGATAGCATCGTTGCAAACATCACTGCTTGCAACACGTTGAGTTTCTGTGACGCTGATCTCCCTGAGGAGGGAAGAGACCACAACATGGCTTTACATATCTCCATGAACTGCAAGTCGGATGCCATGTCCAACGTGCTGGTGGACACTGGATCATCTCTGAATGTATTGCCAAAATCCACTCTTTCGAAGTTGTCATATCAGGGTCCTCCTATGAGGCACAGTGGTGTTGTTGTGAAGGCTTTTGATGGGTCGCGTAAGACTGTGATTAGGGAAGTTGATCTCCCAATCAAGATTGGACCAAGTGATTTCTAGGTTACCTTTCAGGTTATGGATATCCACCCATCATATAGTCGTCTCCTTGGCAGACCATGGATTCACGAGGCTGGCGCCGTGACATCCACCCTACACCAGAAGCTGAAATTCGTGAAGAATAAGAAACTGGTTGTGGTAGGGGGAGAAAAGGCTCTCCTGGTTAGCCACTTGTCTTCTTTCTCGTATATTGATGCTGAGGATGAAGTTGGAACTCCGTTCCAAGCTTTATCTATTGATGAGCCGATTGAGAAGAAGTCTCCTTCATTTGCTTCCTACCGTGATGCGAAACTGGCCATTAAATGTGGTGCAGTTGCTGGTTTAGGGAAGGTGATTGAGCTTGAAGACAATAGATCCCGGGCTGGCATTGGCTATTCCTCTGGGGCATTCAACGAGCTTGGGCTGTTCAAGAGTGCGGGATTCATCCATGCTGATCAACCTGAAGAAGCTGCTGCTATCTTGGAAGAGGATGCAGAGGATTTGAACAATTTCATCATACCTGGTGGTGTCTGCCACAATTGGGTCGCTGTAGATGTTCCTACAGTCATCCATAGATCAGAGTAATGGTTCACTTTGTTTAAAAACCCTTCTCCCATGCCAAAAGGAGAAGTGATGACATTGTTGGCAGCATATATACAATGATGTTTTCATTCAATTAATGCATTGTTAAACATTTGTTTTCCATTTGTTTTCACTTTTTGCTTTTGCATGAAATCAGTGATCACAAAAAACCCATAAAAACAAGAATAAAAGCAATCTTTTCATCTGCATAATGATTTGCTTGTTTAAATTCTGAAGTTTTTATTAACCAGAATCATTATGCAGGGATTTCTAAACCCATTGAACATAATGATCCAACGCCATCTCCCAATCTTGAATTCCTTGTATTCGAGGCAGAGGAAGATAATGTTGAAGGGATTCCTGATGAGATTACCCGTCTTCTCGAGCATGAAAAGAAGCTCATTCAGCTGTATCATGAGAATCAGCAAAACAGTCAAACTGGGGCATTGCAAATGCAATAAAAAAAAAGAGGGTAAAAAAAAAAAGGGAAGAAAAAATCAAAAATCAACAAATTTAAAAAAAAAAAAAAGAAACAAAAGAATAATAGCACCCTCAAAGTCCCAAGTTGACTGATGCTGAACGGATTCAGAGTCGTTATGACCAGTTGAATTTGATCGAAGAGAAGAGATTAACTGCCATGTGCCATGGTCAGTTATATCAGCAGAGAATGAAGAAAGCATTCGATAAGAAGGTCAAGCCTCGTGTGTTCCGAGAAGGTGACCTCGTGCTCAAGAAAGTCTTGTCTTTCGTGCCCGATTCCAGGGGCAAGTGGACTCCAAACTATGAGGGTCCATATGTTGTTAAGAGAGCCTTTTCAGGCGGAGCTTTGATGCTTACAACAATGGATGGGGAGGATTTCACTCGTCCTGTGAATTCAGATGCAGTCAAGAAATACTTTGCCTTAAAAAAAGAGTATATGCAAATGAAAAACAGAATAGCTCGCTAAGTTGAAAACCCGAAAGGGCGGCTTAGGAAAAAATGAGCGTCTCGGTGGAGAACCTGAAAGGGCGATCCAGGCAAAAATTAGAGACTTAAAAAAAAAAATTGCATCCCGCTAGATTGAGTACCTCACCCTGGGGCAATCTAGGCAAAAATTAGGGATTTGGCAAGTAACTGCATCCTGACAAGACTTTCTGTTCTGCAACCGTCTTTTCGTCAGAGGTTCTCGATTCGTCGTCAACTGAAGCTTCGAATACATCGAGATTCAAATTGGTAGAGAAAGGATCATTATGTTCAATGTAGCCCTCTTCCAATATATATCACTGATTTCAAATTTGTACAGATCTATGGAGTCTTGCCATTTGCAGGCTACCATTCCATCAAATCAATTTGAGCTTTTATCCAATTATTTGCATTCTTATTTGTTTCAATTCAACAAATGTTTTGCAAGTTTTAATTGATAAAATGTCATTGTTTTAAACAAATAAATTTTTTCAAAATTTGTTGTTTTAAACAAAGTGAACATTCACAATGATGAAAGGATACTCAAGAATTTCTCAGTGCTCTCCCAAGGGTGGCATGATTTCCAACAGGTAAGACATTTGTTCATATTCCTGGCATTGGTTGTATCCTCTTTCTCCTGCTTGGTTGATAGGGTTGTCCCCAAGCCGAGTTGTTGTTGTGGGTTGTTCCCCAAGTAGAGTGTTGTTGAAGACTTCGTTTTCTTCTCCAGCAGTATTCTCCCCCCAGCATGGGTGTTCTCCTTGTGGTAGATTCGGTAGTTGGTGGTTTGAACCCAGGTACTCCGTTTCTCCCCAATGCGGTCGCCAACAGAGTTGTTGTTTCTCTCCTCAGCATGGTCGGCTTTCTTTTTGAAGATTCAGTGGTTGGTGGATTGATATCCCGGTACTTTACCGCTTTCCCCAGCATTGTCGCAAGCAGGGTTGTTGCTATCTTTCCTCAGCACAGTCGCTAGTGGGATCTGTGATATATCCCCGGAGCAGAGCGCTTGTGGAAGACTTCGTTTGCTCCAACAGTACCCTTTTTCCCGACCAAGTTGCCAGCGGAGTTGCTATCTCCCCATTAGGGCGCTTATCTCTTCAGCAGGGCAGTGATTATGTTCCTCCTCAGCAGTTGTGGGTGTTCTCCTCAGAAGAGTTAGCATTTAGTGGTTGATCCCCTAGATCTCTTCCATATCCTCAGTGGATTCCTCAGTGAAACCCCCAGTAGATCTTCCAATAGATTTGTGGTTTGGTGGATTGTATTTGTGCAAAATCCGCATTAGAGTTGGTATCCCCAACAGAGACAGGTTTGTATCTGTGGTATTCCCTCAGAGTTTCCGCCAGAGCTGGTATCCTCGACAGAGCTGATTTTGTGGCAGTTTATGCTTGTTGAAACCTCTGTTCCCCAGTAGGGTTGGTTGGTGGTCTATCATCCAGAGATTGGGTTGATTTCCTGATTGTTTGATCCTCAGTATAGTGGCTTGTTGCAGAATCTACTTGTGTGATCTGTTTTTCCTTCAGTGGGTGTATTCCCGATGGAACAACTACTTGTATTCCTCCCCAGTAGAGTTGCTTGTGCAGCAGATTCTACGTGGATGATTTGGTCTCCCTCAGTGGGTTGTTCCCCGGTGGGGTTGTGTGGAGTTGCTTTCATAGCAATTCTCGCTTATGCAATGATTTTTTTTGCTACTGAGGATTCCCCCTGCAGATATCCTGGGATTTCTCCTGTTTCCCCAACAGATTCGTCTTTGTAGCTGTTTGTGCCTGTTGTAACTTTCTGTACTCCAGTTGGGTTGTTTTGTTGATCCATTACTCAGAGATTTGGGGATATCTCTGATCTTTTGCCTCCCCGCAGATCTTTGCTTTTCAGCATGTAGATCTCCTGCAGATCGGCTTTCCAGTTGGTTTTTCCCTGGAAGTATAGTACCGGGCGTCTGATTCCTGGGCCTGTTTGTGTTAGATATGTCTGTTTTGTCAGCATTCATCAAACATAAATTACGCATATTCATGCATAATCATAAACATTCAGATATTCATGTTGCATTTTTGCCATATATCTCTTGTTTGTTGTTCTCCTGCTATGGGTGATATAGATCTCCAATAGATCTTCCCGAGCAGATGTCAGGTGTTAAAATCTCTCCATATAGAGTCAGCCCCATAAGCAGAAAATGTCTGTATTTTCCTTCTGCAGTTCCCCACTGAGATTATCCTCGTGGATGACGGTTTCTTTCGTTTCCTCCCAACACATATATTGGGATGGATTTTCCTATTGAGTTATATCCTCATAGGACGAGTCTTGATTCAGTCTGTCTTTTCGGATCGATCCCGAATTAGGCATTTGTCAATCGTCTCTTGTGCTTCCCTGTGGAATGAATGAATAATTTGCCTAGTAACCGGCATTATTTCTTTTATCCCCAGCGGAACCTTTGTGGGCCTCTACCCTTATACCGGTAGTTGTAAGTCCTATGTTCCCTCTTCTTGGTGGAATTTGTGGTTGTATACCCTTTTCCTCAGCAAGAGTTGATTTGGCCACTACCCCGTATTCGGTAGTCGTAAGTCCTATCTCTTTTCCCCTAGCAGAGGTAACCTTTGTGGTTCGATCTGATTGATGGCGGATTGTTATGATGTTGTGTTTTTTATCCCCAGCGGAGTTTGTGCCTCGTGGTACAGGTGGATAATTGCCGGTTGCTAGCAATTTTATCCAGCCAGAATTTTGGTTTTCTACCCCGTATTCGGTAGTTGTAAACCCTAATTTCTCCCCTCTGCAGAGTTAACCTTGTTGTTCATCCTAACCGATGATGGTTACTCTTTATGGTTATCTTCATTCAATATTTGATGTTGGTATTCCTCCCTTTGCTAGTGGATAATTATCGGTTGCTAGCAATTGTATCCCCAGCAAGTTGTCTTCTAGATCATTGCCGTATGCTTGCAATGTTATTCCCTTTGAAGTCGCCAGTGGGTCCTTTCACCGTTTGCTAGTGATTTGTTCCCCGGATCATTGATTGTTTATCAATGCATCCCCAGCTAGTCCTTGTGGGTAATTGCCGTATGCTTGCAATTTATCCCCAGCGAGTCTTCTTTCATTTACCCGTTTGCTTGGTAATGATTGTTGCTCCCTTTGATTGGTCATCATTATATACCTAGTTTGGTATCCCGATGCCTTTCTTTTCGGTCGATTTATCCTTTATTAACCCAGTAACCGGTTGTGGATAATCTTCCATGCGAGTATGTTATTCACGTTCTGACGGTAATGGATAATACATCTCATGCACTCTTCAGTCGAAGCCTTTTGTGTTTCCCCGATCGAGTAAGATTCGTTTTTCCTTTGCGGAATCGAATATTTTGTTGTTGGATAATTGTCGGATACTTGCAAATTATCCCTTTGAGTTGTCTTTCGTTTACCCGTATGCTTGGTATCGATTGTCTCTCTTTTTGGTTGGTCACCTATTATATGCCCTAACCGGTATCTCTGGTGTCTCTTCCCTTCGAGTATATTATTCACGTTCTGACGGTAATGAATAATATGTCTCATACGCTCTTTGGTTGGAATCCTTTGTTGATCTTCCCCAGTAGAGTAAGATTCGTATTCTTTGTAGAATCGAATATCCATCATTTAACCAGTTTGTGTTTTGGATGATGAGTGTTTTGGCATATATACCAATTCACGTTTTCGGTAGGTCACCTATTATATACCCAGTAACCGGTATCTCTGGTGTTTCTTACCATGCGAGTGTATTATCTACGTTCTGACGGTAATAGATAATATATCTCATGCGAGTATTCTATCCATGTTCTGACGGTAATGGATATTATATCTCATGCACTCTTTGGGTTTGTGTCCCCAGTTGAGTAGGATTCGTTTTCCCTTTGTGGATTCGAATGTCCATCCTGTAAGTCGATTTGCTTTTTCAAGCCCTCCTTTCGGATGATGAGTGTTTTGGCAGTAAAAACCAATTCACGCCTTCGGTCGGTCACCTATTATATACCTCGGTATCCCTGGTGTTCCTTCCTTTCTGCTCCCTATTATGACCTTGGTCCCCTGTGGAGTCAGATTTTCCTGAGTTGATGTACCTTTTTCAGGTCTTTCTCAGATGTTTGGTTGATTGATATCTCTCACCCTTATACCGGTCTTAGATATTCATTCTTCCTGAGTTTGTTACCCTTATACCGGTAACATCTCATCTTGTTGCTTTTCCTCGTGAGAGTCTCTTTGTTAGACCTTCTCCAATGGAGTTCTTGTGGTGATTTTTACTCTTTTGCTGTATTGGCGGTTTCCCCAATATATGCAATTTTCCCCGGCAGGGAGGTTCTTTGTGAATCTTTTCCTAGTCCGAGTCCGGATTTTCATCCGAAGTATCCCTTGTGGATAATTTGAGTCAGCTTGTGTCTTTCCAATGGATTTGTCTTCCTTTGGAAATCTTCTGATCCCCAGTGTGAGTCCTTCACTCCCCATTTAGGTCTCCAGTCCAGTCATGCTTTGGTCACGCTATGTCAGTTTTGTTTTTCCCCAATTCAGAGTCGTGTCCTGCTCACGCTTTTCTTTCTCTTTTTTATTATCCCCACAAGAGTCCTGGTAGGGTCTCTGTTCCTGGTGAGTGTATTACTCCGACGGATCGTCTTTTCTTCTGTGTGAACCATATCCCCACAGAGTTTGTGTCTTTTACATGCATACATTTGCATCATGAGGTCTCTTAGGGACCAAAATTTGTCTCATTACTGTTATTTAAGCCCATTCTACCGCTTCGAGATGAAGATTTCTAAACTTCACTTCTCCGGCTAGAATGACCTTAAATAGGGGCATCTGTAAGACCCCAATTTTGTCCCTAAGATCCCTCATGGCATCATATCATTGCCTCAAGGATCATTGTGCACCTTGCTTCCCCTCCTTGTGGGTGGGTTGTCTTTTGAGAGTGGTTCTTGATCACCAAGCATGTTTAGCATTTGTACATCATTGCTTTTCATTTGTTTACTAACCAAAAGTACAAAAATATTGTCATCTAACCTTGTTACTTGCAGATGAAGCATCATTAGGTCAAGCCAGTCAAAGGCAATTCATTGAGCAATGGATGGTGGCCATTCTGAAGAATTTGGGCACCAATGATCATTCACAAGAGTTCATATGAACCGTGGCACCATTTTGAATCAAAATCTCAAGTGGTAGAGGCTTGGATTTCATCAGAGCATAGCTAGGTCAGCTGAAACCCTAGAAAAGTCAACACAAGTCAACTGTGCATTAAATCATGGATTTGAAGGTGGGAGATGGTTAGAGAGGCCTCATTCATGTCCATACAAGTCTCATACAACATTTCAAACATCAATATTGAAGGATTTGAGGTCAGATGAAAAGTTTCCAAAAATAGTAAGTGACCTGTAATTTCAAACTGCCAAAAATGGAAAGGTCTTCTCCTCAAGTTTACATCATCAAGCAAGCTTCAAATGAAATTTTGTCCAACATGAAAGTTGAAGATCTTGCTCTCACCTTTCCAAAAGGTCCAAGAACATCTATTTCTCATGTGTGGTTAAGAAGTTATGGATCAATCATTGCCAAGAAATTTTGAACTTCAAGCTTGCATAACTTTTGCATCAAAAGGTCAATTGGAATGGTTCTTTTTGTGACATTTTCATCTTGATATGCTCTATCATAATCATGCATCACATTTCATCATTTCTCATTACAAAAATATTTCATTTTTCACTTGAATTAATTTGAATTTTTGGAGGGAAAATATCCATTTGAAAAATATGCATTATTTTCACTTCAAACCAATTTCATATGCATCAAAACAGAATTTGCAATGCATTTCCAAGCCAAATTCGCACTGTTCCATTGCCTAGCATGTGCATGAGGGTATTTTGGCCAAATTGCATAAATCATTCCATTTCACTAATTCTTGGGTTTTTGGCTAAGCATGATTAGTGAGCTTGATTAACAGAGGGTATATAAAGCTAATCCTAACAGAATTCATCAACAACAACTTCAGAATTTCAGATCTAAACTTTTGCTCTCAAATTTTCTCTCAATTTTTCATCGATTTTCTTCATTTCTTTTGCTTGCTTCTGGTTCTATTCATCATCTACAGGCATAATTGAAGAAGATTGAAGCAAGATCCTGCAGTATTGAGGCCAAATCGTGACTGATGGAGCTTGTGCACTTGCATGGCAGTTGAGGTTTCAAGAAGAATCAAGCATTGCTGAGCTACTTTATTGCATCCATTCACCTCTCTTGGCAACATAGAACATCTGTTTTCGCATTTGAGGACTTGAGAAGCACGATTCCAGCTCTGCATCATCATTGAGGTAAAAATTTGAATGCTCTAATTCTTGGAATAATTATGTGCATCTTGTAGATCTCTCATTACTGATCATTCTGAACTTTAGATCATGGATTTTCATTGACTTTTGAGAGAGTTATGTTGATTTGAATTCTGATGAGTGAAACTTGTTGTGCTTGATTCGTTTGATACAGTTAGAGTTAGGTCAAATTAATGATGTATTGTTGATGAGTGATGAAAGTTGAATCGAATGGTATATGTATGATGAATTTCTGTGAGGTTTGGATCATGATGATGAAGAACAGGATGAACACGCGATGAACACTAGGGTTTTAGTTCTCCAGATTGCGTTTGATCTTTCATGAGCCGTGTTTGCATGTATTTTGTTGTTTGTCTCCCATGTACCAATCACAGCACGCCACATCACTTAATGAAACGACGCGTTTCATTAAGTGAGCGCCTCAATTTGAATGGCGTAGCGGTTCGATCCCGCTCCAAGGCATTTTCCATCTTGGCTTTTTGTATTTTTTTTCACCTATGCTATTCATGTTCATCTATGTCATTCATGCATTTTTAATTTTTCATCTCATTAGAAAATTCATAACTCTCAAAATAATGATCCAATTCACATGAGATTTTTTTTGCCATGTCCCTTGTAATGTCTACTATTTTTTGGATATTTTTCCAGAATTTGTGCTCGGTTGAAAATTGTTTTAGCCTAGGGTTTATTCATGCATATGCCTTGTTGCACCTTGCTTGCTATTTTCTTTGTGAAATGATGATGGTTAATCTAATGAACATGAAAATTGACATGCATAAACTAGACATCCTAATGGTCATTTTGGTATATAGTTTGCATTTTTCTCATTTCTAGATGTTGAGTTATGATGTGATTAATGGAGGTGTGACGATGTGTGTCACACCATTTCTTGTCCAATTTGCTGATTTTATTTACCATGCCAAATTAATGCCAAATGATCTGAATTTTTGCATGATGCTCCTTCTAGATGTTAGGATTGCTTGTGAATGTTTGTAGAATTTTAGGATCCATTTCCAATTTGTTTGAGAGTTTCTTTGCTGGTTAGTCATTGTTGAACTTTTGATGAGTGTTGAACTTTCATGATTTGTGAAATTCTTATGCCTTATCATATGAGCCTGAAATTTTGTACATTGATTGTTAACATCTTGAAGTGTGTCTTGGCTTTGTTTTGAGTCATTTATCTTATGTCATCTCTGTTTCAGGATTGCCTTAAGTTGATGCACCATTTGTGGTCTTGTTTGAGCTTGTTTGTGCATACCTTGACTTGACGAATTTAATTGCCATGCTTATACTTGTCCAAATGCCATGATTTTTGGTATGCTTCTCATTTGATGTGTTCTGTTTAGACATGATTTTTCTTGGAATTTATTGAGCCATTTTTGATTTGATTTGCCTTGGTTCATTCTGTTTACTTTATTGAGCTTTCAATTTGCATACTTTGACATGATTTATTTATGAAATGAATTTGATGAATGCTTTTGATATGAGACCACTTGGATATTGTTCTTAATTGATAAATATTGATTCTTACCAATTTTCATGTTCTGTTTTGGTCTATTTCTCCTCCTTTGACCCTAGGCTTTGGCCTAAGGGTTTACTTCTCATGTTTGAGTTTGTTTTCAGGTTAAGAAGCATATGGCTTTAAGGAGATTAATTCACATGGCTTAAGTTGGTTTGTGTGATTGTTATGGACTAACTTTGACTTGTTTTGTAGGATGATTTGAGCTCCTTTGAGTTGGGCTTGTGCTTTGCTTAATGCATTGTTTGTGTACAGTTGACTGTCTATTGTCTGTTGACTTTCTTTTTTGAGTTGTATACTGATTGTGTTGGATTGTTTTCAGGTACCTTAGTTGCTATAGTTCATTGTGAACTTACTTTTGCTTTGCTTGATAGCTTAAGCATTGAGGTATACTTTCTCTTCTTCATGTAGTCTGGAAGACCTGGCTTGTTATGTGGCCAGGCACCTGTCTGAAGTCCTCCTTAAGAGGCAATGTTTGTGATTGTTTATCTTTGTCCCCAAGCAGGAAAAGTCCTTTTGATAAGGCAATTGGTAGATACAAGAGATGTGTAGTCCATCTCCTACTATTCTGTGTGTCACTCACCTTGCTCACACCACATGTGTTGATGCATAGTGAGTAAAAGCCCAAGATCTATAGAGTCATTAACTTGTGGAGAGAGTTCCCACTTTCTGAACTCCCACACCTTCTATCATTTGATGCTCTCCCTGACCAGGGATAAGAGCAATGAGGCACACCCCTCATATCCTTTCATCTGCTTCACCTTAACTCTTATGTTAAGGTTAAGAGCACCACTTACCCCATTCCAGTTGACTTTATAGTCTAACCCTTGCTTGAGCCAAATTGCTTGTATATAGTGGGTGCTAATTGACTTTGTTTGATTGATTGCTTGCTTCATCTGTACATGTTTGCTTGTTTGCCTTTGTGCATTTATCATCATTAATTGTTCATTATTGCATGATCATCATTTCATATCTTTGTGATTTGTTTGAGTTTGCCCATTGAGGAATCAGTTGTAAGTCCAGTTGTTGGCCACTGTTCCTATGATTTGGAAGGGATTGAGTGTAAGACCATTTCATTGGCCACTTATGTCCTCTTTGCTTAGTGCTTCTGTTTGATTGTTGTATGTGAGGATGCAATTATAAGTCCATGTCGTTGGCATTTGTATTTCCCATGATCATCTGTTGGAGATTAGAGTAAGCCCAGATAGATTGGCATCTGACATCCATGTTCTGTTTTGTTTTGTGAGATTGGTGTAAGTCCAGTTGATTGGCATCCGGTATCATTTCTTTGTTTTCTTCAGGAGATTAGAGTAAGCCCAGATAGATTGGCATCTGACATCCATGTTCTGTTTTGTTTTGAGAGATTGGTGTAAGTCCAGTTGATTGGCATCCGGTATCCGCTTTTGTTGACTTTGCCTGATACTTTGTTTACCTGTTATGTGCATTGTTGCCTATTCCAAAGGACACACTTGAATCATCTTCTATATGATTTCAAGAGGTGAACTTCTAGGAAGTTTTACACTCCCTCATCCACATTCCTTTTGTTTCAAAATCCCTTTTCACTTGTTGACTTTTAAAGCTTGTAAATGCATAGTGTGCAAACATTTTCATGTCTTTTCAAATTAGAAACCTGGACCCTAAGTCCTTGACTTTTCAAACTTCATTTCCATAACACTTCTTTCTGAATTGAACTTTAATCATACTTTGACCATATTTTGTGAATACTCATAATCAATTAACTTCACCCATTCAATTGTTTTGTGGCTTTGTCCATTGTTGATATGTTTTCATACATTAGCCATAGGTTTCAATTCTCATAGTGGTTGATGTAAATCTCACCACATCCTCAGTGAGTTGATTGTAAGTCTTCCATACTTATTATAGGGTTAACCCCTCACTAGTATGTTGAAGCTATCCTCGCATGGTGGATTGTTGGTCTTGGTTGAGTTTTCTCCCGTTGAGAATGAAAAGCCTTAGTGCTCTTGTTTTAAAATGAACCCACTGATATTTTGGAAATCTTTTAGCCGAACTACGGCGTTTTGATCTTTACCTTTTTATGGAAAGGTACGTAGGCAACGGGTTCATCCGTTCAAACACAAAAATAATAAAATTGTACATTCTTTTCTCATCTTCCCATTCATGTTTGCACAATATGTCATAACAAATAAACATTTTTATACAACAAGTGTGAAAAGGGCTCCCTAGGAGTACCTAGGACGTTTTGGGTGCCTAACACCTTCCCATTGCGTAATTTACCCCTTACCCAGATTCTCTGATCTTTTTCATTAGTTTTCTACGTGTAAAACTTCTTAGGCTTTTGTTCGCTTTTTAGCCAATCCTTTGGATAAATAAAAGTGCGGTGGCGACTCGATTTCTTTGTATGCTTTGCTTTTGATTTAATCAATAAATCATAAAGTGACGAATACACCGCTACAGTGTGAAATTCTAGTTATCAGACTTTGGATGTCACACTGGTTGTTATGACATCCAATTCTGCACAGACAGGGATTATGTAGAACTTAACAGTAAGTGCAGTAAATAACACAAGTAATTGTTCACCCAGTTCAGTCCAACATGACCTACATTTGGGGGCTACTAAGCCAGGGAGGAAATCCACTATTAGTAGTATCAATTCAAAGCTAAACTCACCCGTTTACAACTTATCACTTAATCCCTACCCAATGCAATTTCAATCTTAACCTAAGATCAGAGTTCCTACTCACTCCCCCTCAATCACCTCAGTGATATTAAAGACACTTTGAAGTCACACTTCAAAAACAACTCTTGATTATGCTTCACAGCTGAAATAAAGATACACAGCACTCACGCTTAAAAGCTTTGAGTGACACAACACTTACAACTCAATGAACACCCTATGCCAAAGCTATCATCTACTTGATAATGACTTGGCTTACAAGATACGTCTAATACTAGACTCACAAAAATACAGCAGTGAAGTATGATGGACACACAAAATCTTCACGCCTCAAAATCCCCGAAACTGAATGAAGGAACGCCTTCCTTTTTATATTGCAGCATCCTGGGCTTTTGCACCTGTATTCTCCTGAATTTAAGGTCACACAAGTTCCCATAAATTCAACATTTAGGTTACTAACAAATAGGCTATTTGTTAGGTTCATTGAATGTAGATTGGTTGTTGATTTCCTGGTTTTTCTCTAAGCTGTTGACTTCCTAAAGAATAGCCTGAGAAAAAGCTGAAACAGAAAACTGAACAACCTACAATATAGCATATGCTGTCAGGCATGAATGTCACGACATTCAGCTTGACATCAAGGTCCATATGCTGAGTCTGTTTTTCCAGAAAACAGACTGTACAATTTTGCTGACCTGTACATGATCAAAATGACCATACTACAGTAACAGCTTACATTAATAAATGTCAAAGTGTCCAACTTAACATTTACACATTTGGCCTTAAGTTAGTTTTGTTATTCTCTTGAAGAACAAACTAAGTTACATGCTGAAGTATAACAGAACACCACTCTGTCTAATCTTCAGCAACTGCTTTCAATGAGGAATGTCATAACATCCAGTTTGACATTCAATCAGTAGGCCTTAT
The DNA here is from genome assembly GCF_024323335.1 of Lathyrus oleraceus. Taxonomy (NCBI): domain Eukaryota; kingdom Viridiplantae; phylum Streptophyta; class Magnoliopsida; order Fabales; family Fabaceae; genus Lathyrus; species Lathyrus oleraceus. The sequence continues at coordinate 12,641,298 of NC_066585.1, read as the reverse complement.
GCCAGGTCTGGTTCTTCCTTGATAACCAGACTGCACTTAAATACTAAGTTCTAACAGAACTCCTGCTGTTCTATTCCTTAGTATCTGTTAACAGGTATGAGTGTCACAACATCCAGTTTGACATTCAATAAATCCTGTGTTAGCTAGTCCTGCAGTAACTACAATGTAGTCACACATACATGTTATGACATCAGTCAAGACATTAGTGTTTTACCATATAATGCAGCCAATTAAACACCTACAAACTCCCCCTTTGGCAAATTTTTGGCTAAAACACTTTGATCCCCATAACAGAGTTCATAGCAGCGGAATCACACACCTAGCAGGAAATAATACTAGCTAATACACTCAGAGTGGCAGCACACTCACACAGTAGCACACAGCAGCACACACATGCAGAAGTTAAATAAAAACTTCACACACAATAACTGCAGGGGAGAGAAGTTAAATACAAACTCCACACACACCTAGCAGCATACAAACAGAAGCTAAATGCACACTTCATCACACATAAGCTGCAGTAGAGGAAAACTTCAATCTGTCAGAATGAGAACCTGTTTTAACAAATTTAACACAGTTTAACAAAGTAAACTTTTGTTGTCTTGGGGTATCACTTGTCACTCCCCCTTTTTGTCAAAAATGTTGCCAAAGCAACACATTAAGTTACAGATCCACAAATAGTAATGACAGAAAACACAGATAGACAGGTATTTAATCCTCAGCCTCATCATCAGCCTCCTCTTCAGAGCTGGCCTCCTCCTCCTCCTCAGAGCTTTGCTTATCAGCTTCATCCGTGTCCTCAGCAGAAGTCTCCAATTGCAAGATGAGCTTTTCCAGAGCATGCTTTCTAGCCTCCAGTTCTTTGCAAGTCTCTTTGAGAACTGCAATAACATCAGCTTTGTCTGGTTGGTTGCCAGCTTTGGATGTTTCTCCTGATGTCAAGACAATGTCAGGGACATGCTTGCCCAGGAACAGTTTGTAGCTGAAAGCCAATGGACTCTCTCTTCTCCTCACAAAGTCATTATCTGTCAGGATATGTGGAAATTGATTCAGCACAATTCCACATATGAGAGATGGAAAGGCAATGGGACCCTTCACACTAAAACTCCCAGCATGTTTCATTGTCTGATCAAAGATGTAAGTGCCATAGTCCACCTTTGTCTTGGTTCCCACTGCATAGATGAACTTCCCTAATGCCACAGACACAGTTGACTTGTGATTAGTGGGTACCCAGTTGGCTGCTCCAACTTTGTGAAGTATTGCATACTTAACACTTAGTTGGCTTGCTACCAGCTTCCCTTTGATAGGCCATTTCTGTACTTGCTTTGCTGTGATGACTTGACAGATAGTGTTGTCAGTCACTTCAAGTTCTGGCTGCACTTCATCTGGTCTTCCCAAATACAGATTTATCACTGAAGGGGAGAAAGTCACGCACTTGCCACGCACATAGACCTTTCTAAATTCTCTGGATTTCCCATCAGCACACTCCTCAGACAGATTAACAATGAACTCCTTCACTAAGGTCTCATAGCATTTAGGGAGTTTACTCACAATTCTCATCAGTCCTGCTTCTTTGATGAGATCCACAATTTCCTTACACTCCAATGCATTCTGGGCCAGTTCTCTCTCCAATGCCAGCCTCTTGTGGTATACATACTTCCACCTGTTAACACTGGAGGCAAAGTGGAAGGACACATTGTCAATGGGAACTTCTGGGACACTGGTTGCCAGCCTGCTGGAAGAAGGCTTCTTCCTGGACATGGATGTTGTGACATCACATGGGACATCAGATTCAGACTCAACCACCACAGCCTTGGTCTTCAACTTCTTAGGCACCTCTTTGCTCCAAGCTTTTGTAGGTCCATAACCTTTCCTCTTGTGTGCACTCTCTGACTCTGGTTGCTTGTGAGGATTTGTTTCACCAACTTCCTTGGAGGGGGACTTCTGCTCCACAGCCTTTTTCTCCCTTCTAGACCTAACTCTCTTGGCTATCCTAGGGACAACTGTAGCCAGAAGTTCATTGTCCGAGAGCTCTTCCACGTTAATCGTTTCAGCCCTAGGGTTGTCCTCAACACCTTGAGTAACATTGGCCTTCTCACCACTCACTTTGCCTGAGGGTTTTTCAATCTTTGATCCCTCATGAGCATCTGGTTGCTCAACATTGTCAGTGACATTTTTTCTCAACACTACAGCTTTATCTTGACATGCAGCAATATCAGGAATGATTGTGTTCAAGGGAACAGAAACCCCAGGAACATTTCGATTACCAGATAGTATCTGAGTGACGATAGTTGCAATGGAGTTATGTACATACCTTGACCCTTCCCTTGTGTGTTCATCAAGAGCGATTTCTGATGAAAACCCGGTGATCGTTTCCTTAGGTCTTCTTGCATGGGACGAAGTTGCTGCGTCAACAACTGGATCCTCCCGGGTAGGGTGGTAAGACTCGATGCTGAGAGAATCAGACATGGTGGTGTACGAGGAGGTATCGGATTGACGAGCCATGCTGAAAATCTGAGAGGGAAGATGAACCGTTTCTTTGGACGAGGGTTTGCACTAGTGGAGAATGAAACGACTGAATGTGAAACGCTTTATGCAAGAGTAAGGTCTATTAGATTTTGACCACTCAGCGCTCACTATTTGTTTAATAATTTGACTTATTAAACAGTAGCTAACTAACTTCATTAGTTGCTATAACTTTTCAGACGCACGCATTCCCTTTTTCCCCTTACTATTTTCACACTTAGTAATGTACAATGTCATGACATTCCGGGTGACATTGAACTCTGTCTGCATCAGGTTCCTCCAAACTAGAGATGACCACTTGCCACCACAAGCTAGGTACTGAGTTTCTGCAGACGTCAATAATACACACCTCTGTCTATCCCTTGCTGTCATCTCAGTTGTATGATGACCAATGGGAACCAAGGGCTCATTACTTTTGAGCATACACTTTCCATAGTCTGTCCTTTTATCTAAAGACAGATATGAGACTCTTCTCATAGCTCCCTTGGAAATGCTCTTCTTCACTCCTTTTACCTGAAGGGGATCAAGTCTTCCATGTCCCAGCTTCCCTTCCTGATCTCCCTTGGCCAAAGGGCACTTGGGAAGGTTGATAAAGTCTTTAGATTTCCATAGATAGCAATTATCTTTGGATCTATCTCCTCTCATCACTTCTTGATTGCACCCATTCAACACCACACATCCTCCCTTGGTAAATTCCACCTTGTATCCTTGGTCACACAGCTGGCTTATGCTTATGAGGTTCACCGTTAGTCCTTTTACTAACAATACATCACTCAATTTTGGAGTATCTGGACAGTCCAGCTTCCCAACACCCATGACTTCTCTTTTAGTTCCATCACCTAATGTCACAGACTTGGTGTTAGAGGGATGTAGATTCACTACTAGGTTGTTCATCCCAGTCATATGCCTTGAGCAGCCACTATCAAGGTACCAATCTTGTCTGATATGTCCCCTTGAAGAAGTGTGAGCAAGGTTAGCAACACACTGTTGATTCTCAGGCGAGAAGTGAATCTTAGATGCCCGCTGCTTAGGATTGACCTGAGGTGTCTGCTTAGCCGCCCATGTTTGTTTCTTCATGGGGACATTATGTGTAGACACCTTTTTCTTAGGTCTACCTTGAGGGGTCTGGTTTGGGTAACCATGCAGCCTATAGCAGAATGGTTTTATGTGACCGAATCTACCACAGTAATGACATTTCCATCTCTTGAATTTCTTCTTCTGATGATTGTTCATTCTGGTTCCTCGATGTTGTGACTTTGGATGTGACTTCCCTTTGGATTTCTGAACTTTAGCCTTTGGGCGTTTGCGTTCAGCTGAGGATCTTTTCCCAAAGCCTAAACCAGATGTGGTTCCAGACTTCTGTCCTGTCTTCAGGATTTCTTCCAAGGTGTCAGATCCCTTATTCAACATTTTGATGGATTTGGTCATTTGGTCTAGCTTAGAGATCAGCAAAGAAATCTCACCCTTCAGACCCTCTATGACTTTCAGCTGCTCTAGTTTCTCAGCTTCTAGCTCTTTGATGAGTTTCTTATGCTTTTCTCCTTGGATGCAAACTTCTGCACTTTTAACACATAATTCTTTATATGAGACAGCAAGCTCATCCAAGGTGAGTTCATCTCCACTTGAGTTATCCTCTGAGGCACAAACACTGGTCAGAGCAGTGACATGTTTGGCCGATTCTCCTTCAGATTCACTCTCAGTGTCTTCTTCTGACCATGTGACAGATAGCCCTTTCCTTTGCATCATGAGATGGGTAGGGCAGTCAGCCTTAATATGACCATATCCTTCACATCCATGGCACTGGATTCCCTTGCCTTGGTTGGCTTTTTCTTCATAAGTTGATCTTTTCTTTATGTCAGACGGGACGTTCTTGACATTAGGTCTACCCTGTTGATCAAATTTCTTTATGAGCTTGTTGAACTGTCTCCCAAGCATGGCTAAGGCTTCTGATATACTTTCATCACCTCCAGTACATCCTGCTTCTGACTCCTCTTCAGCATTAGATACAAAAGCTATGCTTCTGTTCTTCTTCTCAGCATACTCACCCAAGCCCATTTCAAAGGTTTGGAGGGAACCAATGAGCTCATCCACCTTCATGTTGCAGATGTCCTGCGCCTCCTCTATGGCTGTGACCTTCATAGCAAATCTCTTAGGCAAGGACCTGAGAATCTTTCTTACAAGTTTCTCTTCAGCCATTTTCTCACCTAGTCCACCAGAGGTGTTTGCAATTTCAAGAATATTCATGTGAAAGTCATGAATAGTCTCATCCTCTTTCATCCTCAGATTTTCAAACTTGGTGGTCAGCATCTGAAGTTTGGACATCTTCACCTTGGAAGTACCTTCATGAGTTACCTTGAGGGTATCCCAAACTTCCTTAGCTAGTTCACAGTGGTGTACCAGCCTGAAGATGTTCTTGCTAATTCCATTGAACAATGCATTCAAGGCCTTGGAATTTCCAAGAGCTAATGCCTCTTGCTCCTTGTCCCACTCTTCTTCAGGAATCTGCACACTGACTCCATCTTCACCTGTCCTCATTGGTTGTTCCCATCCTTTGTTGACAGCTCTCCAGACTTTGCTGTCTAAAGACCTTAAGAAGGCTATCATACGAGGCTTCCAGTCATCATAATTAGATCCATCCAACATGGGTGGTCTGTTTGAGTGTCCTAAATCCTTGTCCATGGTACTAGAAAGTAACTTCCCTAGATCTCACCCAGAAATTCACAGGCAGGGTGCCTGCTCTGATGCCAATTGAAATTCTAGTTATCAGACTTTGGATGTCACACTGGTTGTTATGACATCCAATTCTGCACAGACAGGGATTATGCAGAACTTAACAGTAAGTGCAGTAAATAACACAAGTAATTGTTCACCCAGTTCAGTCCAACATGACCTACATCTGGGGGCTACCAAGCCAGGGAGGAAATCCACTATTAGTAGTATCAATTCAAAGCTAAACTCACCCGTTTACAACTTATCACTTAATCCCTACCCAATGCAATTTCAATCTTAACCTAAGATCAGAGTTCCTACTCACTCCCCCTCAATCACCTCAGTGATATTAAAGACACTTTGAAGTCACACTTCAAAAACAACTCTTGATTATGCTTCACAGCTTAAATCAAGATACACAGCACTCACGCTTAAAAGCTTTGAGTGACACAACACTTACAACTCAATGAACACCCTATGCCAAAGCTATCATCTACTTGATAATGGCTTGGCTTACAAGATACGTCTAATACTAGACTCACAAAAATACAGCAGTGAAGTATGATGGACACACAAAATCTTCACGCCTCAAAATCCCCGAAACTGAATGAAGGAACGCCTTC